>NC_048292.1:17561317-18161317 GCF_009762535.1 Notolabrus celidotus
TATAAGTACTTAAATGTGCAAGATAAAACCAGCAGAGATATGAGGTACTGCTTTGTCCACAGGGGGCGCCAAAATCAACATAAACCAAACATTCCTCACAGGAGCTTTACAGTTTTTCTCAGTTGCTTTGGTACATTTCTCAGATCAGAATTGAAATTCTCAAAACTACTTGTTCAATCTTCATATCATTGTGCATATATATTTGCTTTAATTTTGATTTTAATTTGAATTAGTACTTGCCTCTGGCGATAAGTCTCAGGGACCAACTCATACGCCTTCAAAACAACCGACTTAACCGCTGAGTAGACCCTACTCTCTGCAACGCTCAGAGCAGAGTACGCCTCCTGTGCCTTACCCGTTAAAACACACTGCAATAGCAAGGTCTGATCCGCCTCAGCCCAGCCTCTCCTCTCAGCTACACGCTCAAACAGTACAAAAAACGTATCCGGGTCTCGAGCATTAAATTGTGGAACCAACCGCAGACTACTGGCAATATCAAATGAAGAAGCCCTATTAATTGCTAATAACTTTTTAATGATTGTTAATTTATAGGCTCTTGTTTGCTTTATATATATATTTGGCACTTGAACACTTGAATTTCCCCGTTGTGGGACGAGTAAATGAATCTCTTATCTTATCTTAATTGGTAAATTGCTCCCAGGTGAATCTTGACTTTCTCTAACAAAGGGAAATCTGTGAAGCATTAGATCAACCAATGATCAACCAGTTCTCTGAAATAGCTCAATGGTGCATCTCATGAACCATCAACTGGCAAGTATATGTATAGCCGGAGCACAACACAATGTTACAATGTCTGACAATGGAAGGACAATCTGTGAATCTTGTCCAGTCTCTTGCAATCAATCTCCCACATACACTGAGGTATAACTTAAAATTTACAATAACTGTCATCAAAACTTTAGCCATAGTTTACATCAGAACATCCCTCCAGAGTACACTGTTATATTGACAACATGACTAAGCAGTTTGACTGTCTTATCCGTACACCATGACACAAGGACTTGTCACTCTGATGGCACTGACATGTTCATTGAAACAGGTATTTACTTTTGAGTAAATACTGGCTTTTGCAGGTAATCCATGGTGTTTTGCTATTTGTACGAATTGTTTTGATTCGAGAAATGTACCAAAGCGACTGAGAAAAACTGTAAGATGTAATTAAAAGTGACTTCACACATGGCTGCCTTTACAAATGTTAAATAACCTGCATAAGTTTGTGATCAAATTAAATTAGCCCCTCAAAGTGTCTACGGCGAGGCATATCAAACATATGCTAAACCTAAACATAGAAAATTGGTAAAATTGTGTCTGTTCACAACGACTGTCTTCAGTATCTCCTCTTGTGATGATTATTTCAAAAGTCCTTAGTTGAATTTCAGATGTCTAATCATTTCCATGGGGGCATGTCAAAAGAGAACACAGTGGTGTTTTGAGTGGACTGGTTGAAGTCAGAGAGGTGTGAAGTCAGCAATTACCACAAACAATAACTTTTTATCATCAACAGCAGAGGGCAAAAAAAGTTCAAAGAGTTTGTATTCAGCACAGCACAGAGCAATTGTTAGAGTTGTGTAACATGAAAAGAAATCTCAAATGAAGCACTTCTTCTTGTGAAGCATAATTCACCCTGACTTGTGTGGAACGAAACACATTTCAATAAAAAATGTTGCTTTTATCCCTCAAATGGAACATATCTCATTCTGCAACAAAGCTCTTCATACAGTCTTTTTCTGGGTGTGAAGCGTCTTTGAGGATGACTAACTGTTTCACAGCTCTGCTCTCAAACAACAGACAACCACAGGCTGAGGGCTGATGTCATCACTGCTTTGTCGATGGACTAATTCAGTCTTTCTTTATCTCCTCTCTCCTCTGCTGTTTGTTTTTCCTTTCCTCTTCCCTTGTTTCTGTCTCATATTTGTTTTAACTCATTCCTTTTTTTTTCTCTATTCCTTCCTTCTAATCCTTCCTCTCTGCTCCTTAAACTCTCTTTTGATCTTTCTTTTGCCTTTCAATTTTTTTTTGACACATCCCTCCTTTTCCCTTCTTTATCTCACTCCAATCTTTCCTCACCTCTCCTTCTCTCTATCTCTGCCTCTTCCTCTTCAGTCGATACTCTCGGAGGTGGAACCGGCTGTGTAGGAGGAAGTGCCGGGCGGCGGTCAAATCGCAGGTTTTCTATTGGCTGGTTATCTTCCTGGTTTTCCTCAACACGCTGACCATCGCTTCTGAACATCACAAGCAGCCTCAGTGGTTAACAGATGTACAAGGTAAACATACACAGACACCGACTTAGCACGTTTCTAAATATTGTATTGTATTGTAAGTTATTAACCTCAACATTTTCCCCTTTCCTCCTTTCCTTCCTTTTTCTTAGACATAGCTAACAAGGTGTTGCTAGCACTCTTCACCGGTGAGATGCTGTTGAAGATGTACAGTCTGGGTCTACAAGTAGGTTGCTCACTTCAAAGTGGTTTTTTTTTCATTAGGCAGATGTGTGTCTAACATGAGTCTGGTTCTGTTGGAGGTATCTGCCTGTTAAAAGAACATTTGTCCTTGCCGCTGTAACTTGCTAAATGCTGCAAAGTGCTCTGCGCATGGTGGATTAAGATGAGATCAGTCCTGTCTGTAAGACGGGACTGGATCTTGTCCTAAGTGTGGTCTAGACCTGCTCTGTTTGTGAAAGGTCTTGAGATAACGTTTGTTATTATTTGGCGCTATATAAATAAAGGTTGATTGATTGATTGATTGATTGATTGATTGATTGATTGATTGATTGATTGATTGATTGATTGATTGATTGATTGATTGATTGATTGATTGTTAGGGATTATATCTTCATAAAGTCAAAGATTGTCAAGACGGCACATCCCTACCCCAAGTTCTCTAAACTTCTCCTCTCTCCACAGGCGTACTTCGTGTCCCTCTTCAATCGCTTTGACAGCTTCGTAGTATGTGGAGGAATTCTTGAGACCATTCTGGTAGAAACAAAGATCATGTCTCCTCTCGGCATCTCCGTGTTACGTTGTGTGCGCTTGCTACGAATCTTCAAAATCACAAGGTAAATATAGACACGTCTATTTCTGACATTTATTGAAGAAAGTTTTGCTGACAGAGACAGTGTATCCATTTCAACTTCCACAAACAATGAAAACAGAATAAACACACGTTTGAAAGTCATCCACTGCAGCTCTGGGCAGTGGAAGACAACCCTGACTATTATGTTACTGAATGTCCTCAGGATGCGTGATCAGGCCCTTAATAGAGAGGAAGCAGAGTCAGACACAGTGCTAAGATTAATGTATGTTCTTCACACATTAACTGGAAATCTCTCCCTCAGATACTGGAACTCCCTGTCAAACTTGGTGGCCTCACTTCTGAACTCTGTCCGCTCCATCGCTTCCCTGTTGCTCCTGCTCTTCCTCTTCATCATCATCTTCTCCCTGCTGGGCATGCAGCTGTTTGGGGGGAAATTTAACTTTGACGTGACCAGACGCAGCACCTTTGACAACTTCCCCCAGTCTCTGCTCACTGTGTTTCAGGTAATGGTGCTGCAGATGCTCCTGAGCTCTTCCTTCTTACACATTCAGCTCATGAAATGTTTGGACTTCTTCATTTGTTTGTGTTCTTTACAGATCCTGACAGGAGAGGACTGGAACTCTGTGATGTATGATGGTATCATGGCATACGGTGGACCATCCTTCCCTGGCATGCTCGTCTGCATCTACTTCATCATCCTCTTCATCTGCGGAAACTGTATCCTGTTACAACAGAGGCGTACATGAAGTAGCTTTGTAGTAGCCTAGTGTTGGGGGGAGATGAATGAAGAAAAAAAAGCCTGAGACAAAGATTGACAGCCTAACTTGTTTTCTGATTCTGTTAAATTTGATTGCATCAAAGGGATAACAATGCGGCTGATTGTGATGTGAATGGAATCAGATCCAGCCCCTAGTTGAAATGCATTACACGAGGAAATCTTGTGTTATCCATGTTAATACATTTTTTTCTGCTCTGCATTAGCAGTTGGGACTTCAGTGTCTTTCAAATGAAGCAGTTACCCATAATTCACTTGGCCTACAAACCACAATGATGATCTAAAGCAGGGGTTCCTAAACTATTCAGCCCGCGACACCCAAAATATACAGTAGGTGCCAAAGACTTGTGACCCCTACTATCCCTCGAAGCAGTAATAATAATAATAATAATACATTTTATTTTGGGCGCCTTTCAGATCACCCAAGGTCACCTTACAGATCATAAAAGCATACATCATTAAAACATCATAAAAACAAACAAACAAACAAACAAACAAAATGTAATAAATAAAAACTAAAAACTAGTGAGGTGCAGAGAGTCCAGTTAGAGTGAATATGCCAGTTTGAACAGGTGAGTTTTGAGTTGGGATTTGAATGATGTTATGGAGTTCGACTGTCTTATGTGTGGGGGGAGGGAGTTCCAGAGTCTGGGTGCTGAGCAGCTGAAGGCTCGGGCACCCATGGTAATGAGGCGTGATGGTGGAATTGTTAACAGTCCAGCAGAGGTTGAGCGGAGGGAGCGGGAGGGAGTGTATTCATGAAGGAGGTCACGGAGGTAAGTGGGGGCCAGGTTATGAAGAGCTTTGTATGTGAGGAGAAGGTTTTTGTAATGGATGTGGTATGGGACAGGGAGCCAGTGAAGATGGATGAGAACAGGAGTGATGTGGTCAGATGATTTGGTGCGGGTGATGATCCGGACGGCCGAGTTCTGAATGATTTGCAGTCTGTTGATCAGTTTGGTGGGGAGTCCGGTGAGGAGGGCGTTGCAGTAATTGATACGGGAAGTGACAAATGAATGAACCAAGGTTTCGGTGCTGGATTGGGACAGTGAGGGGCGGAGTCTGGAGATGTTGCGGAGGTGGAAGAATGCAGTCCGGGTGATGTTTTGAATGTGTGGTGCGAATGAGAGAGTGCTGTCCAGAATGACGCAGAGGCTCTTCACTTGAGGGGAGAAGGGTACAGGGAATCCGTCGATGGTGATGGGTGGGACTGGGGTGTGTTGAGATTTGGTGAGGGTGGATTTGGAGCCGATGAGCAGGGCCTCGGTTTTATTCCCATTGAGTTTCAGGAAGTTCCTGCTCATCCAGCTCCGGATGTCTGCAGTGTTTATTTCGTTAACGAAATTATGACGATAAATGTTCGTCAACGACTCATTTTTTCATGATGAAAACGAGACTAAGACAAGCTAACTGCATCACTGATAATAAAAACTCTGACGAAAATATGTTTTGATTTTGATGACCAGACGATGACGAGACGAAAACGCTAGTGGCTGACCGTTGGACATAAAGAATTCATATTTTCCCCCGCTGTGCGTCTAATCTTTAAAGATGAAAGTGATTCATTCCTGTGACAGGCTGAGTTATTATTTGAGGGCCTCAGTGTTAGCTTGGTCACCTACCTGCTTCAGGTGTGCTTTATGAACCAGCTCTCCCCACCTCCATGAATCTGTCTCATCTTCATTGAGGATTTTTAAGCCCCGGTGTGCGTTAGTGACAAAGACACAACCGGGGGGACGTCTGTTTAATATTTGATGTTTGCCGTTTTTGCCGCCATTACCATAAAAAGCTCTGCGTCTACAGCTTGATTTGTTCCAGTTTGGTGATACATCAGACACATTTAGTAAGTTTTGATGAACTCCTTGTTGAAAGATACAGATCCATTTCAGAGTGCTGTGAACTGACTCTGTCCAGTGCGCCTGTCACTGCAGGTGGATTCAAGGACCGTCTTAAATGTACAGTCCTTTCATGGCATTTTACTGTGAATCAAGAGAATCAAAATACAGTCACAGTGGTCACATCAAGAATGTTTTCTTTGGGATTTTTAGCAGGGCCAAGATATTACACTAGCTAAAGTGTTGAAAGAGTGAAATGTTGACGATTTTAACACTTGGTATAACCCTGATACCAATATCTGATCGACTACATGAATTATTTAAAGAGTGAAGATGTTTCGGCAAAATTGAAAGACTAAAATATTTTGAGTTTCCGTCAACTAAAACTAGACTAAGACTATAAAGGGCTGAAAAGACTAAAATGTGACTAAAACTAATTTGCATTTTTGTCTAAAAACTGACACTAAGACTAAAGCTGAAACAGCCACCTAAATTAACACTGCCTCAAAGTGTTTAAATGTTCATACTTCATTTACTTCAACTTTAAAATTAGTTTACCTACATAATTAACTGTTTGCTGAGCCTAACTTTTGGATTCATCTGGCAACAAAGAAAGGCAGAAAAATAATGAAATGTACTTATTTGCAGGGTTTTGTTTAGAATCTAACTACATTGTTTGTCTATATTTTTACAATAATGGGTAAAATAAGCAAATTTAGATTACTTAAAAAAAATCAAAAAATCTGGAAGACATCTCGCGACCCTCCATTGGTGTCTCGTGACCCCTCAGGGGGTCCCGACCCACACTTTGGGCTCCCCGGATCTAAAGTGTCTGAAACATCCTTAACTCCAGCCCTCTGAACAGATATCCTACTGAACGTCTTCTTGGCCATCGCTGTGGACAACCTGGCAGATGCTGAGAGCCTGACATCGGCACAGAAAGAAGAGGAGGAGGAGAAGGAGCGGAGGAAACTGGCCAGGTGAAGCAGAAAATTAGACAACTGTTAAATGGAATAAGGAGAGACAATAAATAAAGGGTTAAGAGTAGAAAAGTTTGAATATTGTCAACAACATGTAAAGGAGAGCTTTAGCTTGCAGCAACCAAGATTGTCTGTAATACCCAGAAGCATTTCAGGATGCAGATATAGTGAAATCTGCTCCACAATTACATTTGTCCACTTCAAAACCAGGTTTATTGGCTAGTTTTAGCATCTGATCACCTACAAAGGGCGTTTATCAGCAAAGCTAATGTGAGGTTTTTGTGCAGCTTAGGGAGATTGAGTTCCTAAGGGGTACAAATCATTAAATGTCCTCTTCTTTATTGTCACCTTTATTAATCAAAAAAATAGTGTGATAGAAAAGTATATTTTACCTGCCCACGATTCTTTTGGTTGGATGTTAACAACACTCTTTGGTTGAAATAAACTCCATCAAGTGTTCATTTCTCCCCTCTGGTGATCATTGATACGTGATTCAATCAAATTTTGCAGGTCAACACAAGGCTAACTCTGCTGGAGGTATGAGAATTTCAATGTTGCTGATGGTGAGGAGCATCTTTTCTCTCTCTCTCTGTCTTTAGGTTGGCCAGTCCAGAGAAGCGCCATGAAAATGAGAAGCCTCCTCTGGTGGAGGAGAAGAAGGAGAAGAAGGAGAAGATAGAGCTGAAGTCCATCACGTCTGATGGAGAGACCAACATGGCTACGAAGGTATGCAGACACACGCTTTTTAAGAGTAGACTCAAATAAGTGAGTGAGTCAGGGGGGTTGGGTCAAAGAAATTAAACTGATATATAAGTGTCCTGCTCTTCTTCTGCAGATTAACATGGATGACTATTGTGGAGATGAGAATGAAGAAAAGAATCCATATCCTGCCAATGACTACATAGGTAATCTACAGAGTGTTTATCCTGTAATCATACGAGTTAGACTTGTGACATATTTCCAGTGTACACATTATTTTCTACCCATCAAGTATCATGTCTTTTGTCCAACAGTTTGGCTATGTTCACACTGAAGGCCTTAAAAGGATAGTTTGTTTCCTTTGAAGTGGGGTGGTATGAGATACTTGTAAGTGTATCCCGGTCAACCTGGCTCCTTTGTTGAGAAACTGGCTGGAGAACCTGAGCTAGGCTATCAACCATAGGCCTTTCTAGACCATTTTTGGGGTTGATGAAGCACCCCTAAATTGATCCCAGCTCCCCTAAATTTGAGAGATTTTTTTAGTTTATTTTAATTTTTTTACTGTATGTCCCTTTTAATAAGCTAGAAAAGTTTCAAAATCAAACAGTACTTGGTTAGAACGTTGTATTTTAACAACAAAAATACAGCAGCTCCAAAACTTATCAAATTATGTAATACAGACAATGTGTTTTACATGTTGTGCATTGCATTTCAAATGAAAGTCCAAAAAATAACTCCAATGTCAATTTTTGGTATTTTTGGTTCTCACTATAGAGGGCTGGTTTACTCCAGAAACATACTGTTTATGTATATGTTGAGGAGCTGCTGTATCAATATGAGTTGTCTTTCCCAGAAATGAGGGTTACCATGTGTTTCTTTTATGATTCAAATCCATTTCTCTTTTTCTGTGGCTCAGCATTTAAATAACCTTTATCAGATTTGATGGTTTAGTCACAGACTTTCCCAAAAAGTGTTCTACTTTTCTTTCACAAATGTGGGAATGAAATTGCATTAAAATGTACAAAACAGTGAAATGAATCTTGCCCGACCTGGCAGCTCTCTCTGGGTGCTCAGCACCCCTAAACATCTGATCCTAGAATCACCCCTGCTATCAACAGCTACAGACGGGGTCAACTCTGCCATGAAATGTAGTTAGTTATAACTCTGACCCAAATGAACAACACTAATGAAAGTGTAAGTGTCAAAGATGTCACACACACTGATGTCACTAATGAGGAGCGTTGAAGTTGCATGCATGTTGACCTGGCTGTTCAGACTGAGGTTGCGTTACAAAAGATCCAGCCTGTATCGGAATTAGGAACACACAGAAAAGTGGTTCAAATATGTTCATGTGACATGAGCTTTTCAAACTGTCATAAAAAATCTGATCTGAGTCACCCATGAGCAACAACATCAGATTTCAGTCACTCCTGCCTGCAGTGTGAACGTAGTCCTTGTCACTTTGAGATGTTAAAAATCAAAGTATTACATGCAGCTGCTCTAAAGACATGTTTTAGAGCTTCTTCTAATATTTAAGCTCCATCTCTCCCATTTTCTCTTATTTTATTTATATTCTCTTATTGCTGTTTTCTCACTCTTATTTTCTCTCCACCATCAGGAGACGATGAAGACGAGGAGCCAGAGATGCCAGTGGGCCCGAGGCCGCGGCCGCTCTCGGACATTCAGCTGAAGGAGAAGGCTATTCCTATGCCTGAGGCCCGTGCTTTCTTCGTCTTCAGCAACACCAACAAGTAAGATCATCTTTGTAGTTCTGCCCTCTGCCTTCTCTTTGTCCTCTTCCTCTCTGTCTTCTGCTTTTTGTGGTCATTAAGGTTTCAGTTTTCAAGATAAGATAAGATAGTCCTTTATTCGTCCCACAACGGGGAAATTTAAAGTGTTACAGCTGCAAAGCAGACAGTGCAAAACAGTATAAAGTAAACAAGAGCATATCTAGCAATTATTAAAACGTTATTAGCAATTAAAATTAAAGAAGTCAAAATAAGCATATCTATATTGAAGATTCAAAGGATGGATCACCATTACTCACTTTTTGTCTCTTTTTCCTTCTCTTTGTTTTCTAGATTCAGGGTCCTGTGTCATCAGATCGTCAACCACAACATCTTCACCAACCTCATCCTCTTCTTCATCCTGCTCAGCAGCATCAGCCTGGCAGCTGAGGACCCGGTCAAGAACGATTCCTTCAGAAACCAGGTTACACACACACACACACACACACACACACACACACACAAATAAACACACAAATAAACACACATTCAACACTGGTTTTACACATTCAGACTCAGATATATGTAGAGTCACAGACAGACGCAAACACTGCAGTCATCATTAGCTGCCCACATGCGCTCATTCTGGGCTAAATGGATTATAGCTGACAGCAACATATATAGGAACCGAAGCTTGTTGAGACTGGCCTGTTACACTTAATGAGATTCTTCCCGAGTACTGCAGCAGTGATTAACTTCATGTTAAGAAGATGTTAAACGCCTGTTAGGTTTTATTTGTCGATTTAACTCTTATTTTTAGCAAGGCTGGCAACACACTGTGGCTGTATGTGCAAATAAATAATATGAATGTACCCAGAATATAACCAATAAAGTGTCTGTGTTTCTTTTTTGTTTGTTTAAAGGATAAAGTTTGAAAGTGTCTTTAATTAGTTTGCACAGGAAGGAAGCAGAGAACTCTCAAACATGTACTGTTTTTATTTATTTAAGAGATATCTTCACTGCAGTTATACACACCAGTAAAACAGAATATTGTTTGGTATTTTATAGCTGTTTTGATTTTATGGTTGTAATTTGTAAGCTGCAGTCTAACGTAAAGATGGTGCAATGTTTATGCTGTATCTGCTTTTCTGTATTGTTTCTTCCCTCAGTGAGCAAGACAACTCCCCTGAGAGCTAATAAAGATCTGCTTTATTGTATTTCCCTGCTCTATGCTATAGGCTGCTGTATATTAGTCCACCTCAATTAACCTTGGTCTGAAACCTTAATGAAATAATACATCCTGCTTTCAGCCCATGCTCTGTTTTCAGAGTCAAATAAGAATTTATTATCCTCAGACCTGATCCTCATTGTTATTTCAGTGTATTGTAGAGTCATCCAGGATTATCCTCCAGTTGCTCACAAGTTCAATATGAACCATTGAAGAATTACACTTTCATTTTTCTCTGTTTGTTGTAGCTGCATAAACATGTGCTTGTTAGCTGAGGCCTGGAACTACTTGTGCAAAGTAGCTGAGTTGGTCCTCTTTGAGCTAAACCCTAACACATGGAAAATACTTTTTTGTAGTGCATGAACATCAAAGTCCTAGTCCTAACAGAAATGAAGTATGCTCTCGGTTGTGTTACAGATTTTGGGCTATGCAGATCATGTCTTCACTGGACTCTTCACCATAGAGATCATCCTTAAGGTACAGTTTCATGATTAGGATGTAGGATGCTTTCATGAGGTCCCAATCTTTTTAAACATGTTGTTCTTGTACAATATCAATAGAGTCCAAAGTGCTGTTACTATGCTGCTCACATACAGAGGTTAATGTTTCTTGCAGCCTGTTGAGAGAGGTAGATAGTTGTAAAGGGTTGACTTTAAATAACTTAAAGTATGTGTTCTTTGGCGTTAACTCTTCCTTACATAAACGTACATATTCCCCATGTGCTTTACTATGATGTTCAAAGTTCAAGGTTAGGTTTGTTGTTTCATTATTCTTTGTTGACTCCAAATTTGAACTTTGACCCCCATAGATGACAGCCTATGGAGCCTTCCTCCATAAAGGTTCATTCTGTAGAAACTATTTCAATATCCTGGACCTGGTGGTGGTCAGTGTGTCCCTCATCTCCTCTGGAATACAGTGAGTAGCATTCAAGTTTTCTCTTGCATGTTTTTCTGCCGTTTCCCTTCTTATTTGATTCTCATATTGTCACCACTGATCCATGTAATAAGAATTGTATGCACTGATATTAACATATTGAAAATAAGCTCCAGTGAATCTTACAGTTTTGTTAAATACACACTGGTGTTATTAAATATAAAAAAACGGACTACCAGCTGTATAACTATGAGTGTGTGGGATCCTTGTCCAATCTAAGAACACACCAATCAACTTCTTAAGTGGCTAAATGAGGACAATGTTTTCATTTGTAAATTGCCTCATGCTTCACACTTGTCTCTATCCTCTAACAACTTTACACTTCATTACTCCTAATCTCTCTCTCTCTCTCTCCCCCTTTGTGATGTTTATTAAAAATGTTCTCTGCTTCTCGTAGCAAATAACTCCTTGAATGCTGCAATATTTCTGATGTTTAATATGCTATGCTACACTCTCTGTCTCTAATGCTTAATAGTCTAGACTTCTCGAAGTAAGTCCACATTAGTCCGTATTAATAACCCCCCTAACAAACCTTCACCCTCAATGTGTAAAACTGTCACTCTTTTGATTTGGTATTTCTATGATCTTGGAGAGTTAAGTCAAAGCCTTGTTAAAGGCAGAAAAGGGAAAACTAAGTCTCTAATCTGATTTATCAGCAGGGTTTAGACGACTGTTAAGAAGGATTACACCGTATCGATAACAAACAGAGCATTCTTTTGCATTCAACACATGACAAAAGGCCACCTTGCGGGCATCTTTTTAAAAAGAATTGTATGTTTCATGAACATGGGTCCTCTCTTATTATTGTAACCAACTTATCTAGATGTCATTGCCATAGATTATGGGGCGGGACAAACTCAGCTTTAATACCTCTTAAGAAACTAAACTCTCCCAGGCTATAGAAATGAAACCTGAATGCTAAAACTCAGTGCTTTTTGCCTGTTAAAAGTAGTTTGTGTGGGGGACTTTTCCAGAATATATCACAGTCAAATTAATTGGGATAATATCACATGTCGTATTACAGCTGTTCTTTTCCCCTCATAGTGTGCACGATTATACTGTAGTGTCACCTGGAGACTACGCTGTTTTTACAAACCTATTGTTAGGTTCCGATTCAAAGCTCCAGTTTGGAGTTTTTAACTGGTTAGGAAACAGAATGAAATTAACAGTCAGGCCTCCTTATGATCTACAAAAGCAGACTGTCAGCAAAAAGAGTTGTTTTTAAAACCTGTAGTAAGTGCAGTGAGGGGTCGGTGTCAGACATGGTGATTTACAGCAGTGTGAATTTAAACCCTTTGTCTTCCACAAATATTCATAAAGACTGAAAATCTGACCTTTATAAAAAAAAAGACAAAGAATTACTTCTTATTTGGTTTGTCAGAAACAACAAGACTTACATATGTAGAGCAGGGGTTCCCAAACTTTCAGCCTGTGACCTCCAAAATAGCGGTGCAGGAGACCAGCGACTCCACTGCCCTTGAGGTGGTTAAATATTCCTCTCTGCGATGGGTGTATACTAATAGGTAAATCCAAAAACTGACAAAATAGAAAAAATAAAAAAAGGTCTAAAATACTTAGTTAAGCTGGTCAGTAGAAAATTAGACGGTAACACTTTACAATAAGGGTCCCTTAATTAGCGTTAGTTAATGCATTATTAAGCATTAATTAACAGTTTAATAATAGTTTAATAATCGTTATAATGTATTACCTAACATTAACTAACACATTAGCTAATGCATTAATAAGCAGTTAATTAATGTCCACTGCTCAGAGTTAATTAATACATTATAAAGCATTAATAAAAGTTTCAAAACTTAATTAGTTAACCATTAGTGAATGCTTTCTGGACCCTTATTGTAAAGTGTAACACATGCATCACTTAAGTAACACATTATAAATGCTAAACTGCCTCATAAGCATTACTTAACCATAATTAAGCATTAGTGAATGCTTTTTGGACCCTTATTGTAAAGTGTAACACATGTATCTCTTAGGTAACACATACTCTGAAGCAAAATGAGTTGAAATGTAGTTGAAGCAACACATATAAAGAATTTAACACATTTTATTTAGAATAAAACAGATAATCACAGATAACATCTCAACTGGCACAGAGAAGTACGGTGGCCCTGACAGCTCACAGCACTGCAACTTAAGAAAACACATACAAAAAGACAAAACACAAGCAAATTAAGAAAACATCTTCATCAATTTGACAACACATGCGCAGCATTTAGAAAACGCGATGCAAAGACAACAGCACTACACATTAAAAAAAGCGCTGCAAATAGACAGCAACACAACAGAAGTGTTTCCAGAGGACACATAAAGGTGATGCACACACTTATGCTTATGAGGCAGTTTAGCATTTATAATGTGTTACCTAAGTGATACATGTGTTACACTTTACAATAAGGGTCCAGAAAGCATTCACTAATGGTTAACTAATTAAGTTTTGTAACTTTTATTAATGCTTAATAATGTATTAATTAACTCTGAGCAGTGGACATTAATTAACTGCTTATTAATGCATTAACTAATGTGTTAGTTAATGTTAGGTAATACATTATAACGGTTATTAAACTATTATTAAACTGTTAATTAATGCTTAATAATGCATTTACTAACGCTAATTAAGGGACCCTTATTGTAAAGTGTTACCAATTAGACTACCTATGTGTTTGTATTGCTGTATTTCCTGTGCTACTGTTAATTAAACTGCTATCACTAATACCGTCGTACATCTGGCTTAGTCACCTCAGAGGTCTTGTAGCAGCAAAGAAAAGTGAAAAACAGATGAAACATTTTTTATTTGTATGGTTTTATTTAAATTGAACCTCTGTTTTTGTTTATATTGAGATAATCATGGATAAGATATGCTTTTTTAAATAGTTTTTGTTTTTGGAAGGCATTTCGCGACCCCCACTTTGGGAACCACTGATGTGAACAGAATACATCAGCAAAGATATTAGAGGTAACACTAAGTTCACATTGGGCACCAAATTAACAGAAACAGGAGATACCTGTCAGAAGCTTTGTTTGTTGGACTTATTGGGAAAAAATGTAGTATTAAATAAATTGATAAATCCAGGTCTTGAATACATCAAAACATGTATAAAGTGTTGGATGATTCAGCCTTCCTGCATCATGTAAAGTCTCATTGTTGGAGCACAGTATGATGTTATTAGTTCTGGGTGGAGTGAGTATTTCTGCTCTCTGAGGAAACTAGTTAGAAAAGGCAGGTTGGACATGGTGTTGCAAGTTTGTCATTCTTCTAAGTCTAAAAACATAGGCACAGGTATATGTTCCATTTATTATTTATAGATATACAGATAGATCCATCTACGGCTAGAAGACATCATCACTGCTAATTTGACTGTTATATGTTACTAGTAAAATCCTACTCTCTTTGAACTACCTTTAACCTCCCTAAAACTTGACCTTCCTGTGTAAAAAATTGCACAACACGTTTCCCCCTCACATTCTTCTTCAAAATCAACACAAAGTAATGTCACTCCCTTTAAAGCACTCCTTTAACCATCTCAAAGTCACTCCCCTTAAAGGATGCATTGACATTTTGAATATGCCTTCTTCCTTCTACCTTTGTCACACTACAGGAAAAAGTTTTGGCATTTGTTCTTCAGGCAGCTGAATAACTGCTCAGCTTCCCCATGCTGTAATTCAAGATAAAAGATAAAGTCAAACTAGACTTTTAAGGGTTTTAATACCTGTTTAAATCAAGTGGTAATAACTACATGGGAAGCTGGGTTCAGGTTACAGAAGGACCATTGTTGAAGCTTCTTCCAAACGCTTTTCTCTTTGTACAGAATTCAAAATGTCAAGGTATTCATTAGATTGTTTTGGTTAGTATGTAAAACTTTTCTTTTGATCCACCTCCTTTAAAAGGTCACACTGTTTGACCTTTGGCTTGTACTGACACTCTCTTACAGCACAGTAACTTTGTTTGCCTGTAACTGTATGTCTGTGGGTTTGCGTGGAAATAAATCTGTGCTGTACTTGCGTGTGTTGGTACATGAAACATATGTATTTGAGTGTATGTGTGTGTGTGTGTGTGTGTTGTGTTGTGTTCATTGATCATTTTATAGTCTTGGTTTATGCTTATTTAGCCACCTTAGTGAAGCTAATTTAATTTACTTCATGAAAAAAATGTGCAAAATATTTATATTTTATTTAGATTGATTTAAAAAAAGGGTAGTTTGTATCATCAGATGTGATTTAGAATTCAGTCAGGACCAGAATAATTCATTATTTGCATGCAGTACAATTAATTTGGCAAAATGGCTCTGCTCTGGGAGCTCCCTGCCCTTCCATGTGCATACGTGGAATGCCAAAGCCTGAGGTGGGGAGAGCACACCTTCCCTCCCTTTGATGTGCATGAAGCCAAAGCAGGGGGAGCAGCAGACGCGAAGACCTCCAGGGGTGCAGAATAGAGCGGGCATCAGTGACATATATGACACTGGTAAAATCAGACACAGCAGAAAAGGAGGTGCTGGGGTGGAGGTGGGTTGCGTAGCAGTTTGCAGGGGAAGCAGAAAGAGTAGGCAGGTTAAAGCAGTATAAATAGAACACCCATTTTGCTATTTGCCGATTGGATGCATAGATGTAATCAGCTGAGCTGTCTGCTGATAAGTGCTGGTGTTAAGAGCAGCTGATGTTTTTCAGTTTTTCAGTCTGTCATTTCTTTGACTCATGTTAAGGTTGTGTAAACATTCTTTTTAACACAGACCCTGGGATGTTGGTTGTTCCAACCTAGTTTGCAAACTCTGTTTTTAATCTCATATTCTGGTCAGCAGCGTAATCCCGTGTGTGTTTCAGGTCCAGTGCAATCAATGTGGTGAAGATCCTGAGGGTCCTGAGAGTGCTCAGACCGCTGAGAGCCATCAACAGAGCCAAAGGACTAAAGGTGAGAGCACTCACACATGTATAAAACACAGAATAGACACTTACACTCATCTTAACAAAAGATAAACTCACTGTCATATCTGCTGTGTTTTCCAGCATGTAGTGCAGTGCGTGTTTGTGGCCATCAGAACCATCGGCAACATTGTCATTGTCACCACGCTGCTGCAGTTCATGTTCGCCTGTATTGGAGTACAACTCTTCAAGGTAAAGACAAAAGGAGGGAGTGAAGAGGCTTTTCCTGGACCCATGTGCAGGCCTCGTGAATGTCATCCTTAATAACGTCTGAAGTGTTTGTTTCTTTCTCTCATTTATGAGTTGTTGATGTTTTTCCATCAGGGCAAATTCTTCTTATGTTCTGACAGTTCTAAACAAACTCAAGCAGAATGCAGGTAAGAGATCCCTCCAGCCTGCACACATGCTCATTGTTCCTCTCTTTTAGTGGAATTAGCAGATGAAACACGTGAGTTGTGTGTGCTTGTTTTCGCAGGGGTTTCTACATTATGTATAAGGATGGTGATGTGGGGAAGCCGGAGAAAGCCCAGAGGCAGTGGGAGAACAGCGATTTTAACTTTGACGACGTCCTGCAAGGCATGATGGCTCTGTTTGCTGTGTCTACCTTTGAGGGATGGCCAGGGTGTGTATCAACATGCAAATACAATACACATGAATGTAGATCTGCATATTGTATGTGCATTGTTAGCTTTCTTTCTGAGTTATTGTGATAAAGTCTATGTCTTCTCCTCCCTCTCTCTGCTTTTCAATGTTCACCTTCCCTTGTCCTTAGATTACTGTACCGGGCCATAGACTCTCACGCCGAGGATGTTGGACCCATCTACAACTACCGCGTTGTCATTTCCATCTTCTTTATCATCTACATCATCATCATCGCCTTCTTCATGATGAACATCTTCGTCGGTTTCGTCATTGTCACCTTCAGAGAGCAAGGAGAGCAGGAATACAAGAACTGTGAGCTGGACAAGAACCAGGTAATGTTTATGTCTCTTTTACATCCTGTGTGTAAGTCAAAGTGTAGCTTTATGTTTTTTGAGAAGCAAGATTGGAGTATTCAGGTTACAGTAGTATGCAAAGAGGAGTGGTGGACAGTAATAAAGTAAATGTATTTGAGTACAGTACTTAAGTACATTTTTTGAGTATCTTTACTTTACTTGAGTATTATTTTTTGGAGGACCTTATTACTTTTACTCCACTATATTCAGAAGACAATTATTGTACTTTTCACTCCACTACATTTCTACCAGTGCTCTAGTTACTCACCACGTTTGCTTTGAAGTCAGCTCATGAATTTCCTTCTCTTCTCTAAAATCTGATTCCACGGTTGAACGTGAAGCAAACACAGAGCAGATTTCACTCAGATCAGGCAACTTAGTTGCTGTTTTTATTCCATGGTATAGTTTTAGGGATGCCGAGTAATGGTTTATAGATAAACATAATGTGACAGAATGTACTCCTAGGTATTCTTGAATGTGCTTATGTATTTTGAAAATACAATGTTTTGAAATGTTTTAAGAAGTTCTTTGAATACTTTGAATTAAGTATTTTAAAAAGCAAGTACTTCAGTACTTTAAGTCAAGTAATAATCTGACAGAACAACTTTCACTTGCATTGGAGTAATATTTGACATGGAGTATCCATACTTTGACTTAAGTAATGAAGCTGTGTACCTTCTCCCACCGCTGGTAAAGAGTGACTGCTCTCTGCCTGAAGAGGGACATTCATTTTGTCACTCAGGAGGCACAGGGAGGAGGGAACAGAGACCAGGCTGTTGGGGTGAGACGCTGAGATTCTGGAGAGGCTGAACATGAGTTTTAGGGGGCTGAACTATTTCAGTAGTGCAGCCAGGAGGGAGCTGCAGTACTTCAGACAGAGGCTGAGACTAAATCTTAAAGAAGGAGCTAGGCCAAGTCCCTGCAGCTGTGTTTTCTGTGATGATGAGGAAATGCACAGTGAAGATGTGAAGGAGTAGCCTGCTAGACTGCCAAAAATCTATTCTACCACTTTCCTTCCATGCACTCCCAAAAGTTAGAGTGTAATGTCTTACAGTGTTTCTGTGCTTACCACAGCGTCAGTGTGTGGAGTACGCCTTGAAAGCACGTCCACTGCGTCGCTACATCCCCAAGAACCCCTATCAGTACAAAGTGTGGTACGTGGTCAACTCCACCTACTTTGAGTACCTGATGTTCACCCTCATCCTCCTCAACACAATCTGTCTGGCCATGCAGGTGAGTCACACACACACACACACACACACACACACACACACACACACACACACACACACAAATATACACAAACACACTCACAGATGTTAACAAGTAAGCATCAATGAAATGTGATAATATTATAAAGGGGGCTTTAATCACTCTTCACTTTCCTGTATGAACGTTAATGAGTTGTTCATGGTTTGTTTGCAGCATCATGGGCAGACTAAAAGTTTCAACGATGCCATGAACATCCTCAACATGCTCTTCACTGGACTCTTCACTGTGGAGATGATCCTTAAACTGATTGCCTTCAAACCCAGGGTAGGTCCACTTCTGTAGCTGCACAATAGAACAACGTTATAGTCAAGTGCAGTAGAGTAGATTGGGCAAAGTAAATTGCATCTCCTACATTCAGTGGGTCACGGCATTAGAATACCATTACTAATTTATAATCAATGACTATGAATATGCCGTATTAAGATATGAAAATACTCCCTCTTTATTTAATCATTGCCAATAACTGCTCACCGTCGTATAACTGTTTATTCCTAATCCCTGTTTGATTTCCTCCTGGTGATTATTATGACATCATGGAGTTAGAACTTGATTAGTGGATGGCTTCATGTGGTTTTTAATCTCACTGCTCTCTTGTTACCCTGCTGCTGTTGCTATGTAGCTGTGTGGGTTTATTGGTCCAATCACAGAACTTCCTTGTGCATCAGCTATTTAAACAGTAACAGATGGGAATTATTCTCCCTGGTGCAGCAGGCTAAGTGGAAAATCCTTTAACAAAATCAATAGGAAAAGCATAGGATGATTTTATCATTTAGGACTTATCTGATTTGTTATACTGTGCAGGCTTTACATAAAATGAGACAAGTTTTTATAGTTATTAAAGATGTCCTGCAGATCATGTCAGACCAAGCAGACATGACACTAAAAGCCAGTCTCTCTTCAGCTCACTGATTGGATTCTTTAAGTATAAAGGTGACATTAAAGCACCTGTATACAGTGGTGTGTCCAGAGGGGTGACCAAGGGTGGCACTGGCACCCCAATTGGACACCCCAGGGACCACCCCAAAATCCTAAACTATGATTGGCTGTTTGCCTTGTCAGAGGTGGGGTTTCTGTTAAAATCTATAATTTGGGATGAGTTAAAAGGCTGGCAGTCGATTTCTTTATTAGTGCCCTTAAATGTGACTTTGAAAAAACACATTTTGTAAGTCCTTAAAGAATTCAGCTTAGAAGATTGATGCCACTTTGTTATGGGTTTTTTTAAGTCAAAAGGAATATAACAACTGTTTAATACTTTAATGAAAGTAGGTTGTGAAGACAGAAATAGTAAATGTTATTTATTTGTAAATGCACTGGCCACCCCTGCCTATGGGAGAGCCTCAGTTGGGCCACCCCGGTCAAAAAGTTATGGACACGCCCCTGCCTGTAAAGCCTTTATTACACTCCCTGCCAGCATACCTAGCAGCAGCACCAGTGTCACTTTTACACGAGTCCCATTTAACTGTAACAAACAAGTTCTTCATGGTGACATAAAACAACCACAGGTTTTTAAAAAAGATAAACGATGATTCGCTTTAAGTGAGTACAGAAATAAATTCAGACTTCTTTATTCGTGTGATGTTTGAAATTAACAGTAGTTATCTTTCTACTAATTAAAACTGTATTTCCATGTTCTAAGAAAAGCTCTGGGGGTTGAGATGGACAGCAGCTAGTTAACTTGTAATGACTTCTGAAATTAATGATGCGCTTGGACCGTTTAGCATGAGAAACATTCTGCATGCCTTGCAGTATTTTCAGGCGCAGGCAGCCCCAGTTGGATTTCACCCCCTTTACTGTGCAGGACAACTTTTAAAGCTTGGGAACTGCCTTCATGCTGCACTGCATTATAAATGTAACGTTATGTAATGTTGATGTAAAATTCCAGATTTCTAAAATTAGTGTTGCAGCTTCTTATTTATGTTTGAAAATGAGTATGTCAGTCAGATTCACACCTTAACCACAGAAACTCTAAGTGGTATACCTTAAGTGCAGCATGAGGACATGTTTCCAACTTTGAGCTGTTCTTTGTTTTTACTGGTTTGATTCTAGTAAACGTTCCCTCTGAACAGCAGCCACGCAGTGGAGCAGCCCTCTAACACTTTGACTTCTCAGGTGTTTCAGCTCCAGGACCCATTTTCTGGGAAAGATGTACTGTGTTCTAATGCATATAAACTTTTGAGCAGGTTTTACCGTCTCGACATTTGTCTTCTGAGGAGCTTTAGTTTCATTTTCATGCTTCTGCTGTGTTTCAGTAAACTGTGTATTTGAATGTATTGTTGAACTTATCATACTTAAACTAATGTGAGCCTTCCTTATCTAGCAAATGTAATCATTCCACTCAAATGTTTTTAAATACTAATAAGGTGCTCTGTTTAACTTATTTGCAACTGTAATCTGACATTAATATTCTTACCTAATTAAAAGGAACATACAGTTCAAATAAAGCCTTTAGCTATTTGCATATAGCCAACAGCTGCAGGTGAATTTTATCAAAAAGAATTTTTGCTTTCAACGATGATAAATCAGCTGCTGTTGACAGATGATGAAGCTTAAAATAGATCAGTAAGATAAATCTCCTTCCAGCATCCCTCTTTATCCGCCTATTTATCAGTTTGATGCAAATAGTTGAGAGGGATTTGTTTGTGCATCTTCAGAAATCTTATTTTGGAAGATTTTAATTTATTCTTTAACCCTCCTGTTATGTTCGTTTCTCTGGAACAGCAATAATATTGCTGTGGCAATTTGACCCGGGGCATATTTAATTATCCAAAAGTGTCAGAACCCCCCAAAAAATCCCAATACACTTTTTATTAAATGTAATTTTTAACTCCATTGCTAACCATTTAAATCAAGATGTAGTCCATTGGTGTTCTTTAATTCTTACATATCATCGTTCAGTGAGGATAACTCACTCTGTTTCATCACATTAATGTTAAAACTTTTTTTAATGTACATTGGAAAGACCTAAATATAAATGCAATAGTTTTATATGACATAGATTTTTGTTTATTTTATTTTACATTTTGAATTTTATTATTTTTATGAAGTGATGTTGATAAATTAACACGACACCTCTCCTGTCACATGCTGCCTAGATTTTTATACTGCATTTGGCTGGTTTGGAAGGCATATATTGCCTAAAATACTTTAAAAAGGGTCAATTTGACCCGCAACATAACAGGGGGTTTTAGTTAGTATCCAACTTGTAGGACTTCAAATTAAATGAAAGATCATGATCAGATGTCAGAACAGTTTTCCTCCAATCCTGATCCACATCATCAGTGCAAACATGGGAGCATTATTAGCCCTCCGAGCCCATAGTGTAAGAAAAAAATCTGAGTGTGCAAGCGGAAAAACAGCCTTTTTTAAAACTTCATATAATGTGTTTTTATATCATCAGCCAAAATGATACTGTTTTAGCCTGAAGCTACGTGAATGTTTTCCATAAATACCCACTTTGTACCCCTGCTGCTGATGAATTGCCAACAATAAGTTAAGTAAACAAAGTGATCTTTCAGCATAATCACTGCCACAGCTTTGCTCAATCGCCCCAAGATGCTTAAGTAACTGCTATCTAACACGCCATCCTAAACAGAGCAGGAAATCCAGCTGCACTTGATGAACTGATACTGCGGAGGAAACAAATTGATTAGCTTCATTAGAATTAGAATTAAAATTCCTTCATGTAGTGGGTCATTAGCTGATTTTTTGCTGTTTCCTCTTGTGTACTGTGCGACCTCATACCACCTTAATAGGGCTGCAAAGTAGCAGCAGATGTTGTTTTCCTTCTAACCTACCTTTCTTACCCTCCTCCTCCTCCTCCTCTTGCTCACCTCATCCTGTGTAGGGGTACTTTAGTGATCCCTGGAATGTGTTTGATTTCCTCATCGTAATTGGCAGCATAATAGACGTCATTCTCAGTGAGATCAACGTAAGTACGATGCCCACTCTCCTTGTCGCTCCCCTCTCTTCTCTCTGTCTCGTGCCCTCTCGCCTCTCCTGAATCTTTCATTTCCTCACTCTCTCCTTTCCTTTGTGGCCTCTCTGTGTTGTGCTGTCTTTTCTCTGTATCTCTCTTCCTTCTTCCTCTGCCTCTTTCTTCCTCTCCTCCTCCATCCTTGACTCCAAGATGGCCGCTGCTACTCAGGGGAAGCCAACCACAAAGGGTTCCTGAGCAAGAACGATCTTCTTTGAGGGCTCTCAGGCAGGGTTTAGCTTTGAATGCAAAGGGTTTCTTTCTTGCGCTCTCGTTCCTCACTCCTCACGGTATCTCAAATGTCAGGTTCTTGATTTTTTTTTTTCACTTTTTGCCAGACTGTGACATGTCCTCAGGTCTTTTCCTCCACTAACTGAACTAACTCACTGACCAATCATAAAAAGACTCACACATCTCTCATTTTTTTAACTGCAGCAACAGAGGGGTTTTTTAAGTTGTGATTTTGTTGCAATTTCTTATTTACTGTTCTTGTTGTTGTTCTTTCTTCTCATGTTCAAGCATGACCGATCGCCGCTGCTCCTCCTCTGCTGTCCATCTCTTTCAGACTGCCCTTTCTTTTCTTTTTTTGCTGTTTAAATTCTGTTGATTCTGTCCTTTCTTCCGACTAAAAACTCCAATGTTCATGTATATAATTATCTTATTTTTTCTCCTCTCTCTTTTCATTTCCATTCTTTCCATTTTTTTAATGTTCTTATGTTCTGTCCTTTTCTTCTGTTGTTTTTTCTGTTCTTCCACCCCTATGCAGCATTATTTTGTTGATGCATGGAACACATTTGATGCCTTGATAGTTGTGGGTAGCATTGTTGACATAGCGATCACTGAGGTTAACGTAAGTAGTCCAACTCCCTCCCTCCCTTCCTGCCTGCCTGCTCTGCCATTCCCCCACACACAAACAGACCGAGAGCCGATACCCATCTCACATGCTTTCAAATGATTAGAAAACTTAAGCCGCACCACAGTCAAACTCTAGAGACGACTGAAGTCTGGCGGTGAATGCAGCCAGATGTAGCACAATCAAAGCAGAGCACATGCTATGGTTTGTGAAAATTCAAAAGTATGAAACACAAACAGATGTGCAAGGAAAACATGTATCCATGTCGCCTAAATTATGATTTGGATGTACTTATTTTGATATAAAAACAATACTCAGGATACAAGGAAGATATCTTTATCATTACTTTATGATAATATGTAGTTTTACATTATAATATTTATGAGAATTGTGGTGCTAATTGACTAGTTTTTACTTAAGAATGTTCCCTCTTTATACAAGTCTACCTTCTGCTCTGCATAAGGCTGCAAATATAACTTAACTTTCTTATGTTTAATTAAAGTTTTGCATCAGGTATTCTAATATTTGAAAGTGCCTCAGATAGGTATTCATGCCTCGGTCTGCTGAGCATCAATAGCACCAAAAAACTATTGCATTTGCCAATAGAACCTATTGCATTGTCTCAGCACTTGGTTTGGTTTCACATTGGTTTCATTCAATCATTGCCAAAGGGGATAGTTTCCATTCCCCTTGCATGATGGACGCTGTATAGCATGACTGATATGAAGATGGTATATCCGGGCCTGGCACTGTGTTTAAAATGATTTCAGCAAAAGAACCAGCGAAAAAAAAGATGTTCTGGAAAAAGTAGCAAATACTCGTTGTCAGTTTTGCACAATGCTATTTTGACTAGAGGGTTATTTAACCCACTCAATTCATAAATCACTGAGGAAGCTTCACATTGAAATGGGAAAATACAAGTTACTGTCGCATTTTTGTCCAACAATAGCAATGTGCAGACATGGGGAACAATTTGATCCATAAATGGATTTACTCAGGCCCCGTGAAATTTATGTAGATATATGTATGAATTCATTTATTATCGACATGGAGGGCCCTATGGTCAACAGTGGGGCTGAATAAGAATGAATATCCCAAACACAAGTCAAATGTTGAGTGTCTATTGTATTTACACTTCAGGGATAATTGGTGTTTTATTCATGTGATATTCAAAGCGCTCTTTGGCAGCAGAATAGTCGAGAACCGTCCAAACTGCTGTGAGTGTGCTGGACAGGACTCAACATCATTCCGCCTTAAAAGAGGATAAGTTTGGCTGTGCATGCTGATCTGCCAGGGAAGGAAGTTGTGTATTATGTTTAGACTAGCTTAGAACGTGAATGTTGCATGACAAAAAAAAAACGTATATTGTGAAGAAACTTTTCGTAGGAGAGCCATCACTTGGTTACATCTGATGCTCCAGCTTTAGTGTTCACACCCTTATATTGTTCGGAGCAAACATCCATTGATAAAGTCCTCCGAGGACAGACTGTAGATAAGGTGAAAAAATGAGTTGAATATTAACCAGCCTGGCTTGTTTTTTTATCAAGCAATTAAAACCACGGCAACTAACCTCTACGTGGATCATCTTATGAATATTTAAACATTTATCAAAGGTCATTATTTTTTAAATTGAAAAGCTCAATCAATGTTTGCAGTAAATTGATGCGATAACATTGATCCATTTTATAAAATGTGTAGTTTAAAAAAAAAAAAAAAAGCTTAACTACTTCCTTTTCAAGAGGAAGATGAGTAAAACGTTTTTTTTCTCTTAAAATGCGCTTCTCGCCCTAAATGGACAAGCATCCATACATTTTATTTACTCTGATTTTCCCAAGCGGCAACCTCCGGTCTCAAACGATGAAGCCCATGCGGAAGTGTTACAAACTGCAATTCACAGATGATCCGCTTGATGCTGGCTGCAGAAACACCGGAAACCACATAGACCCCAATTCAAAAAAGACGATCTTTGCAGCATTAATAAACATGTTTACATCCTGGTTCAAGAAACGGCTTGGCTACAGTAGCTAATCTCTCTATCGGCACACACTGTACCGGGGTGGGGGGGGGGTTTGTAACGTGACGGTTCAGAAGATATTAAGATTACGAGTTTTTGCCTAAATAAGGACATGACTGACTTGACTTCCGGACAACATAGCTGTTGGCCAGGAGGCTCAAACTCTGCCCATTTACGTCACACTCTGCCTGGTTGAGTTCCACATTTCCAATATGGCTGCCACCGTCAATTGGCTTCAAAACAGCTCTCAGGAACAGATGGGTGACGTCAGAGATACTACGTCCATATTTTATACAGTCTATGGATTTTCCCTATGTGACTGAGACATTTCTGGGTGCTTTCTTGAGATCTCGACATGTTTATTTCTCGTTATATTAGCCTAACACAACTGGTTTTCCCATTAGAACAGATGAATCATCTCAATATCTTGTGATAATAATGGGCAAACCATCTGGGGATACAGAAAATAAAACAATAGGCAGGTCACTGTGATGGGCCAGTCGATGACATGACATGCTGCCATTGCCCACACTTATGACCTGGACTAGAGCACGCCTTTTTCTGCTGTAGGTTTGTTCTTACTTACAGGCTATAATCAGCTGGCTTTAAGTCCTGACCTAGAAAAAAAACTTGTTTTACAAGGAAAAAGAGTAGATATAATGTATGGATGCATGTACGTTTAAAGTTTCTATAAGTATGTGAGAGATTTTTGGAGATTTAGTTACATTTAAACTGAGCCAAACTCCATTACTCAATGTACAGTGCATGAAGGCTAAGATATAAAGTCTCTGTTAAAGACATTAAAGTCTCAACAGTCTTTTTAATGTTGCATCAGTTATAGACACATTTGAACCTCCTAGCAGGCTTGCATCACAATAAAAGCTTTTCTCTTTCATCCTGTGTACCCTCAACCTGCCGGTTTGAGGACATGAGGCAAAGGAAAAATATGCACACGGGTACACCGGTGTGTTCCCTGATGCTGGAATGCAGTGTGTTTCACCTCAGACAGCACTGGTCAGGCATACAAATAAGGTTAGTGTATCCCAGGGGGGTGTGAGCTTGGCAGTTGTTTTCCTGCTTTAAGAAAGGGAATCCATTTGTTTCTGTGAGAGGCAAACACAGCTGCTTATAAACAGCGCGGGGTAATTTCTAAACTGTACTTGGATATTTCTAGTTAGTTATTATTTTTAGTTAAAACATGAATTTGATGCGACAATAATCCCAAAGAAATAAAACAAGTCTGCTTATGTTTGTTTAAATGAAAGCATGGATCTATACAGTACACTGAGATTTAATAATGGCTGGCAGAAGAAATCAATATGAGATATAACATGTCTGTTGGGAACTGACAACTTCAACCAGTATCAGGCAAAGATCGATTAGACATCATCACACCTAGTTTGACTGGGCCAGAGATATGCATCTTTGTCATCTATACAAGTCACTGATGTTGCACTCTACACTTCGGTTTGGTCTGCCTTTGATTTGGTTTGATTGTTTTGATGATTGGTTTGCAGTTCTGATTGTTTTCCTTGCTCACCTCTAACCCAAAGGCATGCCCCAGGTCTTCTTTTTTCTTCTTCTCTCGTGGTTTTTGATGATTTGGGTGATGCTATACCCAAGCTACCTTTTTTTTATCTCTTTTTTTTTTTTTTTTGAAACCCTCTGCACTTCAATCCTGTGAGAACTCTGGACTGTTTTTGAACTTAGCCTTGTCACTTTAGACCTTTTTAGATTTAAGACTTCTACTGCATTTCATCAGACATCAAAGCACAAGTGAGTGTTTTTTAACTTACTGGGCAATGCAATTACAAACTAGCAGCAGTTTGCCAACAGCTCCTTCTCTTTCATTGCATTCCTGAGTACACAGTGAAGTGCAGTAACAGGCCGGCTTTTAAAATGTTATCACTTTGCCTTTAGTAAATATTAAACGGCTAAAATGTCCCAGTTGAGTGCACCCACTTCCCGCTCTGTTGGATGCTTGTTGTCTTAGATTAGCAACACTTTTTGTGGTCTTTGACTCAGAATACTTCTTTAATCCTGGGTCTCTAAATCTCCCCTGCAACCTGCGGGTGCTTCTTTTAATGTTATGTGGTTTCTTTTCACGTTTTGGTTTTGGTTTAAATAGAAGTAGTGTGAACAGATTGGTAGTGGTTTGCTCTGAGCGATGTCTTGCAGGCGATGCCAGTATGGACTGCATCTACTTCTCCTTATCTCTATTCGGAATGCCTCCTCCTCTTCTCCTCTTCCACTCTCTCCTCCTCTTTCTGAGCTTTTGTTTCCCTTAACTCTTCTTTTATGGACGTTTATCTCTCTCTCTCTCTTTGTCTTACTTCTTGTTGGTTTGCGGTGCTGCTTGCTCACCTGAAATGCAAGCAGGGTCACATGGGTCTCTCATGCTTTTCATACACCCTGGTATGTCAGCCAATTATCTGCTCTATTTCTAAATGATTGGAATATTAGTTTGTAGTGTGCTCTTGAGTTCAGCACATTAAAAAACACTTATTGTTTTAGTAAGACAATTCAACAACAGAAGGATTTGATCTTACATCTCAAAATGAAATCTTAAATCCCTGTCAAACTTCAAAGAAACCCATGTTACCACCTGAAGTGACTGAATTGATTGTATTTCTTGCTTGAAAACATGACATGCAATGTGAGGAAATGATGAGCCCATAATCAAATGAGCTGCAAAAAGAGTAACTCACATCTGCACTGTAGTTCCAGCTGACAGCACTACTGTGTATTTGTTACAAATAGACTGTGTTCCTCTTTGACTTTTGTTTGTCATACTATGACACCCTGCGCACGGATACCCCAGGACTACAGGAACACTGTAGTCACTGGAGAAACAAAATGAGGAGAGATGATTCTGATACAATCCTTTTGTAGAAAATGAAGCAGATTTAAATTCTCTTCAGTTGACCACACAAACACACTCGATCATATTCAGATTTGACTTAACTGCATTTATAAGGACTCAATGCCATCAAGCCCCTCCCTGTCTCCCTCCCTTCTTTCCGAATCATCCTTGCCTTCCTTGTATCCATCACTCTTCCCTTCCTCCTTCCTCCCTCTCTTCTCTCTCCATCCTTATACCTCAGCTCCTCTTATTCCACATGCACACTGACACGTATGCACAAACATAAACATATCATGTCTCTGCTGACTTCCTCGAGAACTTCAGACTTCCTGGTATAAGTCACAGAGAGTAAATCCTTACAGTAGAAGCATAGATAATTGTCTTATGATGAAATATGATCACTATCACTCTATCTGTATCATGATTGTGTGTGATCATTAAGTTGTGTATGAGGCTCTGTTAAAATTTCCTTAAATGCTTCATTGTTACTTCCTTCCTTCCTCTTTTCCCACTCTGATCTTACTTTTTTCCCCTTAAATTACTTCCTCCTCTCTATCTCCTCTTTCCCTTCTTTACATTTTCTCTTTCTTGCCTCTTCTTTCCTTCCTTCAAAGTAAACCTTTCCTGCTCAGGCTCTTGTTTACTCTAGACCGGACAGGAAACAATGATGCATTATTTTGCAGTAAGGTATTTTAACAGAGTCGATACCGAAGCAGAGTGAACAGCCTCTGAGTCATAGATTGAACTACTAGTTGATCCATCACTCAGCAGTGTTAAATGTTGCAATGCCAGGGACGGCCAGTGGGCGTCTCCCTACTGTATCTAGTATTTGCATCAGTGTTATATGAAGAATCCAATTTCCCAAAAGCATCTTAAGTCATCTCTGGAAGTGCAGCTGACTGAGATGATCTTTGCCTCCTGACTTTTTTTTGTGGTATTCTGGTGCATCTTTGATCTGAAAGAAACAACACAAAACATTTCTATTCTCAGGTCAAAGAAAGGCTTAAAATGCATAATCAAATGTGGCATTGTCCTTCAATGCCAAGATGCATTTGTTAAATGTAGTCCGAGTTGAATCAAAACTTCAACCACTGTCACTGTACTGTAGCTTCAGCTGGTAGAAAGCAGAACAGATAGCGACAGAAGCGCCCATCTATCCCTATCTTACACTCAAGCCCATGGTCTCACATGACACATGCAGGGCTGCACAAAGACACGTACACAGTCAGTTTTTTTCCCCTTTGAGGCTGCCCCAGACCAGTATTCATTATTTTGGCCCTTAAGGCGCAGGATTGCAATTTCCCAATATCTTACAGTTACATGTCCCAATCTTCTAGTAGCATGATAAGAGGTGATTCCGCCTGATGTGGCCCTCACAGACGATGCAGACAGTCTCTATATGCAGCAATATCTTACAGACTTCTCCCCCCTGGCCCAGATGAAATTATGTTTTTCACCTTTCCACCATGTGAGGGGTGATCTGAGGATGAACCCTCTCCGTCCCGGTGGTCTGTGAGTTATTTTTGGTCTGGGCTGCCGTGAAATTCTCACTGCTCTCACATTAAGAGACACACACACATGCACACAACACACCAAGGCGCTGCTCTGGTGCTGATCTTTGTTGCCTTTCCTTAAAGCCAGCTGACTCCTCCTCGTCCTCGTCCTCCTCCTCTTCGTCCTCCTCCTCCTCCTCTTCCTCCTCTCACCCCCCTGCGGTAAGGCCAATGGTACGCTCCGACGGTAACCTCGCCCGCCTCCTTACCTCCTCCAACATCCCTCCATCCCTACATCCTTCCATCCCTCCTTCTGCTACGCCAGCTATGGTATGATCCGAAACTTTTGGCTTTTTTGTTCGTCCTGACATCTCTCCTCTGTCGCTCCTGTCGGCTGTGATTTCTGCAGCATGTCCAGAGCTCTGCTCCTGCAGCTTTTGTTTGTACTTCTACATGTTTATATAAATGTGTGTGTATGGTGAAGGAAATATTGTGCAGACCTAGTGTAACTGGAGTCTTGTGACTTTCCTTGAGTGGCTATTATTGTTACAAAGGCACCCGCTGTCCCCAACTCCCCCATGGCTCCCCCATGGCTTGCAGCTCCCTCCTCCTCCTATGGGTGTGGTTCCTTTGATGCTTCGTCATCAGCGCAAGCCATCATGGTCACGCTATCACGCTGTCTCTCTTTCTCTCACTGCTCTCCACTGGCCTGCCTTCTCTCTATCTACCTGTCTATCTGTCTATCTATCTGCCTACCTGTCTGTGATCTGTCCGTGAATCAGCCTTGTTTGTTTTTATGTACCTGAATAATTCAAACTATTCTTCATATTCAGACACACTCTCTCTCTCCCTCTCTCTCTCTCCCAATCTGTTACACTTACTGTCACTGTACCTGTCTCGCTTACTGCCCCACTCTTTCAATGGTGAAATGGTCCCCACTGTGGTTCAGTTGTGGTATTACATGCGGTACAGAAATATGAGTCCTCAGAAGGATGTGTCATTTTTCGGCATATCAGTCTGTGGAGTCTGGGACAACTCATGTCTTGGGTTACTTGTCAACAACACAGTGGTACCAGAAAAATGTCTCATCCATCCTTGGAGAGGACGGAATATATCCCAGAGTTGGAGAATAATAGAAGTTTGAAGCATTCTATAATCATTATTTAACATTAAAAAGTAGGAATACAATCAGAACTATTGATTATCATGTTGAAAATTAACAAACGACATCTGTTATCCCAAACTGCATACAGATGTGTGTAGAATGGCATGTTCTTTTTAGGGGCACACTGTGTTTTCTCTGTGGGATTAGCATTAAGAATTGATGGCCTCTTGGAAAAACACTCATGGCATTAAATAGCTTTAGAGGTCAGATTAGCAGAGCTTCTGTTTATGGGTCACATTTGATTATTACAGTGAAGAAAAAGTGCAGCATGGCAGTGTTGAGGTCTGCGGCATTATGGTGGAGATGCTGCATTTTTAGTGGGTCTGGTTTATTGTAAGGAACATGGCATGTAATTATCAGTTGACTGTTTTTAGTGCATCTTTTTGTCAGTATGACTCATTGATCCAGCTGTAACAGGTTCTATCATCTTCTCTATCTGTTGTTTTTCTATATTTTGAGCTTAGCTGCTGTACTCAGTGCATCACACTTCACATAAATCTTGATGTTTGCCTCTTTTTTTGTGTGTTTTTGTTCCTGAGAATGAGCAGCAGCAGCATAAATAAATAAATCTGTAATAGAATAGCACTCAGCGAGGTGGCTGAATATTTCATCATTGAGTTATTTCCTGTGGACGAGTACTGGGACAATAGACAGAAGGCTGCACAGCCTCTCAAGCTCTTGCTTTAATGCCTTTGCTTGTTATACTTTAAATAGCGCCACATTTTCCGAACTATTTCAAGTTATGTATTTTTTAATTGCTTTAAGAGTTCAAGAATGACATGTAAAATATAATGATGTATAGGATTGAATCCAGTTTTTAGGAGATTGTAGTAATCAAAGAGTTTCAAGCAGTGGCTGTATGGGCAGTAATACCTTTATCCTGCTGATTGTCATCGCTGGACTTTGTGTCATGGTGGCCAGCTCCCCCTTGACAGACAAACAATTAGCCTGTCTGTGTGTTTTATTGAAACCAGACTCTGCCTACAGGCTAGGATTTCAGTCAGAATCTGTTGTGAATTGTTATCAGTGATTTATGAAAGAGCTTACCTCCATCAATAGAATTCTCTCTGGCCTGGCCTCAGCTATTAAAATTTAAGTCCATACTGGTGCAGGATATCCAAAATCTTTCAGCTTAGTTGGATGATTTACCTCGGGGGCTCCCAAAGTATTTTAAGCCTTGTGTGACAAATGTCTTTGCAGGTCTGGATTTACATGTTTATAGGTTCTGGCGACAACACCCAAGTGTTTTTTAACTCCCCATTTAAGTGAGATATAAGTGCTGGGATTAAGAAACCTGTAATATCAGTGGCAGTGAGACGAATGGAGCCGGTTCTGGTGTTGACAGTTCAGTAAAGTGACTTTCAGGATGGTTAAATACAAGGTACCTTTGACTTGTTTGGTGTGTCTGTCATGTGAAAAGCAGTGAAAGCAGTTAGTGTAGATATTGGATGGATACTTTGTGACTCTCCTTGTTGCCAAGTGATTTTTCCATGAAGCCAGATCAAATAAGCATGATTGCCCGATTCTCTCCCAGATCTCTTATGTCAGTTGATTTTGATGGGATTTTGTAGGACGCAGATTTCCATTTATTAACTCAGTGTGTATGTGTGTGTGTGTTTGGTGTGTGTGCGTGATACATATTTACATCCACATATAATTGTGGGTGGGAATATGCATATGAATGTTACATGTATGTCCACATTTCTCCATATGTCTGTGTTTGGATTTGCGTGTGCGTGTGTGTGTGTGTGTGTGTGTTGTTGTTATCATCTTTACCTGTGGGTGTGTGTGTGTGTGTGTGTGTGTGTGTGTATGTATGTGTGTGTATCCCACCTCTACCCATGTGCATGTGTCCTCATGCGTCCTGTGTTTTTTCTGATAAAAAAAACACCAAACCCCACCAAAAGGGACTGCAGAACTCTGAAGAGAACGCCAGGATCTCCATCACCTTCTTCCGGCTGTTCCGCGTGATGAGGCTGGTGAAGCTGCTGTCTCGCGGGGAAGGGATTCGGACCCTGCTGTGGACCTTCATCAAATCCTTCCAAGTGAGGGGAGAACCGGACACAACATGCTAGAGCAGGGGGGCTGGGTTCACACAGGATTATACTTGATTGGAGTTTTAACGTTTATGCGACTCAGACTGAAGCCTTCATTTGAGGCATTATTTCTATTTTCAGCTACATTTCACATTTGATTCATTAAAGGGTTAACTTTGACTTTCACTTTATAAGCCACATATAGGTGGGAAAATGCAATACTTCAATTAACAAATCACAATTCAGTCAACAAGGTTATACTTGTTAAATACGGCTTATTAAATGTGATTGTGCAAAACATCTCATAACTGCAGATCTGAGTCACATGAGGCTAAAAATGTCCCTGTTCTTGTGTAAACCCAGCCTGGTGGAGTCTCACAAGCCACCTTTCCTTTCCTTGCCTCAACCCTCCTCTTTTCCACCTCCTATTTTCTCTGAGAAAGATGGAACATTGGGCAGTTTACACAGGGAAGGGGGAAAGAAAGAGGGATGGTGTGAGGTAACGGAGAGGAGGTTTAGGAGTCTTATTGCAAAGGTAGACAGTGAGGGATTTAGACACATGAAGCAGAGAAAACAGGAACTAAAGAACCTTAACCAGCAATCTCTCCTCTCCTCTTTCCTACTCATCTCTTCTCTTCTGCCTCCTCTCTTTTTTTCTACTCTCTTTTCCTTCAAACACCTTCCTACTAACCTCTGAGACTTGCCATACCCTGTAGGCGGGTTAAGAAATAGAAAAGTTTAACTAAGCACCACACCAAAAAGTTGAAATCATTTGATAGAGAGGTAGAGAGAAAATGAAGACGATCTGTTCTCTCTCTTGTGCTGACTGAGATAGGCCATTTCATGTCAGCATACAGTCACAATATCTTTAAAACTGATATAAAAAACTCACAGGGTTAAATTCTACGTCACCAGTGGTCATGAATGCACTACTGTACATCACAGAGACCTTTTTAATGCTAACTGTACCATTAATCCTGGTTTCAGGTGCCATTTGAGCACACATATTCTAACCTTTACTCTTTCATTTATTGATCATGATTTGGCCTGCTACCCCAAGCACAGAGGCAGTTGGCCAGGAGCTCAGTTCCACACAGTTCTCCAGGTGTGTTTGTACACAACGCTTACCTGTCCTGGCCCCTTTTTGGCCATACACAATCAGTGGTGACTGGTCTCCTGGCTCAACTCAGAGAGCAGTTTGCATTTTGCTGAGGTTTTACACTCCACTAAGTCAGATGATTTGCCCTTGATTGTTTTTGGTGTTGTGCCACACAGGGCTGCGGATCAGTTCACTTTCAATTCATTAAGTACCAATCATTCTTTTATAAAGCACTTGCTCATTTAAAAAGCCAAAAGATACACATGTTAGTTTAACCCAATCTTTTTTTACAATCTTTCCTAATTGTGCAGACTAATCAGAGGTGTGAGATTTGACTGAAAGTGAGTGAACTCCAGCCCTTGTGCAGGATATTAATTGTCTACAGCTCGGTACTGATGTGTGTCTCTCCTCTTTAGGCTCTGCCCTACGTAGCTCTGCTTATAGTGATGCTATTCTTCATATACGCTGTCATCGGCATGCAGGTAAGCTGTTGTATTGTCACCTTGTTTCCCTCCCTGTTGTGTTTTCTTCCCTCTCACCTTTTCCTCCAGCTGGCTCCGTCCTGTGTCTGTCCTCTTGGAGTCTTGTCATCCAGAGTCGCTGTCCAGTCACGTTGCAGTCTCTCCTCCACTTTTCTTCCTCCTCTAGCTGTTGCCTGTCTTTGTCTCCACACTCTGTCTGTCCGTCCTTCCTTCCTGCTGTTTCCCTGATGATGAGAGGAACATCTTTTTGCTCTGATTTTCTGGAGACAGACAGCCTTTCATTTTTTTTTGTCGTCCAAGAGAGACATTGCTTCCTCTGTCAATGCTGACGTCATATCCTGTGTGCTGTGACTACTTCCCTCCCCCATACAGATGTTTGGTAAAATAGCGCTGCGGGACCACACGCAGATCAACAGGAACAATAATTTCCAGACATTCCCTCAGGCTGTGCTGCTGCTCTTCAGGTGAGGAAAATGCCTCCTCATCGTCTTTCATTACCCCCCCCCCCCTGCATCTTCATCTTCCTCATCATTTCCTTTATTAACCTCTCTATTCATGGATTCAAAGTCCACATTTTCTGCTTCCACTTTCATTCTGCTCTCCTTCCTTGCTGTCCTAATTTCTAGAACATCATATCAACTTCACTGATTTCTCATATTTTCTCTCCCATTCACTCTTCAAACATTTCTCATAATACTTAACACGTTCAAATGACATTTCATAACAGTAGTGGCTTAATTAAATGCCATGATATCTGCAAATGTCAAGCTGTGAAATTCAGCCTACTTAGCCACTTCACTCTGCAAGAGATCCAATGTTTGGAAATGTTTTGTCAGGTTGATCTTAAAGACAGAGTAACTGCCACCTTGTCAAGAGTTAAAAAGTACAAAATATGTAGCAGTGATCCTCATAGCATCACTTAAGATCCGACATGGAATAATTTTTTGAAGAGGTGACAAGAAACAGGAACATTAAGGATAGATCAGGTGTCATAAACACGTTTATTTTTACCAGCTGTGTTCTGATTAGCATGTGGCCACAATGACCTAAAAATCCTCTTTTTACTCTGTCATATTTTCCATACTGACCCCTTCCATTGGTTAAATCATAGCTATTGGCTCCCACTCAGAGACGTCATAGTTGGATACTTCAAACTGCGGTGTAATTTTAATCCTGCTCTGTCAAAAGTCAAGAGCTGAGCCCACCAAAAATGGAAAGCTGGCAGCACAGACACTGCAGAGTTAAAACTGAAATAGTGCTGAAGTTTTCACAATGAAAGAGGTCTTAAACCAAAAACCCTGTTCCTCTGCTCTATAAATCCAGTCAGGCAAGATGAATATATGATATGTTTTCTGTTCTTTTTGGTGTTCACACTCTAACACTTGTGCATATGTGTGTGGTTATATGTGTGTGTGTGTGTGTGTGTGTGTATGTGTGTGGGTGTTTGTTGGCCTCTTTCTGTCTTTGTATCTCTATGCTTGTGATTCACTATACATGTGTATGCCTCTATGCATACATAAACACATCCACATATGTGTTTGTTAATACATGAATGCACACGTGACCCCCATGCTGGTTCATGGATGAACACCTGCTCACATGTATACGTGTCTCATGTTTCTTTGATGTGTCCGTGTATGCATCTGTTTTTGCATGCATATGTGTCCAATTGTGTGTGCATATCTGTGTGGTTGTGTGCATGCATGTCCGTCTATCAGATGTGCGACAGGTGAGGCGTGGCAGGAGATCATGCTGGCGTGCTCGCCCAATCGACCCTGTGAGAAAGGATCAACGAATGAAAGCAACTCGGCCAACGAGGACTGTGGCAGCCAGTTTGCCATCATTTACTTTGTCAGCTTCTACATGCTCTGTGCCTTTCTGGTGAGTACCATGAAAGATTAAGCTAACTTAACTATAACTATGATAACTAAAAGACAGCCAGTCCCATGATTATGGCCTGAAATTTAACTTATAGACTTGATTTTTTATCTACTCCCACGTCTTACTTTCAGCAGAACAGAGTACAAGCTAATTTCCTAAATTGTTGGACTGTTCCTTTCTAAATATCAATCAATCTTAACCCTCCTGTTATGTTCATTTCTCTGGAACAGCAATAATGTTCCTGTGTCAATCTGACCTGATGCATATTCAATTATCCAAAAGTGTCAGAACCCCAAAAAATCCAAATCAGATTTTTTTGAATCTAATTTTTAACTCCATTACTAACTATTTAAATTAAGTTTTGGTCCATTGGTGTTCTTTAATTCTCACAGGTCATGGTTTAATGAAGATAACTCAATCGTTTTTCATTCAAATTAATGTTAAAAGCTTTTTTAATGTACTTTGGAAAGCCCTAAATATAAATACAATAGTTTGACATGACATAGATTTTTTTTTTTTTTTTTTTAATTTTGATTCTTTTTTTGTTTTTATGAAGTGATGATGATAAATTAACACAACTCCTCTTCTGTCACATGCTGCCCAGATTTTTATGCTGCATTAAGCTGGTTTTTAAGGCAAATATATCCTAAAATAGACTTTAAAAAGGGTCAATTTGATCCGCAACATAACAGGAGGGTTAGAATAATTGACTGCATGAATTTAAGGTTTATATTTAAATCAGGTTACTTTACTGTAGTGTATTTGTCAGTGTATTATCTGACTGGTTCTGATCCTTCACAGATCATCAATCTGTTTGTGGCCGTCATCATGGACAACTTTGACTACTTGACGCGTGATTGGTCGATCCTGGGGCCGCATCATCTTGATGAATTCAAGAGGATCTGGGCTGAATATGACCCGGAGGCTAAGTAAGTTTACAGAATTAACACGTAATTCATCTTACATTTGCAGAGGTTTTTAAAGAGAGTTACTCTAATCTGATCCCGTGCTGTTTGCAGAGGGAGAATAAAGCACCTGGATGTGGTGACTCTACTGAGGAGAATACAGCCTCCCCTTGGCTTCGGAAAGCTCTGCCCACACAGGGTGGCCTGCAAGGTAAACACACATGCACACACACATGCACACACACATTGTTACACACATTTTCAAACAAGGCTGCAGAGCCATAGAAAATACCCAGCATGATAAGATACTTTGCAGTTTCTTCTTCTTTTATTTTTGGACAGAATGAATACATCTGCAGGTGTAATAAATAAGCAGAAATGCATTTTCTCTGTTGTGCTAATGTGTGCTCATAACACCTTCCACAATGACTCAAATGGCACATTGACAACCTTCCTTCCTGTAGAGACAATATTTGAGGTATTTAGACATTAACATCTCGCTGGAGGAAAATAAGTAGTGACCAGTGTCAAACTGCTGTCTGTCTCATTTTCAACAAACTCTCAGTTGCCAGCTTTTATTGGCAGCTAGCAGTTCATTTGTACAAGAACATTACCTATGCATGATTTCATTTTAAATTTCTCACCGTCCAACCAAATCTTTGTTTCATGCAGCGCCTGGTGTCAATGAACATGCCTCTGAACAGCGATGGAACGGTGATGTTCAATGCCACACTGTTCGCCCTGGTCAGAACTGCACTCAGGATCAAGACAGAAGGTGAAAGGAAGATGTGTTTGTAGTGGCACAGGATATGGACACATCCACATTCAAACACAGATATTCATAAACCTGCTTGTCTGATCTTGGGACTTTTGTTGTGAACAAATTGCTCTGATGCGGTTACTTCTGACTAAATATCAGTGCTCAGGCCTCTCATTGTAACACACTCACCTGCAGTGATTTGGTTCTGTAAAAACAGAAGTATTGATTTTATAAGTTTATATGAAACAGATGTTCCTTGATGTTGTATTGAAACAGCTATAGAACATAAATTTGTCCTGACTCTAACTTTGTTGCCCAGTCCTAACCAACCCTCATTTATTAGATATACTCTCACTTTACAGTCCCATTGATACAGATATGGACATAATTCTGCTGATGTATTCAAAGTTGTATTGTGTCACTGTTAAAAATACTAACCTGCAGCTCTTGCTCTTGTCATGCTTTGAGCAGGTAACCTGGAGCAGGCCAATGAGGAACTGAGGGCAATCGTGAAGAAGATCTGGAAAAGAACAAGCATGAAGCTCTTGGATCAAGTAGTGCCCCCTGCTGGTGGTATGTTTACTCCACGACAACATTCTCGTCTATGGTATTTAGCGTATCAGTATCTAGAAAAAAAGAACACAAATATAGAAAAGATAGGAATACAAAATAAACATGCTTTCTTTTGTTGATATGGACAACACCTCACTGTCATTGCTTACAGTTGCTATTCTGAAAGAAATGATGAATGAAAGGACATCATTTCCAATGAAAACTTGTCACCATTGTAATATTTTCATTTCTTGCAGATGATGAGGTAACAGTCGGAAAGTTCTACGCTACCTTCCTCATCCAGGAATATTTCCGCAAGTTTAAGAAGAGGAAAGAACAAGGGCTGGTGGCCAAGGTGCCCCCCAAAACTGCCCTTTCTCTGCAGGTAAACAAAGACACAGATGTTCAACACTCTTCATTGTATTTTTAGATATTTGTTAAACTGTGAGGACCATAGTTGATGTATAATATTGAGAATCAAGAGAAGGCATATAGTGTATGTACGTTGTGTGAGTAAGATGCCTAGTTTCAGGGATTTTACTCTTACTGAAAATAAACATAGGTCAGTGTGTTATTCCATGATAAGCGTAGCACTACAGGGTGTTTTCTCTGTGCGTAGGCGGGCCTGCGGACATTGCATGACATAGGTCCAGAGATTCGGAGGGCCATCTCTGGAGACCTGACCGTTGAGGAGGAGATGGACAAAGGCCTGAAGGAGCCTGTGTCGGCTGCATCCGAGGACGATATCTTCAGGGTAAAGGTCGGATACACACACTTTCACTCACTCTCCAGAGAGAGCAAAAGCAAGAGAGAGAGAGAGAGAGATGATCAGCACCCAGCTTGAAGCCACATTACTGCTCCATGGACATACACAGACATGCTTGCATGAGCTCAGTTAAAACAAAACATTGGGGCTCATTCACTAATAAATGCGTAGAAATGTTCTTACTCTGGGCATAAAATAAGTGCTTACTCAAAATCACCGTCGGATTCATGACACGTGCGTACCAGCCAATTTTGTTCTCACCACCGTGCGTATATTAGTGAATCAGAATCATTCTAAATTGACAGGCGCGTCCCCGCAACCTGCAATCAGCATACTACCACTCCCCAATTCATCCATATAAGGACATCTGTTCGGTGCATCAAGACGCTGAATTTCACTTTGGCAGAGAGAGAGGTGATTGTTGAGGAGGTTGAAGCAAGAAAATCAACACTTTTCCGAAGCGTATCAGCAGGAGTCACCATGACAAAAATCAAATGATGCCTGGGTTTCTTACTGAGGCTGTTACTGCTCCTCTCCTGAGGTTCGTACCGTGGCTCAGGCTAAGAAAAAAAGGTTTGATATTTAAGTGGACGCAAAAAACTTAAAATAAAAGACTTGCAGAACAGAAAAGAAGGAAGGAAACTGGAGGATGGCAAGGACCACCTGATCTGACAGCTCAGGATTAACGAATGCCTGCAATTACTGGAGACACCTCCATATTAGGAATATATTCCCAAAACGAGGGATAAAGTGATGATATTCAACCGTTGTCTAATGGTCATTCATTTGATTTAATGAACACGGCACGGCACAATTATCTTTCACACTTTCTCAGGGGCGTAGAGTAACTTGCCACCAGCTGTGCCAAAACACATCTAACAATCCTTCAGCAGCCCAAATGTGCGCTCTACTCTGGCACGCGTGTGGGCATTGATGTTGTTAAAAAATATGCTCACCAACTAGCCATCCGTTTCTTAGAGCAGTGGTTCCCAAAATGGGGGTAGGGACCCCCTGGGGGGGTCGCGAGACACATTTTGCTGAAAATAGTTCAAATATGTCATGCATTCAGTTAAGAGTTCACATTTTCTGAGAAAGTTGGTCGTCATCATTTGTGCGTACGTATAGTCTGAGGAAATTCTAAATTTGTTCGTAGTGTAAGAACAATTTCAAGTAAGAATATATTTGATGAATCCCAGATTTGTGCTTCAAACGTGCGTACGCACAGTTTAAGCACGTATTCGTGTGTACGCACTGTTAGTGAATGAGGCCCATTGCCCACCAACATAGCTTGGCTACCGTTTACTGCACACACTCAACCAGATGTTTGGTGGTATGCATTTTGGAGTCACATACAGTGGCAACATATTGGAAGATATGAACGAAATAACAGTATTGTAAAAAAAAACAACAACAAAAAAAACATGCATTGATATTTTTTCATAAAACATTTGAGAACAGTAAATGCAAGCTTGTGACAAGAACTTTACACAAAACACACATGTGCAAGACTACGTTCAAGGGTGAGTTTTGCCTGTTATCAGCCCCATTTGTCACATTGTCATATCATTGCTACATTCAAGTGCTTTGTTTACTATATTTAGTTATTTTTACTTAAAATGGCTAACATAGATGGACAGAAGAGAAGTGGCTCTACATGATTTGAGCGCACTTTTTTTTAAAAGTGAAATCGCACCATTTTACAGCCCCTGTTATTAAATCTTTGGTCATGGTCACCATGGTTATTAAACATTATGGAGGTTTTAGTAGGGCCAAAAATGTAGTGCCTGTGTCATTCAGTCTCATAGGTTCTCTGCTCTCATATGAAGAATTTCATCTGCAAAAAATGGAACCCTGATTTGGGGATATAATGCAATCTCTGCTTGGCTTGTTAAACACGGCCTTTGCTTTGCATTTTCATCTTGGCTGAGTAAGGCTTTGTTGCTGCTAGCAGTGAGTGTGATGGTAGTAATTATAAATGTTAAATGTTGGATTTTAAGATATTTTTACGTGAGTGGAATTTGTTTTAACGTAATTCTTATCTTCTCAGTTCCTTTAATCCCTCTTCCTTGTCTCTTTTGTTCTACTCATTTAACACTTCTCTTTCCATCCCACAGCGGACAGGTGGCTTATTCAGCAACCACGTCAACTACTACAACCAGACCGATGGCCGGGGTTCATTCCCACAGTCCTTCACTACCCAGCGTCCCTTGCACATCAGCCAGAAGGGCTCCCCCTGCGAAGGGGAGAGCCCATCCCACGAGAAGCTCATGGACTCGACCACTTTCACCCCTTCCTCTTACTCCTCATCAGGCTCCAACGCCAACATTAATAATGCCAACAACACTGGTATGGCTGGAGTGGCGACGCAGGGAGTCAGTCGATTCCCAAGCCCGTCCATTAGCACTGTGGACGGACATACAGCACAGCCGCTTACCCCCATCCTGCTGCCAAGATCTGCGTGGTGCTTTCCTCCAAAGAGGTGAGTGTGTGAGCCAGGCAGCAGACTACATCTGTATCTTATGAAGTGTCTGTCTCTTTCATTTCCATTAGTACACACTGAAACTGTTCTGCTACTTCCTTCACTTTCCTTTTCCTCTCTCCTGTCTCTTCCTGTCTTTTGTTTCTGATGGCAAGCAGGACGTGTTTTTATGACACCCTCATGCGGTATGTTGCAAGGGGACAAAGAGAGAAAGTCTGTGTGTGTATGTGTGCGTGAGTGTGTGTGTGTGTGTGTGTGTGTGTGTGTGTGTGTGTGTGTGTGTGTGTGTGTGTGTGTGTGTGTGTGTGTGTGTGATGTGTTATTCCCCAAGACCTTACACAGAGGTTTCATTTTGTTATATCAATTGGCATTGCTTTCAGGGCGCTATAGTAAGGCTTGTTGCTATGCACTTGATGCTTTAGTTGCTATAGCAAAAGCCACAATGCTGGCAAATCAAAAATCTGCTACTAAAGCCATAGATGGATAGTTTGGTGCAACATGGCCAAACCTTTCCTATCAAAGGCTCTAACTGCTGCTGTTCCCTGCTGATTTTATTGTATCTTATGGCAGATCTGGGTTAGACACAATGTCTAGTGCTCTTGGCCCATGGCCTGTGTGGAAGTTGCAAAGTATGGAAACATCCAACAGCCCTTACTTATCTTCACTGTGGTGAACTCGGTGCATTTGTTTTACATTTTGGCATCTTTTTTGTCACAAAGTTTAGTGCCGTATAGAGGCAGGGGATCCAATGTTTGTCTGCCTGTCCCTCACTCAGTCTGTCAGACTCTCTGCCCAACAATAAAGTCCAGAGCCAAATATCTATATAGCTTAGGGTTGCCAACTTTCTCACTACTAAATATGGGGCAGGTGCACGGTGCCATGGTGGTGTGAGCATATGGAAACTGGAAATGCAGAAAGTGTGTATATTCCCTTTAAGCCTTACTGTATCATTATGTAACCTCATATGAATAAACCTCAAAGAAACCACGATGTGGCTCTTTACACCAAAAAACAGGCAAAAGAAAATTTAAATGCAAAAGAGGAGTATGACTCACCAAATGTACTTTTTCCATGGATACTTTATGCTGCTCTTGAATGACTCAAGCAGTCTTTTGTCCTTTTGCACAGCCAGAGTTTTTGCAGGACTTGGCGCATTTGTGCTGTATACAACTGATGTGCGTGAGGGGGGCCTGTGATTGGATGACAGGCGGTGTGATTGGCACATGATCTGCCACTGCCGTTTTATCTGATCTAGGATCTGTAGAGTACAGTCTGCTGAATGTACAAGAGTTAATTGTCAATAAATAGGACAACTGAGGTCCCGTATGAAACAAACCGATTTAGCCAAATATACGGGGTGTCCCGGCTAATACGGGACAGTTAGCAACCCTAATATAGCTGCTGGAAACAGTGTCATGAAGTACTGATGTGCGCATTAAGTCAACTAACAGTTTAACTGTCACTCTTGCTAGTTGTTACTTGTCAGTTACACAAGTTATTAATATTTGTATCGTGGGCTCAGAATGCCGGTCATAAGTCAAAGCTGTAGTGAAGCCACCTGCCAGGGGCAAACTGCCATAATGCTCTAAAGCTCCTCTATCCGGATGTAAACAAGCACATATGTCCGATAACATCTCTTCGTGCTTTGCAGTTTGGCAGTGTTTTCATTTATAAAATGGAGATCAAGTTGAATGTAGGCTGTGTCTGGTTAACTTGACCAAAGCTATGAATAACGCTCACAGACATGTGAATGTTACCCCGCAGAGAATGCTGAAGGCTGGAGGTGCTAGCTCTGCTAACTTTAGCCACACTCTGCAAACCAATTTGACATCCTGCCCCATGATTGTGTTCTAGCAGTGTTTAAAAAAACATACGTTTTTCTGACCTTTAGATTAGTCGGCTGGTTGGAATTTCAATTTTGAAAACATTGAAGATTTTCCACAGGGACATGTCTAGGCTTTACTGGGGCGGCCCAACTGGGGCACTGACTCATGCGTGGTGGTGGCACCAAGTATGTTCACACACACGATTGACTAGTATTATTTACCCTTCTTTGTCTCCTCTAATCGATCTACCTCAAAAACACAAACATGAAAGTGATGCAGCAACAATCCAGTGTGTGATTTTTTTACTTTAACGTAACAACAGAATCTTCCCATTTAAGTTAAAATTTGGCCTAAAAAATGTATGTCCAAAGTCACAATTTTTAGAGCTATCTAAAGGAATGTGTGACATTGAAATGCGAAGAAAGCTACTAGCAGCCTGTTGCAGCTCAGCCCTAATGGTTCATTTTAACATTAGACCCACCTCTAACAAGGCAATTTAGATTATGACTATGGGTTGCCACCAGGGGTGACCAGATTTCAATGGGAGCCCATGCTGCCCCTGGCTTTTAGGCCCAATCTAGAAGAGTTGTAGACTTTGTTTCCTTCTAGACAGTCAGCCTGCTTGTATGAAATAGGGTCCATTCAAGAGCAATGGTAAAGACAGCTCAGTAATGGTTCATTCATTATAAAGAGAAGTTAAGCTAATACTAGATTCCTGTAGCAAAGCATTAAGTGGTGTAGGATCAAATGCTGCATTAGATTCGAGTAATAGCTTTCTTTTGCACAATCTCTTTTATTTATTTATTTATTCATTTTTCATTTTCTCAGCATAGCGAAAGGGTCCCATCCACCCAGCAGCCAAGAGGGTGACCTTGATTAAACTCATTCAGAACCATCTTAGTCAGTTCTTTAATTAAATTCTGTTCTAACCCAGAGTTTGCTGTGGAGTCCTTAAATAGCTATGAATTAAAGAGACATCTTGACATTTAGAAATATGACTTTTCTCTTAACCGGGTAGTTCTTAGAAATAAGAATCATTTGTTGTATTTGGAGCCTTGCTCATAGGAAATTATAGATCATGCTAGCTGACAACTAAACAATTTGTTATGAATATTAGATGTGATTTGAAACGGACCTTTAAAACCACATTTATTTTCATGTATTAACAAATGATTTGGTGAAGGAGAAAAGATCACTCTTTAAATGTCAGGATGTCTTCTTAAAGCTTAAGTCTGGAGTATGAAACAGATGTTGAACGATAGGGTGACAAGACATCTTTGGAAATCAAAGGTAATACAACTTAATACGGATTATATGCAGACTTAGATCAAGCCCAAGGATACCTAACTTCGATCTCAGCATTGAGAAAGAAAAGGTTGTACGACAGGGTTCAACACTTTCGATCATGTTTTAGGTAAGAAAATGTTAACTGGGTTAATGCAGACATTGAATCTACTTCTGAAGGCATTAGTAGAGCCAGTACCTGATTCTAGGGCTTAATTGATCTTCATTTTGAAAAAGGAGAACTGTTTAAATAGTACTTATTTCATTTCCCAGTAGACCTTTAAGTATTAGCCAACAGCATCAGCTATTAAAGGCAATTATGACTTTTCCAGTCTTTGTCTTTTAAAGATGTCTGCACCTCAGTTGTGCTATTGTTGTCATATTCCAGATGTTTGCCTTTGATGCTTTTTAACATTTTGCTTTGAAAAATTAGTTCCCACCTGCTTCTCCTCCTTCTTTTCCTCTTGTCCTCCTCCTCTTGCTTTTTTCCTTCATGCAGTAGCTAAGCCTCAGTGGGCTTGTAAGTCTCTCCTCTCGAGCTCCTCCCTGAGTATTTTGCTAATCAGCTGCTTCTTCTTTGTGTGTCTGCACGTGTGTTTATGTTTACATCCGTCTACATATTTGTCTACCTGTTTCTCTGTATATGGTCCGTGTTTATGTTCATTTTGTTTGTCTGTTTGGCTGGTTTGTGTGCTTGTTTGTTCGTTTGTAGCTCTGACTCAACTGACAGCCATCTGCCCATCATCCGAAGAGGTGAAGGCTCAACAGAGGAGACGTATGACGAGACCTACGCTGACGACAGGGAGTACCACGAGGACGACCACTCACTCTCCTCTGACATGTACAGCTGAAGCAGACATACACAACAAACCACTAAGACCTCTCTTACTGTTTGGAGGTGTGGGGTCTCTGTGTTGACCCCTCGTTATGTGTCTGTGTGTACTTTTCAGGCTGGTGTATCATGATGAAGCATGCAAGCAGTTGACTCCCATGGAGGGAGGAGAGGAGGCAGAAGACAGAAGAGGAGGAGGAGGGTGGCAGTCTCCGAGGAGAGTCTTCCTCTGCCCCACTTCTCTGGGTGAGTAAACACGTGTAAAGGAAAAAAAACTGGGCCATTAGTATCGAATCTCTCTTATCGTTGACTCTTTCTACATGCAGTGAGTTTACATATTCCTTGTGTGTATTTCAGGGCGGAGATCGTCGTTCCATCTGGAGTGTCTCAGGAGACAGTCAAGGCCAGACGTCTCCCAAAAGACAGCTGTGCCTCTACACTTAGTACACCATCAGGTAGTAGTCTTCAACTAAACAATCAACCATATCTCACACTTGAGCAGAAAGAAGCAGTAGATTCAGTCGGTGAAGTTGAACTCCCACCATGCTGCGTTCTGCATACATATTCCCGCCTCCCTGCTCCTCTCTAACTCTCCCTCTGCTCTCCCCTCCTCCAGGCTCTGGCAGTCGCAGGGCTGAGTCCTCTACTAAGAAGGAGTCACTCACCTACCCTCTTCAGTCGGCTGTGCTCCACGCCTCCAGCCAGTCCCACAGGTAAACTGCATCTTATGCTCACATGTACTGTCAAGACATTTTTCGTGATATACATCCTCACCAAGTACAATTATACTTTAATTTGATGGGGGAAATGATGCACAGTTAATCCAGAATAATTCATTTCTTAAGGGATATTCTCATCATGCTGCAGATGTTGTATTCTACTTGATGAGGTTTGTTGTTTTAATAATGTTTCCTTCCTCTGTCACTGTTTTTTTTTCAGCCCAGGGCGGTGATGCCTCCTACCAGCGGGTGCCCTCTCTGAGGCTAGAGGGCTCCAACTCCCATGAAAAGCTCAATACCAGCTTGCCCTCTGTGAACTGTGGGCCCTGGTAAGACTAAGTACCTTTAAAAAAACTACTTTAACAAGAACAGTTTCTGAACTATCATCAAAGTAGTAGTTATAAAACTTTCGAAACAGTTTGGTCTGAAAACAGATAATAATACAAACATTGTATTTCCTAGGTATAGTGATAGTAATGGAAACAGCCGGGTGCCAAGTCCAAGCCCCGCCCCTAGTGTGTCAGTGCCCAATCAAAGACCACCACGACCTGTGTCGCTCACAGTGCCCTCGCTGCTGGGGAAAGACTCCAGCTCACTGTGTCACGGCAGTGCAGGGAGTCTGGTGGAGGCGGTGAGTGTGTGTGTTTCTTTTTTGGACAAGGTTACAGATAGACTGCATTGATGGGTAGCGGGATAAATCTTTTTTTTTTTATATATATATTTTTATTGGAATTTTTTCCTTTTTCCTTTTTTTTTCCTACATTAATTCACACATCACAACATGTATCAACCAAAAAAAAAAAAGACATTAACAAACTGTAAAAACAACTTAACAAGGCAATCCAAGCCTAACAAATGTAGAAAAGAAAATATACAGAGTACAACAACAACATAAGTATTTTAGGCAAGACAAAACAAAACAAAACAAGGCAGCAGAAGAAGAAAAAAAAAGAGGGGGGTTACAGACACTCTGAGATTAGGGGGAGGCGGTTCAAGGAACCCAGATACAATGTTCACTGTTTAAAGGTAAAATTTTGTTAAAAGTAAGAGAGGAAGGGTTTCCAGACTTTAAAAAATCTGAGTTTTTCAAGTTTTAGAAGGGCCATCACACTTGACATCACACATCTTATCATACAGATTTCTATCACCTGAGACAGAAGGTCTCAGATAGATGCAGGTTCATTTTGTATTAAAAAAAGCAGTTTATGATAGTCTCTTTGGGTCAGGAAATTATCATTGGAACTACTTAATAAACCAAACAAGAGTGGAATAAATGAATCAGTGCATTAAATCAAACATAAGATAAATCCTTGTTTTAGGGTGTAACCAATCCCTCTCTTCTACTATTTTAAAGTGTTTTCCTCTCCTACTTCTTTCATTCCAATCCCCCATTCCACCCTGGTTTCCTCCCTTCCCTCTGTCCATTCCTCCCCGTCTCATTTCTCTCTCAAGGTGTTGATATCAGAAGGTTTGGGTCATTTTGCCCAGGACCCATCTTTCATCGAGGCAACCAAAGCCGAGTTGGCAGATGCCTGCGACATGACCATTGAGGAAATGGAGCATGCGGCCAACAACATCCTCAACGGCAGCACCGCCACAACTGCCACATCCAGCACCTCCTCCACCTCCCAGCACAGCCCCAACGGCAACGTCCTCCCCTTCCCCACGGCAGCAGCAGCAGCAGCAGCAGCTACGCACAGGGACCGAGCGGCCAGTGAGGGTGGGGGAGAGGCAGCAGGAAGCAGGGGCTCTGTTCACGGGCCGTCCTCGGTGGAGGAGCGGCAGGAGCTACTTGCAGGCGTGAGGGGACAAGAGGAGGAGGAGGAGGAGGAGGAGGAGGAGGAGGAGGAGGAGGTGGTGGTGGTGGCAGGAGGGACAGAGGAGGGCGACCACAGAGGCTCAGTTGTGATTGCAGGAACACGGCAGAGGAACAGCGGGCTGTTGGAGGACGAGGATATGGAGTGTGTGACGAGTTTGTAGGAGTCCTTGTTGGGTTCAATTGGCCGACTGGCCCCTCTGACGTCATCAGAGACTGACGACTGTCAGTGCTGGGTATCAGCGCCGCAGCTGGCTCTGTCTGTCCCCGTCCCTCACACACACTCACACACTCACACACTCACTGTCTGCCTCTTTGCCAGACGTTTCTGCTCTGGACAATGGCGGCCAGTGACGCAACCTTAACCACCTGGTTATGACTTTGTTTGTTTCTATGAGTTTGTACGTGTGTGAATGTTTGTAGTAAAGTAAACCACTCTATACTCTATACTATCTGAGTGAAAGCCTGTGTGTGATCTATGATTTTCACTATTTGTACGTTTGTGTGAGTGCGTGTGTTCTCCACACGTGTCTGAGTGTGTCTCTAAAGTGCCTCACAGTTTTATCATGTCCTCAAAGTGTGAAGAGCAGGAAATTACAGATCAGGGGAAAGTAGGAACTAAGACAAGGAAGGAAGGAAACAACAGAAGCAAGAAGTCCCTTTGTGGGTCTTCAGCTGGTAACATAGTGTGTTTATTGTTTTCATTTCCTCTCCCTACTTTGTTGTTGTGTTATTGTTGTTTGTCTGGCCGCCATAAAGCCAGGTAGGGGACAGCAGACCAGCTGGTTGGGGGGGGGGGGTCAGTTATGGATTAAAATCTGACCTCACCCATGTGAGGTCAAAGGTCAACACCTCCTTCTTGGTTCACTAATGATGAAGCGCTGTATTGAGTAAACAGGGACGAAGAATACCCTGTTTTAAATCTCATTTCCCTTCCTCTTCCAAAGCTAAGGAACCTTGGAGCACAGCCCTGCCATTCTGAGGGGAGAGATTAAGGTAACATGCCATCCCCAGCCGAGGGGGGGAGGATTTGAGGGATGGACCAAGGGGGCTACAGGCAGAGAGAGAAACTGTCCAACAAGAAGCTAGCCAGCTTTTTGATCTGCTGGTCTGCAAGAGTCCAGCAAGAGACAAACTCTTCTCGTCCACCACCTTGACCTGGCTGCACTTACTCCGCTGCTTTTCCTCGTTTGACCACACCCACCTCCTGTCCCAAAACAGGGTGGAGCATTGGTGGCAAAGCAGAGACAGCGAGCCCCCTTTTCTGCCGTATACCTCGCCGTTCCTCACTCCTCCCTCGCTCCTTCCTCCCTCCTCCTTGGTTGATCCACCATCTGTCTCCCTCCATAGCTGGGTTTTTGCTTTATTAGCACTCGGTAGGTGAATGTGTCCATCAGGGCAACAGAGACGGAGGGTGGAGGAGAAAACGGGAGTGTTTGATTGAATAGAAAACAGACTCTGGGCATGGATCTACAGAGGATCTGTCCGTCAGTCAACCTCACTTCCTTCTCCAAGACCCTCCTCTCCCTCTCAGCTTGGAATTCCATTGGATTTGCTGCCACACACTCTCAACAGACCACGCCCACTATGTATTTAACAATTCAATATTGTGCAAAACTGGCTAGCCATGACTATTTTGTTTTATATTCATGATGTTATTGAATTAATTTATCCTTGATTTGTTTGCACAATCGGGGTGCTGGTCTTATAAATGTATTTTTGCTCGGTTTATTTTAGGAGAATTTTAAGAGGTTTTAAGTATCGAAGCAGGGCGTAGTGTTTGCGTGCAAGTGTATAACTATTTTCGTGTGTGCGGGTGCATGTCTGCGTTTTAGTACAGAATGTATGCGCGTATGAATGTTTGAGATAGCGTGTATCTAAAAGAGGGGTCTTTCTCTCTATCAGTATGCACCTTTTACAGATTGTATCTATTTATTTATTTATTTTTCCCAGAAGAGAAAAAAACTTGTGTGAGGATGTATGTTTGTATGCGTGCCTGTGTTCGAGTGGTTACTTATGTATTCTAAAAAGCTGATTTTAAGCCTAGACAGTAAATTAAGGTAGCATTACAAGTATGGTATTGTGTGTGTATGAGCGTGCACAAGGGTGTGTGTGTGTGTGTGTGTGTGTGTGTGTGTGTATGTGTGTGTATGTATGTGTGATAATGGGCCTCCTTAACACAGGGTTACCATGGACAGGCATGCTTCCAAAGCTTTGTGATTTCTTTAGCACGGTTTTTACTTTTTAGCCAAGCTGCAGAGTCAGAAGCCACTCTCTCTTTGAATATAGTCATCACATAACATTTCTTTCTTCTTCTGTTTAGAGGTACTTAGGCGTACGGTCTCCGGCACAGTCAGAGCGTCCATTAGGTTTACAGTTTGATGAGTTTTGGTGTTGCAGCTTGGCACAAAGGTAACAAGCCTTTCGGCAAATGCTGCTTTTTCTTCTTTATTGTGGATGGTTGCTCTGAATAGTAGAAGAATTAAATTCGCACTGCCACAGTGACGCCTCACGACTGAACTGGGGATGACACCATGATTGCTCGGGTGAAACACATCATAATCACATGATTTCATCATTTAATCATAGTTTAAACTCCAAATGAACTATTAGGGCTGGTGTACAGATGCTGCAAGACTTCTGATTGACTCTGTCTGAGGTCTGCTCATATCACTAAACATTCTCATTTATTTTCACTCTTTGAAATAAAACTCTTCACTGTCTGTAGAATCATTCAAACATTCATACTACAAGCAGGACCTTTTTTGTTTATTGATGAGTGGTGAAATTTGTTTGGAAAACATGAATGGATACAAACCTGCTCAGAGGAAGCTTGATCCCCAGGTGTTTTATTATGATTTTTATTTCTGATGTGGATTTTAGGTAGCATGGTGACTTTTCTCTGTATGGCACAGGTTTGGACCTCAGGCCTCAAAACACAGGGCACAGACCTCTCTTTGATGTATGTTCTGCTCCAAAAAAACACATTCCTCAAGCTAGTATCACATCACTTATATGGATTGACACATTTAGTGGAATCCTTTATTGTGTACTAAACTAAAATCTTTAAATTAAGCTTTCTTAAAAGTAAAAATTGAACACAATGCCAAGTAAACAAGACACACAAGTATGGCACTGACAGTCTGTATTTTGCCTGAACAGTGCTCATGTGTAGATACAGCTCAGTAGATCTCGTCAAGACAGCAAAAATACTTTCATAATATATTCAATTGAATGAGTTGAACTCTGTTTTTAGCTCCAAAAGAGTCTAAACTTTTACAAAAGCCCTGTCAAATTAAGGTTCTGATTTATCTACTACTACTACTACTACTACTACTACTACTACTACACTATCTCATGTCAACTTTCAGCCATTACTTTTTACTTTAATCAACCATACAGAACTAGCTGCTGAGCTCTCACTCCTACATGTCAAGCAGAGTAAGTTTGTGACAGGAAAGGGTATGCATGAACACACTGCCATACACTGCATCCTGTGCCAGTTACAGACTTCTGACATTATTATGCAAACTAAATGTGAATGTTCACCGTGTTTTAAGTGGCAGTGCTACTATTGTTTTGTGGCTGTGATCGTACTGCAAACTCTGAGGAAGTCTGTGTCGTCAAAGGAATACCCTCACTGACATTAAGCCTGTTTGATTTTTCCTTATCACGGATCCTTTTGGCTTCATGAAATCTTCAGCATTTCTGTTTTTCTTATAGTTGTTTCAAAAGCACCTCATGAGAATAGTTCTTTATTGAAATAACTCGGTACCATAAGCTATCAGGCTAACTTGCAGCTAGCGGCTCAGTTTCAGTATAAGCTGATTTATTTTGTCAAACTTGAAGTCTACTTGTGAAGAAGACATGTTAAGGTATTGACAGGTTTATTAATATGCGTGCCAGGAAGCACACAAGCTCTCTGTTTTTGCTTTCACGCTTCGTTCTACCAATCCTGGGAAAAGTTTATTTAAAGCTGAATTTCGAAAAACAAAATAAGTACTTCTCCTGGTTATTTATGCTGGTTTATCTCATAAACCTAATGACTACTAGGTACAAATCCATTAAAAGTAATGTATAACCAAGTAGCAGACAGTAGTTTTTGTTCCAAAGCTACTATAGATATAGCCAAGTTCCAGTTATTGAGGATCAAAAGAACATAAATGTTGCACTAAATTCAATTTAAATCCTTTCTCTGTGTTCCTTAGCGTTAATTCACATATTAAAGTCAAACATACTCATATCAGTTAAGTTTCCCTGCATATCAGAAGTGCCAAACCAGGCTTTGTTGTGTCTTTAAAGGCTCTAGAGTTGAAAGGTATTCAAAGGTCTGTGGTGCCCCCGTGTGGACTGGAGCAGTTTTGATGTTAGCATGAACTATGAAGTGTTGTGTTGCAGTATATGGTATGAGTGGGTGTAATCCTGCATCCCACAAGATATGCAAAAACAATGCAATAACTATGACTGTATACAAGGTTCCCGAAGTAAATATACTTGTGAAAGTGAAAAAAAAATCACTACCATGTTTGTTTTTTTTCTGTTTGTGACACTTTTAAGTAAACTCAGCGGTTTCCGTGCCAGAGAAACCTAACATACTTGAAATCAGGTACATTGCAGTGCAGTATAGATGTATTTATTTATCGTTCTCGTGCCAGGGGTTTGGATCAGCATCTGCAGTCAAACATGTATTGAGACAGTGACATTAAGTTGGTCATGGTTTAACAGCCAGCTGAAATAGACCCAGTTTCTTAAGGTAACACTTCTCCTGCACCTCCCTGACTCGATATGCCTTTGACTGTATCCCTCTCCCTTGTTTATTTCCAATTAAGTTTTAAAATTGAGCTGTTTTGCATGAGGTTCACATGTTGACGTTAAGCGTGCCAGGTTTTTGCAGTTGTTTCGTTTTCATCAGGCAAAGTATCATATCACAGTATATCAGAGTAGCTATTTCTATTCAGTGTACATATGATAGAAGTCAGTTTTTCTCCTTTAGAGAAACATCTGACAGCAGTAGTGGGCTAAGGTGATTTTGCATATCTTGTGTCTTATGGGTTCATAGTTCATCTTCTGATTGTTAACACTAAGAAGGACATGTGCATATGATTGTGAGAAGTTGAGAAGTAAAGCAAACCTTAGTATTTTTTTACCCTTGAGTTCGGACAGGCGTCACTACTTCTTTGCCTACATGTTGCCTTTGTGTAGTCTCTGTCTTTATCTTCTACCTTTCTTTGATGTGGTAAAGATGGAGCAGTGGGATCAAATCTCACAGCATAGAAGTTACCCAAAAATATTGTTGGAAACAAACAAACAGAAAGAAGTTATAGTCAGCAAATACACTTATGCTTGTTTGCTTAATTCAAGCACAAAGTGAACCATGTAGATGAGAACATCCACATGACACAGACAAGTGTGTCCCAATTCCATATCACACACCTTTTTAACACTGTGTTTGCACTAGAGTAACAAAATAAGGTAGGTATGGTAAGGATTAGTGAAAAATGCTGTCATCTAGTGTGACATTGATGGAGAAAATTGAATAACGTCACTCCTGATCCACAAAACTCAAAAATATTTATGAGTTACTTTTCAACCGTTAAGTGTTACATCACTCTAAATATTTCAAAACTGTAGGAACTGTTGCAGTAGGTGCTTAGATGTCCTCATGTTCACTCTCTTGTATCAGCCAAACTCTGTATATCCTTCACACTGCATTTCCCATAATTCAACTAATAACATCTCTACTCTAGATCTTCTTTACCCCCCCACCATTTTCATGCTTTTATTTCTGTTGAAACAGCTTAGACATCATTAAGGTTTTTCTCAGGCTTGGCTAAGCTCCTTCAGAACCAAAGATGACATTATGCAACTGTATTTACACACTTAGTACAACTGACCACATACATGTGTAAAATGTGGGGAGTGGTCATTTATAAATGGTATATAAAGGAAATCTTAATCAACATTGAGGGTCACATGTCAGGCATATGTCACAGTTCATAAAGATGTTGTTAACAGCCTTATCTTGTATGCAAAGTAAGGTTTGGTTTCTAGAAACACAGAGTACAAGTTGTGTGTAATATGGAAATGGAACACAGCATGAGTGTTATGTTTAATCTATCCTGACCAAGTCTTTTCTGTGTTTTTGTACCTGTGGTCCCTGCCTTGGTTTCAGAAGCCACTTTGTCAGGCTGTTAATCACGCTGATTAGCAGCAGCTGTTTCTGCTGGATCTCCACCTGCAGCTCGTTAAAGTAAAACCACACCCCCTGCCATAGAGTCCAATTTAAGTGATGTCCTCTAGTGAAAGCTAAAGGCCCGGGTTTGTGATTGACAGGTGACAATCTTGTTGATGGTTGGTGACAATTTCAAGCAGTTCATGTTTGTTCTGGGTAAGAATGTTAAATGAAGAGTATTTTTCTGGGATTATAGAGGGTTTTATTTCATCATGTTTGAATTTCTAAGTTCTTACATGGTGAATTATATATCCAAGTAATGTTGTATGTGCATGGGTTTCCCTGTAGGGATATGAAGCATTGGTCCTATGTGAATGATAATATCTTTTGTCTCACCACTAGCCAATGATTGTATATTTTTATATACCATATATACCATTCTATAGCAAAACATATATATGAATATGTAATATTTAATCACCAGAATGTTAGAGCAAGAAGAGGACAGGACACTTAACTTGGGGATGTAGTCATGGTTCTGAAAATGTGTTATATAGACCTACTGACTGAGGGTCGGTATGATTTCTAATGATAAAAGTCCAACATTATTGACTGTTTTTGACCTAAAGGAGACAGATGGGAGTATTGTAGACATATTTACTGAAGAGGAAACGTGTTTAAGCTGCTGGCATTTTCAAAATACTGTCACAAAAGGCTAAAATGGGTCCCAGACTATTTTGAATTACAGAAAGGCTACCTTTATGTTGTTTTCAATCTGGCGTGACTGCAGAAGTAGAAGGCTCTCTGTTCATGCGATTAACACTGAAAACCAGCTGCATATCACAATTTGAAGTCTTTTTTTTTAAGCAGCAGAGAGATCTGAAATCTACAATGTGTTTGCTTCTGTTTTTCTTTCATCATGTACTGCTCTGAAAGACGTAAACCTACCAGCAACCTGTCAGCGCAGGTCAAAGTCTGGACATTTTCCTACTGTAGCATTGAGACCCTGTCTCTCTCTTTACTAGTCCTGCATCAGCGTTACACACACTGACACACTGTACACTCTTCTGATGCATTATTTAAGCTTTTAAAGACATCTAACCAAAAATGATCCACCCACCAAGGACTAGATCTCTCTATGCTTTGAGCCGTTTAAATCATGTAGCTTAAATATTTTCTTCCAAGACAAACTACATCTGTGCAGAAACACTCTCATCTTTTAAAGACAGGGAGGAGGAACAGTTCAGCAGCAGAACAACTTAATCTTGTTCGTATATATGTGTGCAGCAGTGGAAAAGGATTTTGCCTGGAAGAGAATATTTTATCCCAGATTTCTTTTTGAAAGCTCTGATTTAAAATGTTGAATTTTTTGACAACAAAAAGTATTTATTGTGGAGGAGCTGCTATCCATGTACATGAATCTATTTAAAGCTGCTCAGTATAAAGAGAGGATGTCATCCAACATGCTTTAACTAGAATAGTATTTTACACACATATACCATTTGAATAGTATTAGAGTTGTGTGTTTATCTGAGACTATACACATATTTGTGTCACTGAGTAATGGAAGCAAAGCAGGAGCACCGTTATTTTCCTGTTTCATTCACTCAGATTTCCTCCATGTGGAACTACCATTGTTGCGACACATGTAGGTTCTATTTTCTTGTAAAGAGACATGCTTGTTGATCCTGACAAATTATGTAAGAGGACTATTTTGAATACAGATTTTATTTCCCTTTTTACTAGATTCAGAGTTTGCATCTCCTACTGTAGAATTAAAATCCCATTTCTGCAGACACCAGAGAGGATGCTCTCTTTGTTCTGTTGTACAGATGTTATTTTGACCTCAATGCTCATGGACATTTTAAGGGATTGAACAGAAAGTGAAGATGGAATATATTATTATTATAAAATACAAGTTTATATTGTGACTATCTTCTATTTTAGATATAAAATATAGAGAATTAATATATAAATAAGCCAAACAAAGATATAAAGTGATATGAAGATGCTGGACTTTGCAGAGGATCAAAATAAATCTTGAAACAGATCAGGTTCAGGAGTGCCATGATGTTTAACTTTACACTTGCTGGCATTTTCTGCACTTGTTTTCACTGTATTTCCATCAGCTGAATGTTGTCATGAGGTTTACAAATCACTAATGATGAGATTCCTTTGTTTGGAAATGAGCCTTCGTGTGTTTGCTGCCAGATGCAAACATGTTCTAAAGAGAAACAACGGAATCATCATGTAAGACTCTTTTTAGAGTGTAGACATCTAGCTCTCTGCTTTAATCTTGATTCATTACAGAGATGTTGATGAGCATATGGATTGAAGATAAGATATCAGTTATGGTCTGCAGATCTGAAATCATTAAAAGTTAGTGTCACAATTTTGGAGGCAAATATATCACCGTGTCACAAAGTTTCAAACCACTGATCTACACTGAGAACACATTGTACGTCACTGGCTCATGGCCACACATTGAAAAACAGAAGATGCATGTAATATCTTTATTCATCATTTGGATGAATTCCCTTGAGATATTGGTGAGGGATGAAAGTTCTTATCTTTCCCCTCTTATTGTTCATGGGGTTTCTGAACCCTATTTAACCAAATAACTGATTCTTGCTTGCCCTATATTAGATAGATTTAAGAAATGTAGGATAGTTCTGATCCAATGTGTAGCAGCACCTACAGCACCCCCTGTTTAGGACGACTGTTTGTGTTGAACGGACCTTGAAAGCCTCACTTATTTCCTCTATTGCTATTTTTCATACACTTAGTTTGATAAAGCAGTTCCCAGTTTGCACATATGTAAAGACCAGAAGTCCGACACAGAGTTTGTTCCACTGTTTTTTGGGAGAGCAACACTCCACCTGTTGATTGAGTGGAGGAGTCTCTGTACCGGCTCCTTCAGGATTCACTTAACAACTCTCCGCTCTAGATTTGTGGCAGCAGCAGCTTTACGATGCAGACTTTCTGTCAGTAGATCCATGAATGTCTCCGCCTCGCTGCATCTGCTACTTCTCTCTAATGTCACTGATAAGAGCTACTTTACATTGAATGATTTCACCCCTTGAATGTTGGATGCAGTAATGCTCATACTGGTGCACTTAAGATATTTTCAAAGGCTACATTTAGTATTTTAAAAAAAGATGGTTTGAGACTACTTGTTTATTTTTCTGGTGTTTTTCCAGTTTGCATCCCTTAATGGAAGAAAATGTTGGAATTTTTAGCCATCTAGCTTCGCTTCAACCACCCAGACATATAAGATCTTATTTTATCTTGGCGCATAAGATCTCTTCAAACTTCATTTTAGAGCCGATTTGTTGCAACATTTTACCACAGAGAAACAGATCTTGTATGCCTGTGTGTGGGTAAATGCAGCTTTAATGGAAGACTTCTCCATCTGAGAGCATCAACAGTGCCATTTTATCGGTGTTTTCTTCTTGTGGGTGATTCTTTCTGGTGTGAAATTGCCATCATGCATCAGGTGTTAACTCATTCTCTATTTCCAGGCAGGACGATCCAGGCCTTTTTGCCACAGCTCCACTATCAGCAGTGTGATTCTGTTCCTTATTTACCGGGTAGATGACATGGCTGTGTGCTCAATAGTGTCCTCTGATCTCATTCGTGGTCTTAGTTCACAACTCATGCAAAGTGTTAAAGGGCCTTTGACAGGATGGAGCTGTTTGTTTGTTTGTGTTCTTTTTCTGTCGGAGCGAAGTCTGTTAGTTAATTTCATACGGAGGAGGGCGTTCACACAGAGACCAATTTGTTGTAATATTAGTAGTGACGCTACTGTTAAATGTAGTATTTAATAACAGCACTATTTATGGTCAAAAAAATGAACTAGAGTGTGTTATTGTACTTGCGGTAGCTTTGGAGGCAGGTGGCCATTTTGTAACTTGAGTTTTTTAACATAAGCCACTCCCCCTCCGCTGCGAGGGATTTCATTGGTCCTGGGGTTGCGAAGTGATGCTGGCCCAACATCATTTTGTTTCCTCAGTAACCATTTGTCTCCTCGGTGACGACTGCATGGCCTCACAGTTGACACACCTTTTATTTCTTCTTCTTCTTCTCTTTCTGTTTTCTAAAGGAGAGTTCTTGATTTTGTTTTCATTCATTTCATTTTAGATTTTAGAAAGGGAAAGAATACAAATCAAATAAATCAGAATATTAATTCAATCACTTTTTCTACTCCTATTTTCAATAAAAAGTGAAACGAAAAACCAAACAAAAAGTTGATTTGTAAATAAGTAATGTACAGTTTGTATCTGTAACTTGTCAGTCTGTCATTGGTGACAGAGTCTGTCTTGCTTATAACGCACGCTACCAGTAAATAAAAAAAGGAAAAAGTATATTTAGACTGTATGGTCCCTTGAAAGCAAGTTTTAAATTAATATCTGATGTATATTCCTGTAACATTGCATTTTTATCTGAGGAATGATGTTATTAAAAAATTGCAAATAAATTGCATTTCCTACAGCTGTGTTCTATACTTCTTTTTCATGTTTGCATCCCAGATCTTCATCTCTCTGTCAGTACATTTATTCTCAGTCAATCTTCTATCATGTTGCTGTAGTTACACATTTTTAGGAAATAACTGTTCTTATATTGGTCTATCCAAAAACTGAATGTTCAGTCGTCCCATACACAAAGGCTATAGCTCCTTCAAGCAGCAGTCACAGGTTGACACCAAGCAGCAACCACCGGTCTAAAAATATGAGTCCAATGCCGAAGTGCTAAAAAGTGCAGTTAATCGAGGATCCGCTTGAGGCTGGCTCCGGAAGTACCGGAAGTCACATACACATGAATGGGAAAAATACGATCTTTACAGCAGAAATAAACATGTTTACAGCCTGGTACAAAAGACGAGTGTAGTCTGAATAGCTCATTTCTCGATCGGCACACACTGTACAGTACATGGGTTTTTTTTTTTAACACAGCAATTTCGAACATATTGAGATTACGAGTCTTCCAATGAGAGGCACAGCTGACTGCGGGAACATTGTAGCTGTTGGCTAGGAGGCTCAAACTCCACCTCTTTACGTCATAATCAATTGACAGCAGCAATATGGCTGCCACCGCCGATCGGCCTCAAAACAGCTCTTCAGAAACAGATGGGTGACGTCACGGATCCTACGGCCATATTTTATACAGTCTATGGTTGACACTCAACCCTAAAAAAACCTTCACATACTGTGTTTCTGTAGGGCTGTCTAATTTTTCTGTTAGGGCCTGTGTCCACTAAAGCCATTCATTTGTGCTGGCAGTGCCCAAAACCTCCATTTCAGAGCACAAACTTTGTCCCATGACACCTCTGCTTCTCCAGCAAAGACTGCTGTTTTATAAAACAAAATTACATCAGCAAAACACTTTTACCAAGGCCAAAACAAATTTACATTTAAGAAAACAATCTTACAAACGGCGGAACACTTTTACCATTTCTGAAACAAATTAACATTTCATTTTTACAGAAAGGGAATGTACCAAATACCGGAAGTGATCCAGAAGTGATGGAGTGAGGCGTCATTTAGTTTGTTTTGATGGAGAGAAACCAAGCGGAGCAACATGGTTTACATATTAGGGCATCCTCAGGTCTCAGAGTGAGGTGTCAGACCTCAGATGAAAAAGTATCATGTCTCCGGAAAAGCTCCGTCATATTACCGCAAAACCTTCATCATGTAGCCTCAGGATAAATGGCGTCAGGCTAAAAGGAGTCGGACTTAACAGTGAAAGTGTTCTGTCGTTTGTAAAATTGTCTCCAACTTTGTAAATGTGTTTCATCTTTTGTAAATTTGTTTTCTTAAATGTAAATTTGTTTTGGCCTTGGTAAAAGTGTTTTGCTGATATCATTTTGTTTTATAAAATGTAAAAATGTTTTCCAAAACGCAAATTTGTCTCCAACTTTGTGTTTCTTTTCTAAATTTGTTTTGTCCTTCAGGGCCACTGTAATTTTGACTGCTGCATCTATTTGTTTACACCACAGAAGTAAATATAAAACTCACCTGTGTAATCAGTATGTATTACTTTGGTCCACCTTTTTCAAGCCTCTTACTGACAAGGTGAGTACGGGCTGCGTTAAGCTCAAAGGCTATCTAACCTTCTTGTTCAGCACTACATTCTTCATCACCAGGGACATCACGTTTGGTCATTGTTTCTTTATTGTACAAAGCTTTTAAGAAGGAACTTGACCCACAATATAATCATTTTTTTCTCTCTCAATAATGAAAGTTTCACATCACGTCAGGTTTATGAGTTGCCATGTGTCTTTTCAGATTCCCCTGCTGGGAGAACTCCTTCTCACAGTTCGAACATTTAAACGGTTTGACCCCGTTGTGGCTGAGCAAGTGTCTCTTCAGGCAGTTCAGAGTGAGGAAGCGCTTGGGACACTCTGCGCACAGGTATGGCCGCTCCCCCGTGTGAGAGCGGTTGTGAATAATCAGGTGACTTTTGGTGGAGAAGCCTTTCCCGCAGTGCATGCAGGTGTAAGGCAACTCACCTGTGTGAGACCGAGTGTGCAGCAGCAGCTCCCCAGATGAAAAAAACGACCTTCCACACGTGGTGCACAAGTGAGTCTTCTCCCCTTTGTGCACCTGCATGTGTCTCTTGAAGCCTGCTTTGCTGAGGCTTTTCCCACAGATCCCACACAGGTTGGTTGGACCTTCATGCAGGCGTTCGTGCTGCTTCAGCGAGTAATTGCACAGGAATCCCTTGTTGCACTGGCTGCAGCTGAATAATCGTCCTTTCTTGTGGAGTCTCTGGTGCTGATAGTAACCTGACGAGCTGGTGAATCCCCTCTCACACTGGCCGCAGAAGTGCTTCAGGTTGTGGAGCTTCATGTGAGTCTTCAGTTGATTTGGAAGTTCAAAAATCTTGTCACACTTTGGGCATTTGGTTTCTTCCTCTGTGAAGCTTTTGTTCACGACTCTCCTGTTCAGAAACCTTCGATCCTCCTCTGAAGGCTCTTTCCGTCTATGTTGTTCCTTGTTTTCCAAGTTGTCCTTCTTCCTCTTCCTTTCCCGCTTTCTTTCCACACAATCTCTCTGTTTCTTTCTTTTATCTGAGTCGCCTCCCTCCTTCTTCTTTTCAGAGTTGGAGTCTTTACTTTTCTGCTGAGTCCTTACTCTGTCTTTCACTGAGAGTCTTTTCAGAACAGGAGCTGTTTCGTGGTGCTCACTCTGGATGTGCTCCTTGACCTTCCTCTTTGTGCGGTGAGTGAACGAACACTGAGAGCAGATGAATAACCGTGCCGGACGACCTGAAAACAACATGAAACACCAGCAGGTTAGTCAAATAAGACAACTCATTATGGATTCAATCTGGTTTCTACAAATGCTGTTCTCGCACCTGGTCCTCTTTTTGGCAACCATTCATCTGCTACAATATCCTGATTTGAGTCTTCCTCCAAATCTTCCAGTGCCAGCGCCTGTTCCCCATCGCCGTAATCATCGTCCTCCTCATTATAAGGCTGAATTAACCCCTCCACTGCCGTCTGCACAGGGAGGGCCAGAGTGGACAGGAGGTTATCTTCCTCAATGCTGGAGGGAGCTGTGGTAGAGGAAGGTTTTAGACAATTTACAAACAAGAGTTTTAATAAGAACAAATATATTTCATTAAAAAACTACTGCAAGAAACGACACAAGCAAGATGTAATGAAGTGAGTGGGGAAATACACAGAGGTAGGCCAGGGACACTCTGTTACACTCACTAGAGCTGAGAGTTCCCAACTGTCTGTGATGACGCAGCAGAGTCTTCACAGCAAATGGTTCACACAGATGCTTTCCAAATTCCTCTGTCACACACTCTGCCTCTGTGAGCCATGCTGCCGTCTGACACAAATAAAAATAGTCATTCACACAAAGACAAACGAAAAAGTATGAATAAAAAGGCAAAAGTATGATCATTCTTAAGAAGAGAAATTCACAATGACCAGTAATGCCAAAGCTCTCTGACTGCACTCAGACAAGAACAAGGAATGGTGAAGCTACTTTGTCATCATAATAATAATGAAATGACAGAGAGCCTCTGATAAATGTTGTACCTGCTGCAGGTCGGGTATGGGCAGCAGCTGCTCTAGTCTGGACAAGAACTCAGACACCAGCTGCTGCAGTCTTTGGTCATAGTTAGAGCCATAGTTTGCAGGAAAAACCTCCTGCAGAAACAGAGTCAAGACTTTAAGACTAGATCTTCATTTTCCTTCAAAGGCAAATCAAAATGTAATCTCTTATTTGTATGTATCCCTTCCCTTGCATGGGTCTCTTATGTACAAACAGACTTACTCTGAAGAAATAATCTTTTTCAAATGGAACATTCAAAAGGTTCTGCACCAGGTTGGCAAAGTTGGTGTATGAAATCTTCAGTATATCCCCATTTTCCTGTCAGGGAGTGAGCAACAATTGATAAACATTAAAAAAAAAAGGATTAATACAAATGAAGAGTGATTATAATATAGCTTCTAATGGGTTTGACTACTTGACCAAGCTAGGAAGTGTTGCTAATTTTTTTTCTAATTTTCTACTACAACCCACCATCTCACCAGTGGAGCTCAGCTCAGAGCCACAGGCGTGGATTTTATCCAGGTGGCTCTGGATGGCCTGCAGGTTGGCGATACCATCACCACGACACAGTTCCAGGACCAGCTGCAACAGAACAGAGAGAGGTAACTCAAATGAGCATGACAAGGCAGGAAAAATAAGGACTTTCATGAAGAGAAGGGTAACAGTGGTCCAATCCCACTCTCCACAGTCACAGGATCATGGACTCTAAGGTAGAGTTTATAACACTGTAGTGCACTCTAATAGATATTGGAAAAGGGCTTTTTCTCATCATTCAATGCCATGATAATGTATGTTATTAATATTATATCATTTAAATTAATTAAAAATGTATTAAAATCTGGGAATTTTCGAAGTTGGAAACTGTCCATGGGAATGACTGTAATTTATGGGAATTAATGGGAATAAACCAGGAATTTGCTAAATTGAAGGTTGGCTCTTAATTGGGAACTTTAATATAGTTGGAGAAAATATATTTTAGTATAATCCTGACTACAACAACTAAATTTCATACCAGTACAGTTGAATATCTATGCTATTCCTCAATCACATGCACATAGCACACTTCTTACTGCAGGGCTATTGAGACCACGCCCCCTACATGCACTGTGCATTCCTCCATCACATGAAGCACAGATGATTTCTAGAATCCTACAGAGACTTGGCTTGAGAAGCTTGAGGGAAGATGCTTTTTTATTTGCATGTTGAATGGGAATTTTTTGGATTGCATTTTTGTTAATTTTTGAATGGGTTGGGTCGGAGGGATGTGTAATATTGAACCCAATATTCATGATTTTGTTCTTCAATGAAAGAATTGATTGTTCAATAAAATATTCAACACTTGATAATCTTCTACTTACAAATAAATCTGTTTAATTGTGTTAGTTTGGATGGGTGTCTGCTTATAACAACACAGATATTTATGCTTGGATATGATACATTTCCATTAAATTACCCTCAATCCCCAGTTAATTCCCATAAATTCCCATAATTTCCAATTTGGAATATTTCCAAAATTCCCCAGCTTAACTTCCAATGGAAACTAACCGGAAACTGTCCACCCCTTTGCAACCCTACATCTGAGGGATAATAATTCAATCACAGAAAGACAGCTTTAACATAAAGGGAATAATTGAGTATAAATGTCCTCACCCGTGCTCTCAGGCCCAGGATGAGCTGAGCTCTCTGACAGGGACTCAGCAGCTCTGGGACCATCTCTGTAGATAAAGTGATGAAGTCCACCAGCTTATCATACTGCAGCACATTGAGCTGCTGGACTACTTGCCACATAAACGCAGATATAAGTCTCACTGGAGGGACGAGGAGGTTTAACGAGGCTGGAGGAAGAGAGGAGCCTGCAAGGAACATTTAGAGAAGCGAACAAGGATGAATAGAAATATACTGTCATGTTTACGATGCTCAAACAACGTTGACATGCAAAAGGACTACAACTCCTTATTTAAGATAAACTACAGTTAGCTTCAAAGCTGCACGAGTGACTTCATTACTTAGTAAAGCGACGGCCTGTGTCTACAGGCAGATAACTAAACATGTTTCACATCTCATACCTTGGGTTTTCCACGCCATTTCATGCTTTAAAAACATTCAAGCTATGAATTAAAAACTACTTCGACACATACACATCAAGAGCAGAGCAACAGACGAATTACTTCCGGGTTAGACGGATGTTGCGAAAACTCGTGCTATCTGTTTTTCAAAATAAGAGCGTTTTTTTTTTCGTCCTATATTTTCCGTCGGATTTTTAAAAGGGCACAATTTGCATCCCACATGTACGGAAGAGGATTAAGGCCACTGGAAGCAAAAATATATGTAAGGTAATTTTTTTATTATTATTATTCTCAGAATTCTGACAACTCAGAATTAAACACAGTGAACAGAGCAATAATGATGGCTATAATTCTCCACCTAAGCACCCATGGTCATATCTTCAGCCCGTGTTTTTGAAATGAAGAATGATATCGTTTGAAATGTTCTCCCTGTTTCCCACTCTGCCCAAACATACAAACATTCACAGTCCAACCTGAGAAAGCGCGTTGAGCTGCGTAACATTTGTTTCATTCCAGATGAACATTTCAAACTAAGTTAAGTTATTAAGTTGTCTGTGGAGTAACTTAGTTTCTGTTTTTATTCCATATAGTTTTTAAAGATTTCAAGTAATGGTTTCTAAATAAACAGAATGTAACAGAATGTACTCATATGAATTCTTGACTGCAATTCTTGACTGCAATCATGTATCGTCAAAATACAACGTTTTGAGATATTTTAAGAAGTACTTTAAATACTTAAGTATTTTTAAAACTCCAGGACTTTAAGTCAAGTAATAATCTGACAGAGCAACTTTCACTTGTATTGGAGTATTAATTGACCAGGAGGATCTTTACTTTGACTTAAAGGTGCTATGATGAGTTTTTTACCAGCTGAGAAACAGACTGAAACCCACACTGATGCCGCTTTATGACCTTCAAAAGCAAACAAAACCATAAACAACAACACTGATACCTTCTCTGTTGTCATTTTTAATGCCTGAAACCACTCAGAGGGGGTAGGTGTCAGACCACATGATTGACATTTGGCTTTAGAAACACCCTTTTTCAGCTGTTTTCATGGCAAATAATCCCATTGAGTGATAAATCTGGCTGTTAAAAGACAGCAGGGTGAGGTTTTTGTTGAAAACACTACTTTTGCATGTACAGAACAAGAGATAAGAAGTATCACTTTGTCCACAATAGGGCGCCAAAATTGTTATAAATCAAAAGTTCCTCACAGCAGCTTTAAGTAATGAAGCTGTGTACTTTGTCCACCACTGCTCTTTTGTCAGTCCAGTCGACCCTTACATTAAAGTAGTTAATTTGCAAAGCAAAATATAGCCTTAGCCTTATCACTTGACAAATAGGCCTAAAGAAAATATTATATTTACATGATTTGAATTGATTTAATCTATGATGACATTAACGTTTAAAATGGTGGTAAAAGTGCATGTCTCATGGTATTCACTAATAAATCACAATAAAGTCTGAAAATGTTCCTACTTTCTTCATATCTCTGGGTGACTCGTTTTAACACTGAGGAGCCCCTGGGGGATCTGCGGTGAGAACGTGACACACACACACACACACACACACACACACACACACACACACACACACACACACACACACACACACACACACACAGTGTAGTTACACGCCCAGTCTGAGCTGTCCACACAGCGCTGGTTTCGGCTACTATTCTTTGGAATTGTGCGTGTCGCGTCTTGCATTACTAAAGAAATCAGTAATATACTGTCGAGTCTTAAATACTAATTACTTAAACTCTTTAACTCAAACTACTACTCCCTTGTTTGAGCGCAAACTTGGATTACGCGCTTGGAAATTGGACGCGATGTGTGGAAAACACAGAGGCACACCTGGAGCTTACGATGACTACTCAGTTGTCAGTCCAGTAGTCAAGTATCTCCTGTTCCTGTTTAATTTCATATTTTGGGTGAGTTTTTCTCGTACTACAACGGTAACCTGTTTCATTTGGGGGTATTTCTTTCTTTATGTCTTCACATCAGTGGGTTAAATAATAAGGTAAGACTTTTGGATCATTTCTCCAGTGTAACCTCATTCTGTTAGGGTTAGTGTAATGGATGTAGACTTTGTCTGCTGACAGTTTGAGCACCCTCTGCTTTGTTTGACTGGGTTGATCATTAGCTTCAGTGTTTTAGAGAAAGTGAAACAGTATCCAGGGAAGAGGAGAGGGCAAGTTAATAAACATAGCAGACAAGCACACACACACATCAGGTGTTTGCTGCTCAGCTATTGGACAAGTTTCTCTTTATTTTGCAAATCAGGAATGTTTGATCAGATTTAGATTTAGAGCTCAGAACCAATTTGCCCCTATTCAAGAGCAACAGTTGAAGTACTTACACCAGTCAACAAAATTAATATAGCTTATTTAATGACTCTAAAAGAAGCTGTAGTTGTACTATTTTTACTTCTGGAGTTGTTTCCCATTATTAAATGGTAATAATTTCATGACTTCAGACTTCATTGGTAAAGAATTCACTTAAAACCCTGCTCAGCGGTGCAACCAACCAAAGTTCACATCACTGCGTTTCAGTGTCAGGGTCTCAGAGACTGAAACATAAGCAGATTTCTCCCTTTCAGCATTTTCAAGCAGATCTGTTGTTACAGATTAGACTTGCTGGGATTAGGTGGAGCGTGAGGAGACTTTGTTGTTCCTGGCCGAGAAAATGTATCAGAAACTGAGAACTTTAAACAAACCTGTATGATTGTGTTGGCCATGTTTGAGCTGCGAACGTTGCTCCTGGCCGTGTAGTAACAGGATAAGACAGGGTAAAAACTTGAAAGTCTTCAACGAGGAATGTGTTGTTGTCATTTCTGTTGCCTCTGGCTATGACAGGCTGTGTACAGGACACACCAAACGATTACTGCAAAATGCATGCTTCCTTTCTAGTCGGGGATGCCTGTTATCTTTGGGAATTACGTACATTATTGCAAAAGAAACAGCAACCTGTTTGCTTCAGGTGTCATGTCTGGTGTGTTCACTGTCAAACGAAACCTGTAACAAAGGAGGGCAGACAAATCCAGCTCTGCCCTCCCACCCCTAAGAAGGTGCATGAAATGGATCCATTTCATTCAGGGAGGGAAGAGTGTTTCAGAGTGTTCTCTTTTATTCTACAGAGGCTGAGAGTGGAGGGCTGAGTGAAAGGGTCTTTATTATTCTCTTTTTCTTTAGAAGGGGAAGGCACAGGTTGCTGCCAGGTCGATTAAGTCAAATGAAGGGAGAGTGGATGGAAGAATCTCCTTATTTACATTTCTAATGAAAATACTGAGCTCTTCTTGTTTAACACTGATTCCACTTTGATTGTTCTGCATTGGACAAAGGGTATTAATGGGAGATTGGCTTATATGTGAAGAAGAGGTTTTTCTGTGCAGCCTTATCTGTGACTCATATTTACATGATTTTGGAGCATGGGGCCACTCCCTAGACAAGTTTAAACATATTAAGTATTCTTTTCTCACTGTGGTGTGTGTGGTTTCTTTATTATTATGTCTCCTTTATCATGCCATGAAATGCATTAAAGTTTAAAGAAATGTTATGTGATCTTTTCTCTGTGTTCTTCACAGATAATCGCGTTGGTGATGGTGGCCATAGGCGTGTACGCCCGCATGATGAAACATGCAGGTAAATGAGCCCTCATTGATAGCGGTTAGGGTCTTTCTTCAGGTTTAGATGGAGGCAACAGGAGCATTGAGTGTCAGGCAGGCTTTTTTATGATGTGAGCTTTTTCTACTTGAACCCTGCAGCCTGGAGGGGGGGAAAGCACTTCTGTGTTGTTCAAGATTCCATGTAGGAAAGGCAAGAAAGGAGAAGAAATGCAGAGAAAATGTAGAAATAATCAAGAGAAAGACACTTGAGGAAGACAACATCTCCTGTTACTGTACAGAAAATCTTGACCCTGTTCTCTTCTCCTCCCCCTCAGAGGCAGCTCTAGCGTGTCTCTCAGTGGACCCTGCCATGATGCTGATGGTGGTGGGAGTCCTCATGTTTATCATCACCTTCTGTGGCTGTGTGGGCTCTCTGCGAGAAAACATCTGCCTCCTGCAGACAGTAAGTCAGGAGCTCTCTAACACCAGGCTGCACTGTACACTGTCAACAGTAAAACTTAGAGTATTAGCGTAACGTCAAACGTGCTGAGGTGTACTGGTATTATTGTCTTTCTATCATAAGATAGAAAGCACTAACACCACAAAAACTGTGAAGAAGGCGCAGCAGAGGCTTTACATTCTGAGACTCCTCAGGAAGAACTACCTGTCACAGAAACTGCTTGTGTCCTTCTACCACTGCTCCGTAGAGAGTGTTCTTACGTACTGTCCGTGTGTGTGGTATGCCAGCTGCACAGCAGCAAAGAGGAGAATGCTCCAGAGGGTCATCACTACCGCCTTAAAAATCATCGACTGTCCTCTCCCCTCCCTGGATGAACTTTACAGCTGACAGTGCCTTAAGAAAGCAAGAAACATCCTTAGGGACCAAACACACCGAGGACATAACCTGTTTGAGCTTGTGCCCTTGGGTAGGGGATACAGGACATTAAAGAAAAACAGCTTTTATCCCAAAGCAATAAGAGCACTAAACATTAAATAATGCAATATAAACTGGGACTGAGCAATTTTCCGATTCACTGAATGTCTGCCTGTTGAATGCTAGATGTGTCTTGTGGTTTTATTTATTTTTATTTATTTATGTTTGTCTACTATTTTTATGATTTCTTATTTTTTTATTTTACTACTGTTCTTTCAGACATATTTTGCACTGAAAGGGGTTGCACCTCAATTTCGTTGTACAATATACAATAACAATAAAGATTTATTCTATTCTATAAGGTCTTGATTCAAGATTTCATCATTTTACTGCTTATATTCTCTGAGTTATGGGGATAAAAGAAACAGCTGATGTTGCATGGTGACACAGAGTTTTATGAAAGTCATCCTCCAGATAGTTAACCACATTCAGACACATCTCAATCACATAAAGTGGTGTAACCATGCCTGTCTCTCTTTCTCTCTGCAGTTCTGTATCTGCCTGACTGTGATCTTCATGCTCCAGCTGGTTGCAGGGGTCCTGGGCTTTGTCTTCTCTGATCGGGTAATGAAACAGATTTAATTTATCTAAAATGTAGTCTCTAGAGCTGGTTCTTATCTGTGAGAGGCCAGTCTTCCCTTTGATAGACCTCTAAAAGGCACAACATTTATGTACAGGCTTGATTTTTTTTATATAGTTGTCCTTTTCCTGACTGTGCAGAAGGATGAAACATTGCCCTCTCCTGGCCTTTGTCTGTAGCTACTGCAACATTTTAATAAACTTCTTTAAGAAGCAGCAGCTACTACAACTTCTGTCACATAAAAAAATGACTTTTTTGGTTATGATTATATTCTCGTAAGTTTACAATATTATTCACAAAATCTTTTTTTAAATCCTTAATTAAAAGGATCCTCTGTAGGCCGCAAAGTTTAGGCTAAGGTTAAGGCTAAGGTTTTTATGTGGTTTCGTAAATCGTAAATTTTGATCTTTAGAGAAATGTTTTTAATTTCTGATGCTTTTATCAGAAAGGTTTAATGACTGTTTTCTTGGAATAATTATACAAAGTCCAAGTCCAATTGCCTTCACTGATCAAGCTTTGAATTACCATGACTTCAACTACTGAGAACCTTCACAGACATCTCAGAATCATCATATTTTGTAATCAAACTGCTTCTACTCATGAACATCTGCACAAAAACACCTATACGGTTTTGAAATCCAACATACAAACAGTCTATGCATCTCTAATTTATAATTTTGAACATATTCTTGAATACTCTTTTTTTGTCTTATCCTGCCAAGGCTCGGGATCGAGTGACTAGTATGATCAATAATTCCATCGTCCACTACAGAGACGACCTTGATCTACAAAACCTGATCGACTTTGGCCAGAAAGAGGTGAGGGTTTAGTCCACATGACATTTTAGATTCCACACAATTTACCTTAACTATTGTTTTCCAAGTGTAATGTAATGACAGATTTTTAGTTATGATCACATACTTGGCATGTCTCCCTCTGTTCAGTTTGGCTGCTGTGGAGGCGTGACGTACACTGACTGGTCTCAAAACATGTACTTCAAATGTGACAAAGACAACCCCAGCAGAGAGCGCTGCTCCGTCCCCTTCTCCTGCTGTATCTTGAGCAAAGACAAGGTCGCCTCCTTCACCGGGGCTCATAATTTTTTTTTATGTTGTTGTATAACTTTTCACTTGTGAGGATTCATTTATTAATAATTAGCCTTCTCACAGTGTGTTTCCTCTAACAGGTGGTTATAAACACCATGTGTGGTCAGGGCATGCAGGAGTTAGAGTTTGTCCAGGCTGGAGATTACATCCACACTAACGGCTGCATAGACAAGCTGGTGAACTGGATCCACAGTAACCTGTTTTTACTGGGAGGCGTAGCACTCGGGCTAGCTATACCACAGGTCAGTTAAAGTGCACAACACACACACCAGCACACATTCTGCTCCAGACACTATAACCTGGTAATTCTTCTGTTTGCATCTCTTGCAGCTTGTCGGCATCCTCTTGTCTCAGATATTAATCAACCAGATCAAAGACCAGATTGAGCTCCAGAACTACAGCCTCAAGCACCGCTCCGACCCCTGGAGCTGACCAAAGCTGGATCAAACCAGAATTTGATGAAAAGCGGCGATGCTTCCAGGTTAATGCCCATTCTCTGACAGAACATCTGTCACGTCTGCTTGGACCGAACATTCAGCTTCATTGGTTGTGGGCTTAAAAACACAAGACACGTGTTAGGCTAGAGAATGGACAAACATCTAATGTCCTTTCAAATACTTGGCCTGTAAGAAGCAAGCATTGTCATGGAAGTCAGAAAAACACATAGAAGAAAAATAGGACTCTGTCTCCACCTACTGGACAGGCTTGTGCTTAAATTTACCAAACACTGTACATTGGTGTCATGAAATCAGATCCTTCTTTTTATAATGACATTTTTATAGAATTTAATGAATGCATTGTTACAGAGTTTATTTTGTTTGCTTGTCTCCTCTGCACCACAGATTTTGTAAATTTTATCTAACTGAAAAGTGTTATAGTTTTTGAACATACATTATTTTCATAGACTTTTACAATTGAATGATGTCAATGCTCAACAATGCTTCTCAAAGCTGCCAGCATATGTGAGTTTCCCCTGATATTTTCTCAACAATTGTCTCATATGTGATTTTTGTAGCTAAGATGCTGGTTAAAATACAACCCCAACTAATAAAAAGATGGGATGCTGTGTTAAATGTTGATAAAAACAGGTTTGAGAATCATTTAAAGCCTACATTTAATTGATTGAACATAGTGCAAACACATCAAATCAAATGTTAAAACTTAAAGGTTTTATTGTTAAATGAAAAATGTATGGTCATTTTAAATCTGATGACAGCAACACATTCCAAAACAGGTTGGACAAGGACAAAAAAAACCCACTGAAAATATGTCTGTTTCCGAAACCGCCTACTACACTACTTTCGTGCTACTATAGCAGTACGTACTGATTTGGCCAAAATTCAGTATGTAGTAAGTAGTATGTGAACAAGAGCAAAATCTGTAATATGCCAAAACTCCCCGGATGTCTACTGATTCGGGAAAATATCTCAGTGTGCATCGGACCAGTCTGCCTCGCGTACTGTTTCCCACAATGCACAGCGCTCGTTCTGCTTTTTCTTTTTCCTCATTTTTTGACGGGAGGAAATCCGTTTTTGGGTGCTGTGAAAGTTATCAAATTACATATAAACCACTTCCTAACTTTTTAAATCATAAATGGATGCTAAATAAGCATTTTATTTATCGGCTTCGCCGTTGTTTACTTCCGCTTTCCGAAACCGGAAATCCAGTGAAGTCTGGCTCAGCATGCTGCATGACAGATCGGACAGAACAGTCATACTACATACTAAATTCAAACGCAGTATGTAGTAGGCACTGGCAGTACTTACTGCCTACTAAGTTAGTAAGTAGTATGTAGCAGGCCGTTTCGGAAACAGCATTGTGAAATGCTTTAAAAAAACACCTGGAGGAACACCTCCTTACCAATTAGGTTACAGCAACCCATTTCTTGTTCCCTTTTCGTATAATTCTGAAATGTACATTATTTTTTCAGTTTTGGGTAATCTTACCCTCTTATTTCTTTACCTCTGGCAGTTCACCACTTATTTTTGTACCATTTAAAGCTATTCTATGGACGTGAACTGCTTGGATTTCAATAAAAAGGTGGAAAAATTGGGGTGTTCTAAAACTTTTGACCAGTAGTGTATATTTTATTATTTCCCTAGTATCTTTTTAAAACACCTAATCTACTGATACAAATATTAGTTTTGAGGGTTTTAATAAGTTATTTAATTTTAAAAAGAGGGGAAGTGACATCATGAAAGCACTGCAGACCAATATGGGCTCCTGCAGAATTGTGTGCCAGATTTGAAGACTAAACTGTAAAAAAAATGATGTTGCTTTTACGGAAAAAAATTGGCAGCTGTGGTTGCCAGAATAATACCGTTATAATTACTGTAAAAATGTAAACCTAGTCAAATGAGGAATCAAAACATACGAGACAACTGTGTAAAAACAAGGAGCAAAACACATCAATAAGAGATTTTACCACAAGGGAAGGATGTTTAATATTTATGTTTGCTAAATAATGCAAAGCAAGATTTATTTTATTTGAGTTTATCCACGTTGGACGAAAGTGCTATTTGACCAGACCGTCCCCTGCTCTGAAAACACTAAATTGCCAAGCTTGTAATCACTAGTAATGGGCAAATGAAGCTTCATGAACCATTAGTTGTATTTTTTGACTCCTCTAGATGGCGCTCTTGGTTTGATAAAAGCTCAATGAAAGGCAATTCAGTGTCCTTTCAACCCTTTGTTGAACAGAGAGCGCCATCCAGAGGGCTCAACAAACACAAGAAAACATTCATGAAGCTTTATTTCACCATCACTAGTAATCACTATGGGAATCCTGTCTATAATATTTGAACTCTACCCTGATATTCAACTATTACCAGCTTATCAATCACCAATGTATTAGCAAGCAATATTGATTACAAAGTGCTGCATCTCCCTACCGTGGGAGCTTTGCATAAAGAACTAACACACTGGTATATCTCCATTTAAAGTATTTCCATTTAAATGCAACCAAAGGCAAGATGCTGGATAGTTGATAAATAGCATATTCACTAGCAAGGACCACGCCACACAAGGATATAAGTTGAACATTTAATGAATTAGTTGTGCGTGGTGTGCCCAGCAGAAGGAGACTCAGGATGGGGGTTCCATCTCAGCGTTATCCTGCCGGAGCTGATCTTGACCCAGGTTGTACCTGGAAGTAGACAGGGCATAGAAGGAGCGAGCACGAGTTGAGTAGGAGAGGACAAGGAAATAGGTTAAGTGCAGTAGAGTAAGGTGAGGGAGGGTGGGTTGAAGAATCACGGACAAGCAGTTGGAGTAGGCTGGCTACGTTTAAGAAGGCTTGTCAGGTGATTGAGGGTGTGGTTTAGGCGTGGTCCTGCTCCCGAATCTAAGTTAACACCTTAACTTCATAAACTTAAAAGGACTGCACTCATCTGGCTACAATGAAAGATGGAGAGCAAAACAAAACAAAAATAAAGAAACATTTAATCCTGAAGCTGATTAGATGTCAGTATAATTAACTTATCATTTTTTCCCCCCATTGGATAATGATGAACAGCCAAGTCCTCTGGAAAATATTACAGACTTCAATCTGATTGAATTTATTCTCCTAAGATATCAGTTCACAAAAACAGCATTAATCAACTGAAGTGGCAGAAATGGTGACCCATGAACCATTAGCAAGGACAGAAGTGTAGCTTAACAACAAATCATCCAACTTCTGCTGCTTCTGGGATTTTTAAAAACATTTTTTGGGATGATTCTTCTGACATTTGTGTGATTTCGGAAAGCACTGCGTAACTGAAAGAAACTAAGAAAGCCATGTTGTTTTCTTGAGAGTGCTTGGAGAAGTTTTAATACTTATACATATATATATATATATATATATAGATACTGATTTATGTGCATTTTATAAAAGAAATGTGTTTTCATCGGAAAATCTTAATAATCTGAAGTTTCTCAACAGTTTTGAATGTAACAACCTGAGAATGGAGTGTCATAGCATCACTGTGACATCACAATAGTAACAGTCTACTGAAGTTTATAAGACAGTCAGAAAAACTAGATTTAAATCATTTCAACTCAAGACTTCAGCCAGTGAGCCACACTCGTAGTGAGAGCCAAACACTTGTGTGAAACCACAAAATCTGCAATATTGCGAGGAATTTCAAGCCATATTTGTGACCTAAGCCTTCAGTGAACTGAGTGAGCAAAGTAAGTATTCAAACAGGTAACTTTTAACTGATGGGAACAGTTGTAGTGTGACATGTAAACTCATTAATTACTTAAAGTAGTAGGTTTATATTTAATTCAATTAAAAGTGAAGTAGTATTATTTATCAACAATATTTACTCAAAGTACTTTGAGCTGAAACACTGTTTTATTAGATCATCTGTAATGCAACACATTTTAGGGGTCGATAAAAAGTATGTTCCAAGAATGTAATGGAAAGTTAAAATGATGATACTGTAATATTTGATTTCACATGTCAGTACATCTTTTGGCTGCCTTTAAGTTTAACTGAATGTATGTAAATATGTGTTAATATAGTCTCAATGTCCTTGAAGCTCCTGGGAGGAAATTGTGGGTTGTATCAATGTTTGCAACCCTTGTTGCAAACATTGATTAGACATTAGACACATTGAAAATTACATTTTATCTCCTCAAAACCAGACTTTAATGGATATATAGCCCACATGTTGATGATCAGATAAAGGAAAAGTTAGCCCAAAGCATATTATCTATCAGTATTTGTACTGTAACTTTCACAAAGGCTAAATGTGAGCATTCAGATATAAACTGCTTGTATTATTGAGTGTAAAATGAAGCTCTTCCCATGCAATGAAACTGTTGTGAAAACGTTTGTTTCTATTGTTGTGTGTGACAGGAGTTCTGATACCACCAGATACTTCTTGTGGAAAATTCAGAGACCACAATCTGCCACAGGAAAACCATGTCTGCCTTCAACATGGACATCATTGAATCTTTTAACCAAGCTACCAAAGACATGCCATGGGAAGAGCTAATTTCTACTGTCAGACTGGCTCTCGATGATGTATTGGCGGAAGACGCTTACGCTTCACTTCCCACATTCACTCCACCTGCACCTGTCCATGCTGGGTTTGAGCAATACACCAATACTAAGCCTGTTGAAATAAAGGACAGGGAGTTTGGGGATTTTGAGCCCTCTGAAGCAGTTACGCTGTTTGATCTAGACAGCTCACGGTCTATCCCTGCTCCTGCCTTGGTGTACGAAACACTGAGACATGAAGACATTATGGAACAAAGTCATTACCAGGCCAATGCAAACCAGGAGCAGGTACGATACTGAGTAGATACACAGATATTCAATATTCATATTATTTTCAGTGGTGAAAGTTTTGGCTGGTCTTTCTCAAATGGAGTTACTCACACCTAGTGGAATTTTTTTTATCCAGATTTCAAATACCAAACATAAGTTCTATTTATAACAAAGCATGTGGTATGAATTCATGTAGCCTATGATTTAATGAGCTGAAGAGAAAGATTTTATCAATTCACAACATGAGAAGGTTATCAATATCATTTTAACATAATTTGTATTTTTTTTTTTAATCTAATGTCACCGGGGGCGCACCTCAGAAACTTTTAACACGTGGTTATTAAAACAAAGCAGCACCATGAAATGTAGTAAAAGCTGTAACTCATCCATGACATGTAACTTCATGATAACTCAGCTCAGCAAATTTGACCAAATGGGTTGTTTACACGGACCTTCACCTATAGGTGGTGCTAAAAAGGCTTTGAAAGATTGCTGCTGTGGAAGCAAGTCACAGATAGCAGCACTCCTGTTTAAAATGTTAATTTTTAAATTATAAGTCAAGCATACTTCCTACAATAATTTAACTTTCTATTATCTGTTCAACTTAAAATTTAAAATATTTTTTACAATAAGATTACAATTCCTAACCGCTGTGCAAACATGCTACAACATTTTACTCTTGTTTGCTATGTTTTGTTCGTTTGCATAAAGCACATTTTGATATTTAATGATAGGAAAAATAGGTCAATTAGTTTAGGGTTGAAACATAGATGCAAGACAGCTGTGATTAAGATAAAAGTTTTAAAATCCCACATAAAATAAGGATTATCAGCATCAGGAAGCTGTTTGATGCTCATTTTAAACCCTGCCCAGACTATGAAAAAGGTAAGAGTTTAGTGTTTGAGTTCATAACAGCTGGTTAACCCCTCCCTTCTCTCTGCAGTTGCTGTCCCATCAGTGGACTGTAGATAATGCCGCAACAGTATACCCAGCTGCCAGTCAGCCTGTGAGTGCTGCTGCTCCTCAACAAGTAAGATACAAGTGAACCTCTCCCTCTGTTGTTTCACTGATTGGTTGCAGCACAAAGCAGGGGCAAGTCTAGACTTTTTTTTGACTGGGGTGGCCAAACTGTGGGACTGACTTTTGCAGGGGTGGCATGAGGGAGTGTGTGCAACACTCAAATGGATGAATATCATCATTTAGTCATTTCTGTCTCCATCAATCATATCTAATATAGCTTAGATACCAAACAGATGTCATTCTCTTGTGTATATCTTTGTAACTTTAAAAAGTAGCAGAGTGGTGACAGAGTGCCAAAAAGGTCTCAAAGAAGCAGATGTTTGTCCAAAGTCAAAGTGTTTAATGCTAACAAAAGGAAGTGCTACATTTAACTGTGATTGTCTCATATGCATACACATCCCTGACCTCTTTGACCCACTGCTGCAGTATCCAGACTTACTATATGATCAGTGTGTTTTTACTTTATTTGTCGAAGCAGCTCATTGACACCTAGTGGAGTCTCAATGTCCTTGAAGCTCCTGGGAGGAAATTCCTGGGACACCTAGTGGACCAAAAACATCACTGCAGTTCATCTAATCACCCTTTGTTGTGTTTGTGTTTCTAGTTCGTCAATGGACTGAACATAGTCTCTGAAGAGCTCATGAAGCAGCTGCAGCCTGTTGGAGAGTAGTAAGTAACACACATTGATGTGGACACACAAGATATCTCATCATGAGTTTCTGTTATTTTTCCTCTCTCTCTCTCTCTCTCTCTCTCTCTCTCTCTCTCTCTCTCTCTCTCTCTCTCTCTCTCTCTCTCTCTCTTTCCCTCTCTCTTATCAAACTCACAAACTTTTTCTATTATCTATCTAACTTTTTTGTCCTTTTTTTATTTGTGTAGTAATGGGACTATGATATATGACTACCTAACAGAAGCTGCTCCTCTCAACACCACAGTCTCAAAGTAAGTTCTTATTTAAAATGTGTATTGTCTAGCAGGTGAGCTAGAGTCTGGATTCCTTACTCCTTACCTTACAGTTTGAATCAATGCTAACATGAGCTGACGCTCTGTTTTTTTTTTGGTACTCCAACAGCAAGAGAAAGCGTGAGAGTGATGGAGACGGGCCATATATAAAGAAGCCACTCAACGCGTTCATGCTATTCCTGAAGGCCCAACAACCATTAGTTACAGATGACATAACTAAAGGAGGGAGATCAGCAGTGACTAAGCACCTGGGGGCCATGGTAAGTCTGTTAGCTTTGTAAAGTGGTGACAGTCAGTGTTATTGAATGTGATGAAAATACAGTGAAACTAAGAAAAAGTTAGTTATACAGCTTCATAATTATTTGAATATATATTTGAACCACATATGAAATGTATTACCTACCTATGTACATTGCTAATGCTGGCAGGTCAGCTCTGCTATCATATAGTCTAAAGAGCTGCAGTACTATTAGGGTAATATACTGTAGTATGACCAGTGAGCTCACGTCACATATTCAAAGATTCTGCCCAACTTAGTGTACATTTGGGTATTTTTCGCATACTTTGAATTTTGAGTCTACAGTGTACTTGATATGATGTTGATTTATATGTTGATTACTGAGGATTGACTCATTTTGGGGCAGCCCCAAGTGGCCAATTTGGGAACTGCAGTTTTGGCACTTCCAAAACAGCTTTATTTCTAAACTTCAGAGGTTGTAACATGGTTTCAATGTGAGTGTTTGTTACTGATGATATGCTGTCATGTACTCACAGTGGAAGTCGATGACAAATGAAGAGCAGGCAAAGTATTACACTCAGGCTGATGAAGAAAGGCGGCTCCATGCTCTGAAATACCCTGAGTGGTCCAATTCGGACAGCTATGTAAGTATACACCTCTCATACTCAGCTCATCTCCTATATGTTTACATCACTGCAGTTGTTAATACACCAGATCTTCTTCAACACAATTTTGATAAAAGAATGAATGTTCTTGTTGTAGGGCAAAAAGAGGAAAAGGGTCAGGAGGAGAGGTTCTTCCACAGCCCAAGGTATGGAGATATTTCTATAAACTTCAAGTTTTCATGTAATTAATGATACAGTTTGAGCAAATTTTATTAGTTTGATCACAGAGAGTTATATTACATTAATAAAACCAATATTTTTTTTATCATTCTTTTTGAATAAAATAATTAGATTAATTTTTTATTAATTTTTTAGTTCAGGTTACCAAAGCAACATCTTGTTTTCAAAATTTGAATCGACTGATCGTGAATTTGTTTGTTTCTGACAGATGAGATGAATCCCAATCCCTCACAGGCTCAAGCAGATGTGCCCGCCAACACTGGTGCCACAGACACCCTGCAATCATACGCGATGGAAGGGTCAGACCCACCCCCAGGGACAGGGACCACAGAAATGAGTCCCCTGCAGTCTGTTCTGGCGCTGCCCCCGCGAACAGAGACGAGTTGGATGTCGCTGCAAAACCAGTCAACCCAAGTGCAACTGCCACACAGACCTACCCTACTCCCTTGTCTGGGCTGTCAGATGCAACAGATGTATAATAACATCCCTGGTCCGCCGCTGTCAGGAGTAGCGACCACGTCCCGGGCTGTCCAACCTGCACATGGACAGCCCTTTTGAAAAATTCAAATAAAACTTGAAGCATAGATGTTTTTTGTTGTTGTAAACTGATCATATACCCAACATTGTGTTCAAGTTGTCAGTTAAGTAAAACTAAACTAAATCAAACTCATAACTTTAACTTGCTCTGATATTCTTGAGACACAACATCTCTTCTTCTGATGTCATCAGCAGGGACCACAGCTAGGTAAGAACAATTCTGGCACAATAAATAATCTATGAATATCAAATATGAAACATGTATCAAGGAGGCGTGAGAAGAGTTAGTTGGACTTAAACTATTAAAAAGGGAGTTTAGACTACTTGATAAAAATGGTGAACATGTACATGTGGCTTGGAATTCAGACAGTATTAAACAAAATCACAAGGCAACAGAAAATGCCACGATAACATTTTGATTGCAAATGAAATCAGAGGTCATAAACCCTGCCTCCTTGATGAGGCCTTTATTGAGAGCCATATATTAGAACTTTATTTTTTTAACTTTTGACTCATCGAAGTAGCCACCTTTGGCACCTTTTTCTTGCCATTTATAAAGAAACACATCACTTTCTGGAGTACAAGGCGTTCGAATATTGCTCACGAGGGTATGGTACCACAGTGTGTTCCAACATTGCTTTTATGCAGACAGAGGGAGTTGGAAGTAATCAAGGACAGTTGGGACACCTGTAGGAATTGGTAGCACTAACTTTCAAGGCTTGACTAACCTCAATTGCTGCAATGATTTGCAACAGGCTAGTACGGTCTAGAGGCTGAGTCTCTCAAAAATAAAGATGAAAACAACAATACTGGTTAGCCATGGTCTTTGGGCCCTCACGTGACTCTGTAGTGGAAGCCACTGCATGGGCTCAAACCACCTCCAAAAATCATTGTCTGTGAACATTCGCTGCATCCATAAATGCAGGTTAAAACTGTAACATTTATTTAACCTTTATTTAACCAGGTAAAACCCATTGAGATCAGGATCTCTTTCACGAGGGTGACCTGGCCAAGAGGTCAGCAGCACATGTCACAGAACAGTCACACGAAAATGACAGCACAAATTAAAACGTACACTTTATAAATACATAGTGTTTTACAGTATGAATAAGAGGAGTGGAAGCTGTAACAAAACAACAAACAATAATTTAAGGTTTAAAACACAGGCACTGTTCAGTGCTCTCACGCTGTCTGTCCCTCAGGATAGAACGGAAGGCTCCAAGAGTCATAAGTTCAGAGAGTTTCAGTGAGGTCTGTAGAGCGTTCCATGCCATGGGGGCAGCAAAGCTGAAAGTTCTTTTTCCGAATTCAGTCCTTACCCGAGGAACAGATAAAACAAGAGTAGTGTTGGAACGCAGGGTATAGGAACTGATTTTTCTCTGCACTAAAGCGCACAAATATTGAGGAATCAAGCCTAAAAGAGCCTTATAGATTAGGGTCAGCCAGTGTTTATACCTACGTGCACTCAGAGAAGGCAAATTTGATTTCACATACAAATCACAATGGTGGGTGAGACGACTACAGCCAGTGACAAATCTCAGTACCGAATGGAAAACGGTGTCCAAAGACTGGAGACATTTGGATGACACACTCGGATAAAGCACGTCCCCGTAGTCAAGAATGGGTAAGAAGGTCGCTGTCACTAGTTTCTTTCTGACCCTGAGAGAGAAGCAGGTTCTGTTTCTAAAAAAGAACCCAAGCTTCACACGAAGTTTAGTACGCAAATTATTAATATGGGCTTTAAATGAAATCTCCTGATCTAGGATAAAACCCAAGTACTTGTAATTTAAAACCTGCTCTATAGGATTTCCTTTGGATGTAACAATGTTTGTAGTGGTCTGTGGTAGCACCTTTGAGTGAGAGAAAACCATGAACTTGGTTTTATCTGTATTTAAAACCAGTTTTAGATCATTCAGACGAGACTGGATAACATTAAAAGCAGCCTGTAAAGACTCAAACGCCTGAGTAAATGAGGTTGAACAGCAATAAATAATGGTGTCGTCTGCATAGAAAACATGATTACACCCATCCAGAAACAACATCAGCCACTTTCATATATTCTGGAACGGCAAGGTTATTAAAACTGGGAAGAGATCCATATTCATATGCAGAATGTGTTTGGTGTTAATATTTCTTTTAAGGGTGAAACTCTATCTGGGTGATATATCATTTGAAAAGTGGAATATTAATGACAAAAAATTACTTGGTATACTATTGACGGCAAGTAATAAATCCATAACAAGAAAATGGTTAAAAAGAGAACCACCCACAATTGAGGAGTGGATTAATATTGTGTATGAGATTTACGTTATGGAAAACTGTCACTCTCCCTCAGAGTGCAACATGGAAAGTTTTACCGGATTTGGACAAAACGGACTGAGTATGTGAAACCGCTAAGATCAGATTTCATTAAAAGCAATCTGTATTTTGTGACAGCCCGCTCTCTTCGGCTACTCTTCATTTTGCTTTATTTTTAAGAATCACAAGATTCTTTTGTTTATATGTTAGCGCAATAGAATGACTTTCGAACAAAAATCTTGGAAAGGCAACATGGACAAAAAACGGTCGGACTATATACGACCACCTTTCCCAATCCCCAGGGAAGGGGGTGATTATACGATGGAAAATATTTGAAGTGGACTAAAGAAAAACTGTGATACTGAGGTGTTAAATGCCAAAGAAATTGTACTGTAAACTGTGCCATTCCAAATAAAAAGAAATTTTCAACAAACAAAAAAACTGTAACATGTGAAGAGGAAATGTATGAAACATGCCACAGCCTATTTCAGATGCTGAAAGTGGAAAAATATTCACAGACTACCCCGGGCTGACAAATCAAAATCTGACATTCTTTTTGGAACTCAAGCTTCCTCTGCTCCAAAGAGGGGAGGGACCACCAGGCTTGTTAGAGGTGCACAGTTCAAAAGAGCATATGTGATGGTATGGGGAGGCATAAGTGCTGATGCCATTGGCATCTTACACATCTAGGAAGGCACCAAACAATATTTACAGATTTTAGAGCACATTAGCTGACATCAAGACAATGCTTTTTTCAAGGAGGATCTTGCGCATTTCAGAGAGATGGCACTAAACCATATTCTGATACAAATAAGATATTAGATAAAGGCGACCCCAAACTGATCCATAACTAAAATCCTGTATGAGGCAAGAATTGGACAATTCACTTTCAAAAATCCAGAAACTGGTCTCCTCTGTTCCCAATCATTTACAGAGTGTTATTAAAATAAGAGATGGTGCAACACAAAGACACACATCCCCCTGTCCCTCTTTTTTAAAACATATTCCTGGCATCAAATTTAAAATGAGAATGTGTTTTACATAAAACAATAATATTTCCGGTTTTAAACACTGACATTTTATTTGCATTTTACATAATACACATATTACTACTGGTGATTGGGCTTCTCTACTCTGACATACCAACATGACATCCAACACTACAATAAACCCTTTTTACAACATTGTTTGAAGCTGTTTCATGTGACCATCAACTGTAAAGACGATGTCCTAACATATGGTATGACTCTACATAACACTGGTGATGTTGTGCTGCTTGGTTCTCCTGCCACAACCTCACACTTCACATGATGTCATTTCCTTCTCCTGACATTTAGCCTGTGTTTTTTGCCTGCTGGGCTGCAGAGCTGCTGGATTTTGCAGGATGTTTGTCTCAGTATGCTGCCATGATAAACTCCTACCCTGAAAATGTTATAGTCCATATGTTCTTTATCGTTTAAATCCTGCTTTCACCTCCTCGTTTTTTGTTTTTTCTTTTGTTATAATCTTTAAGCAAAATACAAAAGGAGTGGGGAATTCCCAATTCACCACAGAAGAAAACAGTTGTGTGAGGGCCTGAGGTTCTGCACTGTCGTTTTGTTGATGTGGTCACTGGGTCAGGCCAAGTTTGTGACCAAAGGGTGAGCTGACGGGGGTTGAGTTTCTCTTACTGAGGAGAAACAAGACTTAAAAATGATGGTGTGGCTCTAAATGTTTAGTCCTTGACTGTACATTTCTGAATCAAATCTTCTAGTACTATGTGATGACTTGTTAAACCCTCTAGGCTCTCAAGCTGTCATCTGGTCTGACACATCTCTATTCTTCAGCGTTTAGGTATCTTTGAAGCAATATAACAACTTCTCATCTCCTCCCAGTTTCTCCTCTCTGCAAATGAAATCCTGAGTTATGAGACATTCCCGCCTGAAACCCGATGCCTGTAATCTTTGGGAGCAGAAACAGTCCTGCGTGTTGAACAGCCTTTGACGCAAGTCCACAATCTAAACATGACATTTGTGTGTTAGTTTAAAGCTGCAGTAACACAAACCTAACTGGGATTTTCCCTTTGTCACCATCTGATGACACGCAGGACTGACAAAACTGAAGTCATGGCTGAGGTGTGACATATTAAAATTAAGTAAAAGTAAGGGAACATAATGAAAAAGTGACAGTTGTAGCAGCAGCTTCTGGCTGTGTATGTTTGGTGTGTGTGGGTTAGTGAAAGTGAGTGTGTGTATGTGTGTGTTGGCCCGTGCTCCACTGCTCTGTGTGTGGTCCCCTGGTTTCTGCCTCTGACTCACTCAGGCAGCCATGTTGCTGTAGTTTTCAAGGAGGCCCAGACAGGCACACACACACACACACACACAGAGAGAGAGAGAGAGAGAGAGAGAGAGAGAGAGAGAGAGAGAGAGAGAGAGAGAGAGAGAGAGAGAGGAGGGAACAGAGTTAACCCAGATTTACTCTCTGAGCACCAGGGAGAAACAAAGCATCTGCAGCCATGCAAATACCACAAGTGCACTGTCTAATTAATGCGATAACAACAGCACCAAGGAGCAGATTTGACCAGTTACAAGTTTGTTTTAATGGTAAGCTTACATATCCAACAATTTTAGAATACACTTCACTAAATCAGCAACTCAGTTTTGCTTCATGCTTCTTTATTTTTAGCAGTTTTAGAATCCCCTCTTAACCATGAGAGGAAGTCTGGTCTATTATGGATGTCCCAGAGGAACTGATTACAGATATGAGTTATTAGCTGCCCCCTCCCTCCCTCACACAAACACACATACTCACATACACAGCACTGAACATGCAAAAACCTTTCAAAAACTTCATTTTAATCTAAACTAATTTCAAAAGCTTAAAACGTTGTACCTTTCATCCAGAGACATGTCCAGAGGGGTGACCGGTTGTGGCATAGGCACCCCCGTGAAATCTTTTAGGCCACCCCAGCCTCAATATTTGTACCTATAATTGGTTATGTACATTTTCAGAGGCAGGACTTGTGTCAAAATCATCTATTGATGTAAACTACTGTTAAGTGATAAACTGCTGGCTTTGATTTTCTTTATTTGTTGTTAAAATTGGACACACATCCTCTTCTAAATGTGTTAACTTAAAATGTTTGTTTTAATTAAGAAAATATTTTGTTTATTTTTTGTGATATTTCTTTAAATAAAGAAACATACAAGAGAATAAAATCTGTTTCATATGTAGTTATATTATATTTAATTACTGGAGACAATAATGGTAAACAAATGGGTTTTGTGTCTGTGCTTGTGTGTTTGTGTAGCCTATATAGACTTCATGCCACCCCTGTATGCCTTCGTGGTATTGCTGGGCGATACCACACTTTTATGATTCGATACGATCAAGAATACTTTTTGGGCAATTTATTCGATACCGGATACCATAACTTTCAGTGATTTAAAAAAATAATAATAATATGCAAAGCTTGAAAGACAACTCCCATGACAAATACTGTTCATTTAACAACTTTAATATGCAAATCCTTTGGTGAGCTTTTTTTAAACAATGAAAAAAATGGAGAAAAACACAGAAAAAGAGAAATTAGTCTTCTTGTTTGTTTATTTTATTTTGTATTTATTTATTGTTTTTATTACTGTTTGTTTGGTATCGCTATGTCTTTCTTTTGTCATTGGCCTTATTACTACTTTTTATGTGAAATGTATTTGTTTTCTGTATTGTTTTATTTCTTTCTGAATTTTGCACTACAAGAAAAACACAGAAATAATAAATAGTTAACATCCTTTATTTAAATTCTCTGAGTGGAAAGCTTAAAACAGCCTCTTCGGTACAATAGTTTGGAGTAAGTTACCCTAAAAGAATCAGAAGTGACACATGCACTTTTATTTCACATTTATTAATTAGTATCAATATTTTATTAGAGTAATCGATACTTAAATGAGTAGCATGTGAGAATCGATATATCGATACTACAGAATCAATACGCCCACCACTACTTAGTGAAGCCACCCTAGTCAAAAATGTCTGGACATGCCTCTGTAATCATCTTGGGTAAAACAGCCACATTGTACACATATTGTGTGTTGTGTTGTGTCATTCTCTTCATTTATTAGTTTTGTGTGTATTATTTAAATATATCTGTCCTCCTCAGCAGCTGTAGTTGTAGTTATTTACTTTGTTCAGATGATATAAGATGATAAAAGCACCGATGTAATATAGCCCCTGTCTATTGTTTTGGTAAACCCAGCAGCTCTTGTCAGTTCTGAGGAGCACCTGAGATCTAAAAGGGGCATTGAAAAAAATGACAAACATCTCAGCTCCATTCCCCTGAAGGTGCAGATTGTGACATGTTGAAGAGGATCTTGCAGGTTTGTGTGACTCAGCACTAGATATGATCATACCTGAGATTCATCAGGTTGGGGCCTGTGTTGTTTTGGGGGTCCTTGGGATGAGAAACCTTTTTTTGGATAAGGCCTACCATAAGGCACATTCTTCCACTTGCAGAGAGGGGGGATGGGAAGGGAGGTTTTGAAGCTCTGGCTCTCCCCCACCATGTGCATACCAGCGACTACAAAACAACCAGACACTGAGCTGCAACCCTGAACACAACGCAGCTTCAGAAGCATCTCATCAGACACCTCAACTGGATTAGAAACACCTCTAGAGATGTGTAGGATCATTTTTTTTCTTACTTTTCTGCCACAGTAAAAAAAGGGGGGTCTGTTGGAAAAAAGGGGGTGGTGCATCTGAGGGAGAGATCCTATTACAGAGATCCAGACTTTTTTCATGGCAAGTTTTTTGGAAGTGGGGGGAGGGCGAATTCACAACTTTCTCGGCCTGATTTCCTTTTCAATCTCAACCGAAACGCTTCAAAACAACTTTTAGGATAATATTGTAAGTTGATGGTGCGTTTTTCCAAGAGTAGGAAGCGTTTTGGAGCTGTTGGATTTTGGATAATGAAGGAATACTGGGAAACCCAGCAAGGACCGGGCGAGAAGTGCAGAATAAATAAGTTTGGGAGGACTGCGAGAAAACTTTGAAGAAGTTTTCCATCACCATGATGATTTTGGAAACCTACTTCAAATTTCACGAAGAACGCGTGATCTTCGACTTTATAGGGAAGGAACACTGAAGTCTTCAAACTCAAGGAATTCCATCTTTGCTCCGTTAAATCTCTCTCCCAAGATGTCTTCCCAGGCTCGGAGGAACCCCATTGTTGGATTTTACGGGATGCTTTGCGTCTGGTCTGCCTGGCTCTCTGGCTCCGGGGCAGTTTTGTCTCCAAACGGAACAATATTTGAGGATAAGTGCAAAAAAACTACAACTTGTGAGGCACTTAAATACAACACATGTCTAGGGTCGCCTTTACCTTATACACATACATCTCTGATCCTGGCGGATGACTCCAGCACCCAAGAAGAGGCTTTTGAGAAGCTGACCATGTGGTCTGGTAAGTGTATAATAATCCATTTTAACTTAATATGCAGGAAAAAAAAACAACTTTATTATTATATAAGCCAAATAGAAAGAGGCAGAGATAAGAAACACTATGGTTCAACAGAGCAGTAAAGCAGATTTAATGCCAAAATTACTGTCGTAAATGTTAGTGTGATATTTTTCTAATTTATGCGTATTATTAACTACAGTAAATAATATACCTGGGTTGTATTATGTTGTATTTAAATGCCCAAACAGTGTTATCATGTTATTAACATGTCTAAATGTTGTTTGAAATGAAAACAGAGCTCTCGTTTCAAAGTTTATCAACTATAAGTGTATAACCTCCGTGAAACCTGCACAAGTAGCAAAGTCAACCTAGGAAGTCAACTTGATACTTTTGTGTCAGTAAAAAATAAACTGTTAGTTCTCGAAATGACCAAGTATTGGTATTGGGCCCCATTTTTACCAAGAATTACACATACTGTCGAAATAGTGAGCGTTTGTTTACTGTGTGAACGTGTTAATAACGTTAATGTGAATGACAATGAGCTGCCATTATCAGGAGGCTGATAGAGGAAGGAAATGAAGGGTTAAGAGCCATTAAAGGCAACAAAAGGAATCACTCTGAGGTGGTAAAGAGCACACAATAGGAATGTCTCACTCATGAAGGGGTTTTTAGATATTCTTTAAGAGGACTTACACATTTATAAGAAGTGACTAACCCTAATGAGCTCTCAGACAGAGGTCACAGGTGTCAGGACTTCCAGGTAACTCACATTCTATGCCGTGTTTTATGAAGACTCAGTTTGCTAGTTATGATTCAGGCTGCTATCGGAAGTACTATATGCATTTCAAATAAGTTTAATTTATGAAAGGAGTAAAGGCTTTTTATTCATTTAATTTATTTTTCTATCAATCAATCAATCTTTATTTGTATAGCACCAAATCACAACAAACCTTATCTCAAGACGCTTTTACAAACATAGGAGGTCTAGACCGTACTCTATGTCAAATTATTAACAGAGCCCCAACTTCAAGACAGGGTAAGACTCAGTCTGACCCCACCTTAATCCATCATGAGCATTGCACATTGCAGTATTTAGCTAGTTACAGTGGTGAGGAAAAACTTCCTTTTAACAGGCAGAAACCTCAGGCAGAACCAGACTCATGTTAGACAGCCATCATGCCTCGACCGAGTTGGGTTTGGAAAGAGGGATCAAATGTTCAATGGCTGAAAATGATCAACCAACTTGATGGATACAAAGACACAACAGGAATCCTCAGAGCTGCATATTTCACATTAAAAAACATATAAAATATTACTTTACTTAGGGTCAATCTCAAATCTTTCTCTGTACTTTGTATTATATTAGTTCGTATTCAAGAATCACAGAACCCACCAATTAGTGTGATGACAATTCTTCTGCAGATCAACTTCCAGATCAATCAGTTTGTACATGAAGTTTGATAGTTTACGAACAGTATTGTTTTTCCAACCAACATTTAGAAACTGAAATAGTTAGCATAGATAATCAAGAACAGGAAGACTTCATAACATTTAAATGGCCAGAGTAAGCAGAAGTGTGCTGTTTCAGCTGATTATTTTCTGATTGCGTGATTGACGAAACATTTGATTTGGTTTTGAAAGATTAAAAATAACATCTGTTGGAACATGTAGATGATATTTATCACAGTAAGTCATTGTAAAACTGTCCCATCCTAGTCATAACTTCTCTTTAAATGGTTATGCTCATTTGTACCTGCTCATCATGATCATCACTGAGACTTTTTTTTCCTATCTTAGGTTTGCGTAATGCCCCTCGCTGTTGGTCAGTCATCCAGCCTTTGCTCTGTGCCGTCTACATGCCCAAATGTGAGAATGGCCGTGTGGAGCTGCCCAGTCAGAGTCTGTGTTCGGCTACACGTCGACCCTGCAGCATCGTGGACCAGGAGAGAGGCTGGCCCAGCTTCCTCAAATGTGACCACTTCCCTGTGGGCTGCTCGGTATGCCCCTCTGTTATGTAATAAGTTTGATTTAACTGTATGATATCCACACTAGCTTGTGTTGAATCGCATCTTCTCTGTGTGCAGAATGAGGTGCAGAAGCTGAAGTTCAACACATCAGGACAGTGTGAAGCCCCTCTGGTGAAAACCGACATTCAGTCCAGCTGGTACAAAGACGTGGAGGGCTGCGGCATCCAGTGTGACAACCCTCTGTTCACTGAGGAGGAGCACAACGACATGCATGCCTACATCGCTTACTTTGGCACCATCACCCTCCTCTGCACCTTCTTCACACTGGTGAGACAAAACTACTACAATCCTGTGTGTTACTATATTAAAGGTAGTTTTAATCAACAGAATCAGTGTTCATGTATAGAAACAAGCTTTTAAACCCCTTTATGACTTTTGAAATGTCCTTCTTTCAGGCCACGTTTCTTGCAGACTGGAAGAACTCCAACCGGTATCCAGCTGTCATCCTCTTCTACATCAACGCCTGTTTCTTTGTGGGCAGTATCGGCTGGCTGGCTCAGTTCCTAGATGGAGCACGTGAAGAGATTGTGTGCAAGAGCGACAACACCATGCGACTTGGGGAGCCCTCGTAAGTGAATGTGTAATGTGTGTCTCAAGCTGTTTTGTGCAAGAAAATCGACCCACTTTCCAAATCTGTTGCACAAAGTGGAGCTCTTTTCTGGTGTTAAGACAATATCAGTGTTCAAATAAGAAACACATTTACATTATTACCCAACTAAACAGGCAAAAAATGTTTGTTTTCCTCCATATATATTAGCTTTCAATCAAATATTTATGAGTTATCTATTGGAATTCAATTTCTAATATAGTTCATTTGCCTTGTCATTGTGTATTTACAGGAAAGAAACATTAAACTTAAGTAGAAAACGCAATAGAACAAATTAAGATCACATTTCTGTTGCTTTATCTTTTGACAGATCTTCAGAGACGCTTTCCTGCGTCACCATCTTCATCATCGTGTACTACTCCCTGATGTCGGGTGTGATCTGGTTTGTCATGCTGACCTACGCCTGGCACACATCCTTCAAAGCCCTCGGCACCACCCACCAGCCACTGTCTGGCAGAACCTCCTACTTCCACATGGTCACCTGGTCCATCCCCTTCATCCTCACTGTGGCCATCCTGGCTATTGCTGAGGTTGGATACTGCAAACTTGATTCCAGTTTTTGCAGAAGCATGAACTTTATTTCCATCTAAGTAGACTAAAGGCTTTCTTGTATTTTCTGATTTTGTTGTGTCGCTCCACAGGTGGATGGAGACTCTGTGAGTGGGATCTGTTTTGTGGGCTACAAAAACTACAGATACCGTGCAGGATTCGTGCTGGCTCCCATTGGAGTGGTGCTTGTTGTTGGAGGTTACTACCTCATTCGAGGTGAGGAAGCTTAAATCCGTAGGGACACAGTTAAAGTAGCAGCAGAGATCTGTAACCCAGGCAAACAACCATCCTTCCTCCTCTGCAACAACTGATTAAGTTTCTTTCTGCTTTTAGGTGTCATGACTTTGTTTTCCATAAAGAGCAACCATCCAGGACTACTGAGTGAGAAAGCAGCCAGCAAAATCAACGAGACCATGTTGAGACTGGGTACGTTCTGTCCTCTGTCACAACACACTGATGACCTGAGGAATATATGACAGTGAAAATCACACTGGTCATAATTCAAAATGAGACTAGTTCTAGCTTAGAGTAAGGGTAAGAAATGAAATGTTTAAAGAGTCTGCGGAAGCGTGACACATGGCACGCTAAATACTGAATGTGAAGACTTTTAATAGATCATCATTTTATCTCATATTCCAAGCTTGTGTCTTTAAGATGAGGTGAAAAAGCAAGCAAGGATGTTCACCATTACTACATATTTTTTCCATCATCAAAGTAGAATTTCCTTTGTGAAGGAAAGCACTCAAAAATCAACTATATAAGAAACAAGATCTAGATCAGGGGTGTCAAACTCATTTCAGTTCAGGGCCCATATACAGCCCAATTTGATCTCAAGTGGGCCGCAACTGGGGGCACCCTTGGATTAGCGGTCTAAGCGTGCACCCCATGTACAGAGGCTATTGCCCTCGTCGAAGAGGTTGCAGGTTCGATTCCAGCCTCTGCCATTTACTGCATGTCCTCCCCCACTCTCTACTCCCTGCATTTCCTGTCTCTCTTCAGCTGTTCTGTCCATTAAAGGCGGAAATAAAAAAATGTAACTTAAAAAAAAAAAGTTGTCCAGAACTGTAAAATCATAACATAATAACCTTTAAAGAAGGACAAGTTCAATTTTTAACACACAGTATTATGTCTACAGCAAAACAACAGATAGATTATAATAAAGAAGTAGGTACAATTATTATTATTATGGGCCCATGGTTGCCATGGTGTTGTGTTTGAAATGCAGACATTGTGTAAAATATGTAGACATAATTCAGACGGTGTTTTTAATGTTACCCATAGAGCCACTTGTGGAAGCTTCATATGTCAATGTTACAGTAATTCACTTGAATTTTTGAGGCTAGTTAAGAGTCTATGTCACTGTAAAGTATGTCATATCTCATTCTCTCCCTTTCTCCCTCGCAGGTATATTTGGCTTCCTCGCTTTCGGCTTCGTTCTCATCACTTTCGGCTGCCACTTCTATGACTTCTTCAGCCAGGCTGAGTGGGAGAGGAGCTTCAGAGAATACGTGCTGTAAGTTTTCCTTAACTTTCTCTCTTAGTTGACAGAAATCCTGCAGTTTAGTTAGATTTTTTAGATCACACACTCGACTGTGTTTGTTTCTACATAGCATGGGAGCTCAAGGTTTACACCTGCCTGCACCAGAATTACTTAATAGCTAAACCATCCACACAGAAATCCACAAATTGATGCTGCAGAGGCTCCAAACCACTGCTTAACCACTCAGCAGGCCCTGGTGAAAGCAACCCTATTTCCCCACAGTGTTGACACTGGCTGGGCTGGAATTGATTCAGCCTCAAAAATGTAAACTGCTCTCTCCTGCCCGAACACGTAAAATACTTTTCTATTAAACAGACCCAGCATTTAGGGTACCTCAGTCATGAGAGCAGAAGATGCAGGAGGAGCATGTTGGAGGCTTTAAACTGATCATCTTTGTGATATTTGTCAACAGATGTGAGGCCAACGTGACAATCGCCTCCCAGACCAACAAGCCAATCCCAGAGTGCATGATCAAGAACAGGCCCAGTCTGATGGTGGAGAAAATCAACCTGTTCTCAATGTTTGGGACAGGCATCGCTATGAGTACCTGGGTCTGGACTAAAGCCACCATCCTCATCTGGAAACGGACCTGGTGCAGGTAAGAGCACATAAAGTGAACACTGAAGATAAAATGTGTGGTTCTTGGTGTACTGCTAGTTAATCATATTCCCTGGTTAACAACTTTAACGCTGATAAAGTTGGTCCAAATCTTGCTGCGAATTCCCAGTGTGTGTATTTAAATTTGCTGTTAATCTCTACTTTCATTATAGTGCCCAAAAGAGCTCGCTGTGACTTGGATTTTGTGCTTAGGAATTTTATCCTTCTAGCTTAGAAAAAAGGAATTAAGTATCCTTCTTGGAATGTTTGTCTTGAGTTTGACACAAATGGTTGTGTTTCTGTATCAGGATCATTGGCCGCAGTGACAATGAACCCAAGAGGATCAAAAAGAGCAAGATGATAGCAAAAGCCTTTGCAATGAGGAAAGAGCTTCACAAGGACCCAGAGAAGGAGCTGTCTTTCAGCATGCACACTGTGTCCCATGACGGACCAGTGGGTGAGTACATCTGTGTTTAATAAAACTAAATCAGATCATCTACCCTGACAAAGTGTAAACTGATAACTTAAGATGGATTAGTTATTACAGACTTTAGCTTGCATGGATTTTTCCTGCATCATCTGCTGTATGGAGTGAAGAACGGGACGATTTTGGTCACACCTAGTATTTTTGTATACTTCCACCTTGTGGTAAAGAAGTGCAACTGCAACACCTTTTTTATTTTCTTATCGTGAAGCTCATGTTCCTGTGGTTGTTAAACATGTTTTTTTATTAGTAAATAATTCTTTACACATCCCTCCTGCAGAAAAAATGCTTGAATCTCTTTCTGTAGGACTTCCGCTGTCTTGGGTTTTTCTAGTTGGAACTATATTTTTGTTCCGAAGCAGAGGTAGTCAGGCATTCTTTCTTTTTTTTCTAACGTTTATATTAGACTCAGCCAACATCACAAAACAACAATGCAGCCATCAGACTCAGAGACAAAAAACAAACAAACAAGGTTTTTGAAAACACCTAGTCCATAGTCAGAAAGTGAAGATATAAATAAATAGATAGTACACAATTAAAAATAAGTGAATACAAACATACAAAATAATAATAATATTAAGATTGTAATGATTAACACAAAATTAAACAATACAAATAATAGTAATAATAACAACAACATAAATAATTGTATAAATAGTAATTAGGATAATAATAATATTAATAATAATAATAACAACAACAATAAAAACAACAACAATAATAATAATAATAATTTAAAAAATCCTCACAGTAAACTTCAAAGAAAATAAGTCAATAAAATAATAATAATTATGTATATCACAAATCAGCCCATCAAAGAAATAGCCAAAAAGAAACGAAGCAACAGGCGCCCACCTTATCTGGAAAAGATCAGTTTTTAACTGTAATCTCGCAGTCATATAAAAAATGTCCTTCAACTTGTTCTTCCACTGTGTGACTAGGCATTGTGTCACTTTCAAGACATTTTGCTGCACAAATCAGTCACCCTTCCTTCTATTTTATGTGGGTGGCTATCTCCTGAAGTTTGACTTCCATTGAGCCAAACTGTGGTCACATTAAGACAACAGTTTGGGTGAACAGACTCTCTTTGAGCTTTGCTGAGTTGAAAATTTGATGTCAAACATGGCGCCATTCAAGCTCATGTAATGATTTACTCCTCTTTTGAACCACAGCATGTTAGTTTCTCTCTCAAATTCAACCTACAAGGTTTTTCCATTAGTGTTTTTTGTGGCTCAGTCCAGACACTGTTCTGTCTGTATCTGTGAGACTTCTGAGGCTGCTCTGTTTGTTTTTCTTGGAGCTTTTCAGAGTTGTTCTATGTTGGATTTAAAGCTGTCCCGAGTTGACCTTTAGTTGAGTGTTTCTGATTTGTCTTTTCGTTTCTTTTTTTCATAGCTGGAATCAATTTTGAACTGAATGAACCATCGAATGACATGTCGTCAGCCTGGGCGCAGCATGTGACCAAGATGGTGGCCCGGCGAGGTGCTATCCTGCCTCAGGACATCTCTGTGACTCCTACTGGTACTCCAGGTGAGAGACGGAGGCTGTGACTCACCCCTCTTTCCTTTCCTATTTTCTTCTTTTCTTCTCTCTTCTGACCTTTTTCTGTTTTCTAAATAAGCACTCTTGTTCACCATCTTCTTTGCTTTTGTTTTCTCTCAGTGCCCCCTCCAGAGGAGAGGAACCAGCTGTGGATGGTTGAAGCTGAGATTTCACCTGAGATGATAAAGAGGAAAAAGAAGAAGAAGAAGAGGAGGAAGGAGGTGCGCCCGGCAGAGGAGATAGTGGACCACCAGGCTTATCATCAGCGTGAGTTTGGTCGCAGCTCGGTGCCTCGTCTCCCTAAACTTCCAAACCATCCGAGTCTGATGGCCAACCTGCGGGAACAGCAGAAGCTGGAGCAGGAAGTCCTTCCAGGGTCCTTCCCAGATTCCCAGCCCTCCTATGAAGAGAGGGGTCCCTGTCCACAATACCAGAGAAGCTGGAATGAGTACGGTCGCAGCCAGCTCTCTAACCCTTTAACCTACGACGATCGACCAGAGAATCTGGGTCTAGGCCCACGCTGCGCCCCCGCAGCCTTCTCCTGGCAGCCCAGTGGATCCTCTCGCCATCCCAGGGAGATGAATCACAACCAGGGGCTGTCAGACAGGATGGCACATGCGGCTAGGGTACCTGCAAGCAGAAGGACCGGCTATGGCCCTGTTCACTCCCGGACCAACTTAATGGAGGCGGAGCTTATGGATGCTGATTCTGACTTCTAGGTGCCATTATTTTGCTTCATGGTACACAGACAGTAAGCTACAAGAAGTGCTGGAAACTTTCAAAAACTCTTACTTGAGTGCACCAAATCCCAAACGCCCTGAGGCTAAGATGGATCTAAGCTGATCTTTATTTTTATTCTCTCTTAGAAACAGAAAAGGGCAAAGGGACAAAAAAATATGTTGTGAATAAGTTAAGGAAAAATATTTTTATACTTTATTTGTGTCCAATGAAATTTCAAAGGCAACTCCGAGATGGCAAGAATAATGAGGCAGCTAAACTTTATATGTCTTGAAACAAAAGTATCTTTATTCTGAAACCCCCATGCATTCATCAAAGTGTCAAGGATCACTCGCTAAGTGACACCGCAGTCTTGTTGATAAAACTCTCTACAGTTGGCTTTAGCCTTGACTGACAGCTTGAGTTAAAAGTATTGGACCTGCTAAAGACAGCACAATGTGACCTGTACAGTAGAGCAAACAGGAAGAAGAAAACTCGAACTACTTGTAAAGATTGTTAAATCCATGTCTCTTTTTGTGTTATTCCTAAATGTTAAAGACTCCATTTTACTCTTTCTTTCACACATTTAGTCAATCTTTTTATTCCAGTTTACTTGAGGGACTTGACACTTTCTCCCAACCTATTCCTTCTTAGATCACAGAAAATGTAACAAAGTGGTGGGTGTTGAAGTGTACATGTGTGGCCTTGAATGGCCACAACAGATCCTTTATTCAATTTTGGACTTTCCAAGGGGAGTTATCAACTGGCACAAACCAAACTAGCTCTGCATGTGTCAACCATTAAAGGCAAGATGACATTGAGGTAAGGTGCTAGGTCCCTAACTCCAACAACATAGTATTACCTATTCACATGGCTTCCTGTAAACATACAGACATTTGAAATGGCATCATGCAGTAGCCAACTTTGATTTGCATGTAACGTGCTACCGTAACATTTTTAAGTTTAATAGTGCAACGAAGAAGATCTGGACTGGAGGACTGAAAAAAAAACACTGCTTGTGATTGGCCTAAATACAACCAGGTCAGATCAGCCTCTCAGTATTAACTTCAGAAATGAAACCATTCATTCAGTGAACTACTAATCTTTCATCACTCTATTTGATAGTTTTATAAAAGTGACATGATTTTGTTAGGGTACATCTTGATGACAGGCTAACAGGAACTATTTGATGCTCTCTAAGCTTAATCCGTTTTACTGTAAGGGTACTCCGTTGCATCTGACACACCCAGCAGTGATGTCACCAGGTCCTAAAAGTACATCTGTGAATGACTGAGGCAGGATTAAAAGCTTCACTATTGTAGACCAGCAGCAATAATACTTTTCTGGGGCATTTTGGTTACTCATATATTGTTCTTTACACAAAAGTTGTGTCTTAAAACACAATGTATTTGTGTACCTTCTGTTGCCTGGTGCAATGGAGCAACAATTTGCCCTCTATTGTCCTGACAGGAATACTAACAAAGAACAAAATGGCCATCTTCGTTTATTAAGGAGTTCTTCTGTATGTCCAAACAGTTTCTTATTGTACAATTACTTTTTTTAAAGTGTTATTTTTTTACAGCAGTATTTCTACTTTTGTTTATCTGATGTAAATATTCACTCTTAACCTTCATATGTGCTCACCCATTGTAAATCTTTTGTATGATGTACTTTAGACAGCAGTGAACATAGGTATTACATTTGACCTTACTTTTGTCCCTAGATATCTGTTCTTCTGGCTTCTTTTTATGTGTGTACTGTATATATGTTGTTCATAGATCCCCCTCTAGGGGTATTATTTGTACAGATTTATATATCAACCACTCCATTTCTCTGCTGATAAAAAAAATATATATGAAAAGGGAAGAGTCATCAGTCATAAAAAGTAGTCACTGTTCTTGTGCTGTAACCAAAATTTCACATCGTATTGTTATATTACACTCACTATGGATAAGCAATGCTATAGACTGTGATAGACACATTCTTGGCCAATGAAAATTAGTTTGTGCCCAGATGTCTGTAACAGAGATTTATATGGTTAGCACAGCTCTACACATTCAGCAATATAATCGTTGATATCCACTCACATAGTTTATTTTAAAAGAAATGTAAATAGAATTTATGACGGAAGTTATTTTTTACCCTTATGCCTAAATGGATAAATTCTGTTTTTGTTTAAAGATACAGTCCATCAGCCCTTGTTTTTTTTTTTGTTTTTTTTTTAGTTAAGTATTGCAACCTGACTGTGTTTTTAAAAAGTTTACTGTTACCTTGACTGTGCAGCTGTACTTTTGTGTTTCTATGTCAATAAAAGTAATAACCCTACACATTTTCTGTATGAGTGCTTTGCCATATTTTCCTGCATTTGCCTGGTTTTGACCTTTCATGTTGGACTATAACAGGCAGAGGAACATGTACGTGTTGCGTCCGCAAGTAGTGCAAAAACATATGAAGGGTTCATTTGCAAAAACAGTTAACTCACTTATGAAAAATTAAAAAAAAAAAATCCCAAAAGATGTTGGTATGGTCAATCAACTGAGGTTGGGTGGCTTTGACTAAGTCAAAATGACTTTACTAAGCCGATATATCTTGAAAATGTAACTTTATTAGGAATCTATATCAAGAAGAAAGGTGTAAAAACGGAGTGATCTGTTTTTGCAAATTAACTCTTCATATGAGTTTTATGACAGCAAAGTAAAGTGTTTGAAATTTTCAAAATATGGCCAACACTTACATTAACATTAGTGTTTCGCTCACACTTTCTCAAAACTAGCTAAATGTTGCTGTGAAGTTGGCCCCGTAGAGGTTGACAGCCTAGCTTCTGTTGTGGTTCTTTGGCAGGTTTCTTGAGAGACGAGCTGGTCCCCATTGGGTAACACCAAGCGGCAAACTCCGGTCTAAAAATATGAGTCCAATGCCGAAGTGCTACAAACTGCAGTTCATCGAGGATCCGCTTGAGGCTGGCTCAGGAAGTACCGGAAACCACATACACAAAAGACGAGTGTAGTCTGGATAGCTAATTTCTCAATCGGCTCACACTGTACGCGGGGTGAATTTTTTTCTAACGCAGCAATTTCGAAGATATTTAGATTACTAGTCTTCTAATGAGAGGCACAGCTGACTTGATTGACAGGCAGGAACACTGTAGCTGTTGGCTAGGAGGCTCAAAGCCCGCCTCTTTACGTCACAATAGCTTGACAGCAGCAATATGGCTCCTGCTGATGATTGGCCTCAAAACAGCTCTTCAGAAACAGATAGGTGACATCACAGATACTATGTCCATATTGTATACAGTCTATGGGTAACACACTTGCCCCATACAAGCACCTCATACAATCCAAATAAAAATAAAAAAAATAAAAAAAGAACTATCCCTTTAATTTTCTGTGGTTGTACTTTTGGTTTGTACCTGTAGGGGTGCTAGATTGGTAAACTTTCAAATACTACGTTTGCTTTCAGGATTAAACATTTCAAAAAGTAACAATTTTGGTTTTATATAGGCTAAATGAAAAAAAAAACAGATGGTATATGTCAGAAGAAAATAACGGTGTAAGAACATACAGGCTAATTAGGCTTCTTTCAGTAAGACTTTGGGTCGTGTGGTCCCCCCCCCCCCCCCCCCCCACCCCTCCACCCCTCCGGAGCCTATTTGTTTGGAGTCAGACCGCCGCGGTGCTCAGACGCTGACTTACTGCCTAACTCTGTGAGGGACTGGTGCATCGATGCTCAGGTGATACAAGAAATACACTCGTGGATTAATAAGAAGACATGTCACACCAGAAGTCCTCAATGGCATCAGGCGACGTGGAGAACCTGCGGAAAAGATCCACGGCTGATTCAGGTGAGAGGAAACTTTCAGCTTGAATTGAATAACTCGCACCAGAAGTTACAATGTTCTCCAGCAATGTGTTAGAAAACCCCATTCTAATGTATGATGGCATGTTTTTGAGTACACTTAGTTTATATCATTTACTTTGCCTTATGTGCGTTAATCAGTTCCACCTGTGCTGCTCAGTACTTAACCATCCGACAATCCAAGCCCAGCTTGAAAGCTAAGGGGAGAAATAATTATACTCTTATTAAAAGTGTTTGCTTTACTGTTAGGATCCCTTAAACGTTGCATTATTCTTCCAGTCATCATTTGAAATCACAAGGGACACCTTTTGTATATCTATTTGTGTGTGATTAGAGTCTTTAATACATTGTAGCTGAACTTCAGTTCTTAGATTCCCTCGCAGTTTACAGCAGTAATCATAATTTGATGGAAACCAAACTGTGGTTTCTGTCAGATTTCTTTTAAGTTTGTAAAGTTGTCAGCCTATTATTTGAGTAAGTTTGCCCTAATAACACCTTCACAAGTGGATATCAATGTTTAGTGTTGTTAAAGATGTGAATTCTGAATACTCTAATGGATTTTATGTGCCAGCTTTGCTTCTCCTATATGCACCCTTATATCATTAATACATTGAATTTTCTTATTTTTTATAGACATGGGAGTGGAATGATTAGATTATAATGATAACACATAAACAAGCAGATTGACTTTATACAGCATAACCAGCATGCTTTTATCATTTTTCATTTCAAAGCATAGCTCAGTCCACTAAGTTTTCTTATCTCCATGTGTTGCAATGCATTGATAATGTGATTGGTTGTGGCAGACATCAGTGTGAAGAGCGGGGGGAGAGGTGACACCCTGCGTGACTCTCAGGAGGTTTTTGTTAGTCACAGACATGTTTACATGGAGTAGCAGAAGGGCGTTGGTCCCGGACGAAGGTCAGCCGCCACACACGGAGCAGAACCTACGTGATGTGATCTTTATTTTTAATTGATCCTAGTTATTACGGGCATTTTTTTTCCCTCTCTGCAGAGCGGTCAAAAAGTCATTATTCAAGTCCATACTGCTTCATATCTACTCTACATGTTTCTATAGATAACTGTGCAGATCCTGAGCAGCATCACCGGTTTCCAAGACAACAGTCCCAAACTGACTGGCTCAGCAGTCAGCATCCAGAGCTCGGTACAACAGAGACACCTTCACCTGATGCTTCAACCCACCACTTCTGCCACTACACACCCAAATGTTTCCTCACCGTCCACAGAGGTGAATTAACTCACCATAAGAGTTATTCTTAAAACATATGGCTGATTGCAGAAAGAGTTTCAGATATTTCTCCTCATATTTTTTTTTACTCACACAGGAGGACACGCTACCTCAGCAAGGTCAACTCCATCTCGAGGGGCCAGGTCTACTCCATCACGTTATGGAGAAGAGGGCTGGCATGAGGGGACCTCAAAGACTACAATCAGAGCTGAGAATGAGGTGGAGGCTCACAGAGAGGCCAACAACTACAAGGTATTATTATGACTGTCACTGGCTAAGTTAAAAGGAGCCATGCTGTCAGGTGTTATAGACAGAGATGTGAGTGGTTTTTTTGACCCACTCCATTATTGTCTTTAAATGTGAAGCACTCACTATATTTGCATACATTAACACCATTTCTCTTCATAGTAAAACATACGGTCTAAGCTCTTTCTGTGACTGCATGTCTGTTTAACATTTTGAACTCCTCTTTCTTCAGTTTGGCTTCAGAAAGTGGAAGGGGAACGTCACAGAAAAACCAATCGAGGACCAATCAGAGATCATCAAAGAGCTCCACTCTGATCTAAGCATTGTGAAACCTCACGAAGGTATTTTTCCTCTTCTTTCTTTGCACTTTTATTCTGTTTACGAGGACTAAAATACTCATGCAAACAAGTATGTGATTCTAAAAGCAATAACCTATAACTCTGACTTCTCTTCTCCTTCAGGCTCAGTTGTCACCTTTGGGAATATTGTTTATGTATTTATATTTGGATGGTGGATTTCTTTAATCTACCTCCTCATCAGTCCCGTGATGTTTCTAACGATCTGTGGAGCCCCTTATGGTATGTGTGCTGTAAGATAAATGCATGACTCTGAGGAAGTAGTTTTCTCTGAAATGTGGAACATTACACATTTCCTTCTTTTTCTTTTTTTTTTAGGCAAACTTTGTTTACAGATGGCGTTGTACTTTATTTGGCCATTTGGGAAGTCTGTAGAAAAGGTAATGTGATGAGCTGCATCTGTTCTTCCTCAGTATTTGTGATATTCAAAGCTTTTGTGAGGAAACAGACTAAAAGGAATACTGATGCCTCTGTATGAGATACATCAGCAAAACAAAATGAATACTTGCACATGTACAGTATCAACAAAGAGAAAGATGTACCACACTGTCCACCACAATCTACATGGAACAATAACTCCTCACATCAGCTTCAAATGTATCTGCAGGAGTAGCCAGGATGTGTTTTTAGACTGCACCAAAAATATATTTTGTTTCCCAATACAGATGTCATCTTCTCCTTTTTCAGCCTGGTGATTTGGTCCGGACATCCACTGTAAAGCATCCAAAGTGTGAAGTCATTCCTGAAGAGAGGGACAGTGAGGATAGTAAGGATGTCGCACCTCTTCTGGTTTCCTCTCCGATCCCTGTTGAGGTCCCCGTTCCAGAACCTCCAAGAAAAACATCAAGACACTGGGTAGGGAAGTCGAGAAGAATTACTTAAAAGTGCTACTTCTAAATGTTGTAAATCATTAGCTTCATTCTCCTCTGTAGTGTCGGGTCAGTACTTACATCTGGTTACTGCTGGGTTACCCCGTGGTGGCCGTGTTCCACTGTCTGGCCTGTTTGCTCGCCTGGCTGCTGGTCTTCACAATACCCGTCGCAAAGATGAACGCACGTGTAATGACCACCGTCCTCCTCATTTCACCGAAGGACATTCATATTCACAAGGTGGAAAAGGTATGACATTCTCTGTTATCTCGAATGTGTGCAGTATTGTTCTTCATCATGGTGTTACACTTTAAAGTTTTTCTAGCCTACTCATTAGCTATGGTGAAAGATAAGTGAATACTGGTATGTCAGTGTGAATAACATCTTCAGCTAAAGCATCATGTGACTGACCTTTCCTAGTCACAACATAAGAGCATTGTTTAGAATAATGAGGATGCTGATATTGGAAAGACACGCTGCTAGTAGGCTATTCAAATACACATTGGGCCTCATTCACTAATAAATGCGTAGAAATGTTCTTACTCTGGGCATGAAATAAGTGCTTACGTGAAATCACCGTCGGATTCATGACACGTGCGTACCAGCCAATTTTGTTCTCACCACCGTGCGTATCTTAGTGAATCAGAATCATTCTAAATTGACAGGCGCGTGCCCGAAACCTGCAATCAACATACTACCACGCCCCAATTCATCCACATAAGGACATCTGTTCGGTGCATCAAGACGCTGAATTTCACCTCGGCAGAAATAGAGTTGATTGTTGAGGAGGTTGAGGCAAGAAAACCAACACTTTTCTGAAGCGTATCAGCAGGAGTCACCATGACAAAAATCAAATGAAACTTGGGTTTCTTACTGAGGCTGTTACTGCTGTGTCTCCTGAGGTTCGCACTGTGGCTCAGGGGGGGACTAGAGACTTAAGCTTAATATAACAAAATATGATCACAAACTAGCCATCCATTTCTTAGAGCAGGGGTTCCCAAAGTAGGGGTGGGGACCCCCTGGGGGGTCGCGAGACACAAATAGGGGGCGTGAGATGTCTTCCAGGTTTGTTTGTTTTCTTTGTAAGTTGTCTAAAATAGTACATTTTACCCATTATAATAAAAAAATATCAACAGAAATAGTAGCTAACCTTGAAATAAAACCTTGAAAATAGAAAATGTGAGGAGTTCTCTGCCTTTCTTTTTACCAGATGGCTATATGACAGTCATCTGCCTTTTTTCTTTTACTGAAAGTAGTTTAAATATGTCATGCATTTAGTTAAAAGAGTATCTGTTCACATTTTCTGAGAAAGTTGGTCGTCATCATTTGTGCGTATGCATGGTCTGAGGAAGTTCTAAATTTGTTTGCAGTGTAAGAAAAAATTCAAGTAAGAATATATTGATGAATCCCAGATTTGTGCTTCAAACATGCGTACGCACAATTTAAGCACGTATTTGTGCTTACGCACTGTTAGTGAATGAGGCCCATTATCAGGGTTTAAGACACCATGAATAATGTTGACAGGGAGCCAAAATTACATGGGCAAACATCTCTTTGCAAGAAAAACTTGATTTTAAACCTGTGGTGAATGTTCATTTTTTTCTTTTGCAGGCACATAGCCACGAGGCCAGAGTCACTTTATGCTGTTATCAAGCATTCAACATATATTACTACAAATACACAGTCCAAGGAATCAACATTTTTGCTCTCAGTATCCTTTTTTGGAATAGAAAGGGAGAGAAATTCTCATCTGGCACAGCCTAAGGACCCACCATCACCTCCTCAATGTCATTCAATGACAAGTTTCAGAAGTTTGGGTCCTGACTATTAGGAGCTACATACTATTGCCTCATAGCAAACACGTCCTTCAAAACAAAGGTGCAGCCAAGAATACTTACCATCATTATTTTTACCCACAATCCACCGGCAATGGCTCCACGGCTCATTATTTGGTCCTGGCACAGTTACAGCACTTTTCAACCTACTACTCTCACAAATTTTTTCTGTTTCAACTGTGTGTATACAAGACAAATTGTGTGGTCTAAAAAAAAGTAGTACAAGCCAAGAACTGAGCACTAGTCTGTCCATTTGTTCTCCTTAAATCCACGCTCCCTCCAGACCTGCTCCCTTTGGTTTTTGTCACTTTGATTATTGGCTACACTGATCATGAGCACAATTATTTCAGTGCAGAGACCAAGTTTGCCACTGCTATCACCTCCATCATCCCTCTGTCCTACTATATCGGCATGGGTATAGCCAGGTAAGGGTTTTTCATTTGTCTTATTCTTGTAAAATTATGTGAATAAAAGTAGATCCAGTCGTTTGGTATTTTGGCTTGTGTGTGTATTCCCATAGCATTTCTGCACAGAGCAACTTTGCAGTGGGAGCTGTGGTGAATGCCACATTCGGCTCCATCACAGAGATGACCTTCTACATCACAGCCTTGCTCCAGGGCGTCCGTGCTGGCACCAAATGTTATGAAGAGATTGTGAAAGCAGCTCTCACTGGGACTCTGCTTGGGTGCATACTGTTCATACCTGTGAGTGCTTTTGAAGGCAGTAAACATGTTTTGCTTGTGAATGTCTTTGATTTAAAGGCTCTAGCATCTTCATCATTTTTAGTTGGTGCTCATCTACATGTGCTGACCTCATACTGATAGCTTGGTCTTTGTTCTCCATAGGGTATCTGTATGATCATTGGAGGCATCAAACACAGGGAGCAGAGATTTAACAGCCGTTCAGCAGGAGTGAGCTCTGCTTTGCTGTTCATATCCATAGGAGGTATACACATTTAACTCATTATGAACAATTTGTGCTTTAAATGAAAAGAGTAGAAATACTTAACTTGACTGTCCACGCTCTAATATCATCCCTAGGTGTGTTTGCTCCCACCCTCTTCTCCAAGATATTCGGTAATCTGGTGTGTGAAAGCTGCTCCAATATTCCAGGCAATGGCAGCATACCCTTTGTCTGCAAGGACTGTCACTACGACACGGTGGGCTAAACATAATACCACATCATGCTAATTATAGTTCAGCAATTCTAATCCCAGTTTTTTTTAGTTATACCTGCACTTGAAGAATGAGCAGTGTGATTCATGTTTGCTGGGGTTGATTGCCTTTATGTCTACAGCAACGTGTTTTGGATCCCCCTGCTATAGAGATCTTTGAGATTTCACCAAAGACTATAGGGAAAAAGAGGATCTAACTTCTAGTTTCTGCAGTGAACACAGTGCTCCTCTGCCATAAGCCTGTAATATATCTTATGACCAGCAGGGGGCACCACCACTGGTTACAAATTTGTTTGTTTTTTTGTTTGAAACCAGATTAGAAAATGACCCTACTTCTTGATTGATTTATGACCACATTAAACATGTTCTTAAATGTTTTATGGTCTTAAGTGACAGTTTCACAACTGTCTGAATAAAGCACATTATCAACGTTTTGAATGATTGGCACATTTACTGTAAATTTTAAGATATAGCTGGATGTGCTTTTAGAGCAGGGTTATTTGTGATTGAAAAGGCATGTCATTGTGGCCTGCCAACCAGGAGAGCGGTGTAAAGTAAATCAAACATGTTTTCTAAATATGGTCACTTCTAGACTCATAACCCCCAGAGACTGTGATGGCAAAACGCCAAACTTCAAAGTGGGATAAGTTGGATAATGATTTCTTTGTCATGTTCACCTTCAGACTCAAACCGACCCACATCTGGTTCTGTCTCAAATTGAGTAAGTCCTGGTGCTACACACATTTTAGCAGTTCTTCAAAGTTATCTCCTTATTTTTTAAAACTCATTAATAAATGTTGTTTTTCCCCTAGACCCCTGGTGTACACAATTTCTGTGCTCTTGCCCGCTGCATACCTGATTGGCCTCATTTTTACACTGAAGACCCACTCCCACATCTATGACATCCATATCAGCGATGGCCAAGGGGGCCATGCACACGGTCAGTATGCACAAGAGGGCACCAGCACCTACCCCCCCACTGGTGAGGTCCCCACTAGCCGTCTCCTGGCAGCCCACAACTCGTGTATTAATGCCAGCATTGTTACCACCAGCCAGGTGGCTGCAACAGGTGTGTGTGTGGTGTGCTGTGCATGTAGTGTTTTTAACCAGTTGGGTGATAGAAGTTTGAAAACGCCTGCCTGCTTCATTAACTTGTTTTTGCATGTAAGGAGCTTTCCCCCCTGCAGTGCATGCCATGCTCTTCAGCATGTGAGGGTGAGGAACACAAATATGGGAGAAAAGTTAGACTTTTTGGATGCATGTGAGACAGGAAAAACATCTCCATTAAGGTAAGTCTTACATTTGTCACTTTCATTGGCTAACTGTGTCTGTCACTGGTAGGTCATCATGTGGTCCACTGGTCCCGGTGGAGGGCTCTTGCAGTGCTGATTTTTGCCACATTGTTGATGGCTGCCTGCGCTGACCTCAGCACGGAGAACATTGAGCCCATGCTGACGCATTCCACCATTTCTCAGGTATTCAAAAACTACATTTTGAATAAAGGAGGGGAAATTTAAGTAAGATTTCAAGTTCCATTGGTTCTTTCTAATAAGACCACATGAGTGTGTAGAGGTTTCAATCCTTGGATAGTTTAAACTCACAACCTGGAATACCTTTTAGAAAAACTTAATCCAGATTGCTATTTGCTAAAAATATTAATGTATGAATTAGCTATTGAAAAACACTTTTAGACCTTCAGTTTATTTTTATTACTTACATTTTTTTGTCATTTGTGCCGCCCTCCTTTTATACAGTACTTTATTGGGGTCACCGTGTTGGCCATGGTGCCAGAGCTTCCTGAGATTGTCAATGGCATCCAGTTTGCACTACAGAACAACATCAGTCTGAGGTACGGGTACAATATGTTATGTATTATTTCTATTCTCCACCTCTTATGTCATTTTATTTTCTTAGTCATGAAGACCATAAACATTATCAAAGAGAGTTGTGGCGATTCATCTCTGGATTGCAGATTTTTACATAACTTGATCTGCGTCAGACTTCAGTTTGTTTTATTCCAAGGGAAGAATGAGCCATTGTAAAGATGAGTTACATAAGCCTTTCTTTAATACATTTTTTCAACAGCCTTGAAGTGGGGAGTTGCATTGCCGTGCAGGTCTGCATGATCCAAATTCCCCTGCTCATTCTCTTCAATGCTTTCTATGTAAGTTTTCAGATTTTGTCATTAACATAGATATTTTAAATAATGCAATCACTTTAAATATGAATTTGATTCAACCTTTTCCCCCTCAGGATGTTGGATTCCTGCTTGTGTTTAGTGACGTTCATCTGTGGGCGAGCATCTTCAGTGTCATCCTGGTTAACTACATCTTCATGGATGGAAAGTGTGACTACTTTCAGGGTAAGTCATAAAGACACCGAAAAGAGATGAAGAATATAAGTCATGTTTGGCAAAATAAGAAATTGCACATTCAGTCATGCAGTTTGGAAATGTATTTTCTAATGTACCGTTGTGCTCACAGGCACAGTTCTAGTGGTGGTCTACCTCATCCTTCTGGCTCTTTACTTCTTCGCACCTTCTCCTCGCTCTTGTTGATCTGCTGGCCAAGAAACTTCCTGAAGCTTGAGAATAAAATGTCTTTTTGTGGGTTCAGTGACAGAAGATTGAAAAAAAAAACAATATACTGTCTTTAGGTGTCATCCTGGATATTGCTCATGTTCTGGGACGACTCAGTTTTGAACAGTTTATATGTATTGTGTTTGTGTCTTGTAATATCTGATTTATATTGGATAGAATAAATGCATCAATTTGTAAACCGTGTCCATAAAGAGAGACTTTTTTAACCACTGCTTCACTAGAGTACACAGCAATAACTTATTAATACGATTTTCTTTAAGGTAGTATTTTAACATACTGATTCTGTATATAAATGGTGATTTTTGGTGTAATAAATGTTTCCAAAAAAAGTTGGAATGCTGGGAAAACTTTAGTGCAAAAATGTTGAGAATGAAACATTTTATTATTAAAGGAAAAATCTGTGCTAGTTTGAAATTTGATACCAGCGACATATTTCTACTAAGTTTGGACTGGGAAAAGACACTGTTTTATTATGCTAAAAAAAACACCTGGAGGAGCATCTCTCAACTAACTGGAGTCATTTGTAATTGGTAATGATGTTGGATGATCTCATGTTGAAAAATACTAGCATTCATACTGAATATGTTCAAGTTAAACCTGGTAAAATGCATGTTATGGTTTCATTTTGTTTTTCTAAAAGATATGACGGATACATTTTGGAATCTAGCTGTCAAAAAGACATCTCATGGCCTCTCTAGTGGATATGGAATACTGGCCCTTCAAAAAAGTTTCAAATCCCACTAAGAATCAGAATCAGAAACCAGAAATACTTTATTTATCGCGGGGGGAAATTCAGTCATTAAAGTTGCTCCTTTACACAATAATTAAGAATATCAAATAATATTAATAGTAAAAGTAATTCATAAGATATAAATACGAATACAATGAAAATAATGAAAATAAAAGTAAATGCAGAAGACAGAATAAGCTATGTAGAAAATACATGATTGAAGTCCCCGGAGATCAGGAAGAGGGCACTCTGGTGGTCTGTCTGGAGTCTGGCTATGGCAGCGTTGTGAATGTTATCGGGTTGGCAGAGGGGGGATGTAAAAAGGGCTTTAAATGTGAGCTGAAAATGAAACAGTTTCCTCACAATGTTGTTGAGCTGTGCTTTTAAACCACTACAACAAATTGGTGGAATGAAAAGACTCTAAAAAGCTAGGGCTGGCAAGCAGCTCTGTGTTGTGATGGACAAGGCTGCTGCATTTCCATGCAAAGATCCTGGGTTGAAATCCCACGAAGAGCTTAAAATGTAGCAGTAATCATGGTCTGGACTCAAAATCATTTCCATAAACCATTGTGAATGATCAAAAATCAAAAACTGTACCATACATTGAGGAAACCACATACAGTATGAACATTGATCCAGATAGTCTACTTCTCTAGGCATAAGAACTTCTAAGATGAATTGAAGCAAAGTGGTAAACTGTCCAGTAGTCCTGACCAATCAAAATCTGACATTCCTTTTGGAAATCATGGACACTGTGTCATTCACTCTAAAGAAGAGAAGGACCACCCAGCTTGTTATGTGTGCACAGTTCAGAGGCCAGCATCCATGATGAGTAGCTTGCACAGCTGGAAAGGCTCAATTTATGCTGAACAACATAAATGTTGTAGCAACATATGCTGCCATCCAGATAATATCTTTCAGGAAAGACCTTGATTATTTCAGCAAGACAATGCCAAACCACAATCTGCATGTAGGCGAGCCCGGTTTGGCAGAAGCTTCGTCCCATCGGCCATAGCACTGCTAAACAGAATGCCACTGTAATGTGTTCGGTGTGTTTATATGTGTCCGGTGTGCATATATGTGTCCAGTGTGTTCATATGTGTTCGGTGTGTTTTATATGTGCCCAGTGTGTGCATATGTGTCTGGTGTGTATATTTGTGGGATGCGGGGCACCATTGCTGTGAGGCTGGGTGGATGGTTATGGTTATTGTGTTCATACATGTATTCCTGTACAGACGGTGGCAACAAATCTCCTTATTAAGGACAAATAAAGATCTATCTATCTATCTATCTATCTATCTATCTATCTATCTATCTATCTATCTATCTATCTATCTATCTATCTATCTATCTATCTATCTATGTATTACAACAGAATGGCTCTGTAGCAGTATAGTCTGGGTGCTAAACTGGCCTGCCTGTAGTCTTGACTTTTCACCCATTGAAAACATTTGACAGATTATGAAATTAAAAAATACAACAAAGGAGAAATTAAACTGTTGAGCAGCTGAAAACCTATATCAGGCAAGAATCTGACAACAGTTCACTTTCAAAACTCCAGAAACTGGTCGTTTCAGTTCCCAAAAACATTTAGAGTGTTGTTAAAGGAAGAGATGATGCAACATGAAGTACATGCATCAACTTTTAAAAACTTGTTGCTGGCAATAATTTCAAAATGAGAACATATTTTTTTATTGAAACATCCAATAGTTTGTATTTGCATCATTTAAAATTAAATTTAAGGGGCACTGGTGGCCTTGCGGTCTAAGCACCCCACATATAGAGGCTACAGTCTTCATCACAGGAGTCGCCGGTTTGATTCCCAGCCGGTCGACTATTTCCTGCATGTCTTCCCCTGCTCTCTACTCCCCACATTTCCTGTCTCTCTTCAGCTGTCCTATCAAATAAAGGACAAAAAATATTACTTTAAAATTAAATATAAGGTTTACATGATTTGCAAAATATCTGTTTTCATTCATATTTTACACGTCACAAGTTTTAGGATTAGGTTTATACCTTATTAATTAAGTCTAAGGTTTATACTCGTATCAGTATATTGTGCTATTAGCCAAACAAAGGAAGTGTAGGAACAGGGACCTATTTACAGCTCACTTTTATTGACATTGTGCTCAAACACAACATTCACACAAGCCTACTGTACAACATGTTACCTTTAAAACTATGTCCCAAAGTAAAGGTGTGATGAGAATTGAAGAAGAAGGAGGAAGTGACATCATGCACAAAGTGATTTGATTTAGGAAATTAAGGGGCAAAATGTGCAAACAGATCAAACCATCTTCACTGACCACATGACCATATGACTTTTAATTCTTCGTCATCACTCTTTTGTACAGGATGCAACATTTTTTGGTATCAGTTAAATTCAGATCAGTTAAAATTAAAAGAACTTCAGATATGTGTGAACTTGACACACTGTCAGAGGATTTAGGATTAACTGAGTTCCACTTAGTCTGGCTACAGGAACAGAATACTTCTGCATTATTGAAAGAAAACTGCTTTGTTTTAGCCACCCATGTGTTGAGTTATTATGTGAAATGGCTTGTTGAAAATGGCAAAAAAGGTTAACTTACTTGTAAACACAATCTTCAGCGTAAACCCTTTTTCTACACATGCAAATCTGTTATACTGCCTCAATTAGTGAAATTCAGCCTCACTGAAACTCTGAAAAAAGGCACTGCAGTATAAAGAAATATTTATTTTATAACCCTGCTACTACAGCAACTCCCTGTGCAAAAAATGATCCAATGTCACCAACAGAGAGGGCGTTAAAGTCTGAACAGAATGAAGTCTTTATTCAAATAAAAGCATTTTAAAATGAATTCTAAAGAGCACCAAATTCACAGTGATGAGTTGCATGGTTTGGTTCACAAATGAGAGCTGAAAGCTAACAAGATGGAGTTTAGTATTCTTTAAGATACCCACCTTTCTTTGACTCTGGAGAAACAAGGGTTTCCAGACTGGGTTAGAACATAATGTATGATGGGAAATTAAAGGTTTGCAATCTGAGCAAAACCATCATTCAACTTTTTTCACACACTAATGAAGAACAGAGTGTTTCTGCACATTTTAGCTAACTGAGCACTAACAAAAAAACTCCTCAAGGCCATTTTTTAAGAGACAAAAACAAACAACTTCAACTACACAAACATGAAAATCAGTGTGAGTGACTTCATAACTCAGGCAGGTTAAAGCGTCAGGGAGTGGTTTTTTTGTACCATAGTGAGGAAACTGAAACTAAAGGTTGCCTGGAAGGTCACAAAAACATGAATTTGAAACACTTCAGCATGAGAGAATTAGCTAAGTTGTGCAGAAACACAAAATGTCCTACACTTTAAGACTGAAAACATTGCTTTCTTTATAGAATCTATTTAAAAAATGAAGATGAACACAAATATGTAGGACAAAGTGTGCAAACAGCAATATCATCAATATCTGGTGATGAGTCCCCCCTTGAAAACTGATGTAGTCCTTCAAATAAATACACATGCATTCTTCTTTTGCACAGAATTCTTAAAAGTGCGAGAGAAGGCGGGTTTTTTAAAATCAGGAGAGGATAGTCTTTGAATACGTGGTGACAGAAAGTATTTCCAGCTGCCACAGTTTGGAGGATAAGAAGCAGGATTTTGTTTTTAGTTTGACACAAAGGCATCATGTAAGGAACAATGGTGCCAGGGAAAGGTTTGAGTAAAATCCATAAAACATTCCACATTTATTTTCTTTATCACTTAAACTGCGAAAATAAGAGCCAAAAGAAAAAAGGCATCCCATTGTTTATGGTTTTAAGGCCGGGCTACGTTAGGCAGGGGAGGGAGAGGGCATTTCCCCAAGATTTTTTTTCCTGTGATTTAAATAATGTGCTCTGTCATCTCCTTCCGGTCCCATTCGTTCATTGATTCATTAGTCCTTCCTTGCAGCCTATTTCAAGCGTTCAATGAGTTCCTGTGTGAGGCCAAGGTTGAGCAGCTGCATGGTGGGGAGTGAAGTCAGGTGTGGGAAGGCCTTTAGGAGCTTCTCCCAGCAGAGCTCCAGCAGACTGGGTACAGCCAGCCATATCTTAAACAGAGAGCCAGTCCTCTTGTTCTCATGGATGTTCACTACGCCACCGTGGATGTACATACAGCCAGCCTGAAGATAGGGAAGGGAGAGAGAAGGATGTAAAAACCTGTGGGCTTGTGGTTCAATTCTCCTTGTTTGGCAATCACTGGCCATGTAGAAAACTGTTGCCTACATAAGGTGCTTTTCTTCCGAAGGAAATTTCCTCAGGAACTAGTGAATTTTTGGGAAAATATGTGTTTTTCTACCAAAGAACCAGGGTCTAAATTTAGTTCTGGGGTAGTTAATCTCCCGCTGAAAAGCCCCTGTTTAGAGGATAGTACCTTCAAAAGGTCCAGGAACTATGAGGGGCAGGTTCTGCGACACTGAACGTTTCTGATTGGTAGAATAACTGCAGTGTTTTTATTTCACCTGCTGTCCACAATAACATCACACTCAACTGTAATTCACTTCATTTATTACCCGGCTGTCTTACTGATCTTCCGGTTGTGCAAGATGCTTCATTCTGATTGGTCCAAACCCCTTGACAACCCTTTGACACCGGAACCCCTTCAGGATGAGATAAGACCCTAACGCGAAGCGGAGGGGTCTTGTCTCACCCTGTTGGGATTATTTTTCCCATAACAACCTGCTAACCATACATTATCCCTAACTTAATAGCTGTGTAATAATCGTGTTCTCTGAGCCTACTGTGAATGCATCACTATCAGCCTAGTGTTACGGTATAAAGAGTGACTTTGTAAACTGCAGACCTCAGATGAATGTGTCAGTGGTTGTCAAGTTTACAACAGCTATTGAAACATGGAAGGGGTCCTCAGGAATGCATCCTGTTTTAGTTTTTTATTAAGATGTCAAAATATCCTTATTAGATTATCCAATCCCAATCCAATCCATTTTATTTATAAAGCACATTTTAAAAACAACAAGGTTACCAAAGTGCTGCACAACAAATACCAACAGTAGAAATAAATAATGGTAAAATTTAAAATACAGTAAATTAAAAGACAAACAGAGACCAACATAAACTCTCATGCTGTATTAAAAGCCAGGGAGTAAAAATGTGTTTTAAGAAGTGATTTAAAAGTATCCAGGGTGGGGGCCATTTTGACTTGGGTGGGTAGCTCACTCCACAGTTTAGGAGCTACCACTGAAAAAGCTTGGTCACCCCTCGTTTTAAGACGCATCTGATCAGCAGACCTCAGTGCTCTGGAGGGGGCGTAGATGTGTATGAGGTCAGAGATGTACTGAGATGCCAGACCATGAAGTGACTGAAAAAAAACCCATTAAAATCTTAAAATTAATTCTAAAATGGACAGGGAGCCAGTGAAGGGATGCGAGAACGGTGCTGAAATGTTCATGCTTGCGGGTTCCTGTTAAAAGGCGAGCAGCCGTGTTTTGGACTGACTGTAAGCGAGCGAGGGAGGCCTGGTTAATGCCGGTGTAAAGTGCATTACAGTCATCCAAACGGGTCGAGATAAAAGAATAAATCAAGCGCTCAAAATCATTAAAAGATACAACAGATTAGCATCTAATGATCAACTAAAGATGTTTGTGAGGGACACATCTGGCTGAGAGTCGCCAGTTTACAGGGTCGCTGTTTAAACTGAAACACTGGTCAAGTTCTTCTTAGAGGGCTTTGTATTAAAATGGAGCCGATTCTAGCATTCAAAGACATGCTAACTTACTGCAGAGGATCATTAATGGCAGATCTCCAACTCCCTATATAACGACACTACCAGTTATATGTTGGTAGCAGCAGAATATTCTCAACTGTTCTGCAAAAGAGAAAATGATGCAGATCTTGGTGCCATGTAGTCATTAGTATAAATCCAGGAAGGACCGGGTGCCTCTATGCTAACAAAACAACCACAATGACTTGCAAATGCGCATTGCAGAGGTATCATTTTATGACTCAATAAAAGGGTCCACAAAGAAGATAAAGACCAGAGGATGAAAGATTATCTGTCAAGCAGTTTTTTTCTTTTTTAAGCACAGCACAAGTATTAGGAGAGGCTCTGTAGGAAAGTGTTGTACTGACCGGGGTGACAGCAGCACAGTGGAAGTAGGCTGGCTCAGGCATCATAGCTGGAAGTTTGTTCCACTGGAAGGTCTGCAGGTTGATCTTCCAAAGATCAGCTAATATAAGTTCCCCATTGTATCCTCCACAGATAAATACGTCTGCAACAGAGAAGAGATCAGACACTGTTCATGCAGTCAACACATTGTGGATGTGCTTTGAGAAGGAGCCTCTGTTTATCTCTGAACCAGGAGAAAAGATGTGTGTACGCAGGTAATATTTAAAAACTCTCACCACTTCTTATTTGTACACAGCTATGGCACCTCCGAGGAGCAGGATACCCTGTGGAAAGCACAGACATTTCAGAATGGTGGACATGAGAGCAACATGGACTTGTGCAGTAATGAGGTGCAGAATACAGACCTATTTTATCATGAGGTTTTGTTGTAATCTCCTCCCAGGAATTGGTCTCCAGATTGTAAGCATGTATCTGTTAAAAAGACACATCACTGACTGTGAGTCTGAGTGTGGGTTTAGTGCAGTGGTTAGGATGGATTTGGCTTGGGTGCAAAATAAAATTGGATGGTACACAAGTGGAATGATTATTTTGAATGCTTTGATAGCTGCAAAGATCATGGACCTGTTAAAAAAAAATATACGGCAATGTTGAAGGCTTGTTTTCTAATATGTTCACCTTTCCACTTGAATATTTATTGCTCTACACAGCTCATTAATGTGTGATTTCACTCAACTATATTGCTCTTTTCTTCCTCAGCAAAAAAACAGACATGCCATTGATGAAACATAATAATTACAGCCTGCTTGATTCTGCTTTCCATGTCATATAAAGATACATGTAAAAGTTGAAGTGTTAGTTTTAGATTGCGTAGTACCTTGTCTAAAGGGTACGATGTCCAGGAAGTTCCCCCTCCTAGAATGTAGATCCTCTGTCCGTCATGAGCTATTTCATGTCTGTACCTGTGACACAAAAAAGAAAAGCATCCCATATCAGTAATTCACTTCTACAAAGATCCCTTGCTGGGTTTGATCTCAAAGTACATCCAAGGGTAAAAACACCATACCGTTCCTCAGGCAGATCGTCAGGAGGGTTGTTGGGCTTCAGGTGGATCCACTCCCTGGTGGTCAGGTCAAGCCTGTGAAGGTCTGTGCTGTAGATGTAACCTGTTGTTCCTCCAAACACATACAGGAAGCCGTTTATAATAACCATTGCCTGTGGAGAGATAGAAAAACTTGAGTCTGTACAATTTTCAAATCCATACAGTAAGCTTGCCATGTAGCAAAACAATGGCAAACAATGTTTGTTGTGATTTGGCGCTATAGAAATAAAGATTGATTGATTGATTGATTGATTGAATGAAATCAATGACTGGAGTTTTACCTGTCCGTAGATTCTATTGGGCTTCTTCCCTCGACAGTTGAGCAGCGACCACCGCTTGTACTTCACATTACAAACGTGTACGTCGTTGCCATTGTTTTCACCAAAGGGAATCCCAGTGCCCCCAAACACCAGGAGGTTGTTCCCGTGCAAAACAGCTGGAGAAACACAACAACACCAAACTCAATCTACACCTCAAGTTTCATGCCAGAAAACTGATCTTGTTTTCTGTCAAGAATACAAATGAATGCAAGGTGTTGCAAAACTTTAAGAGGTATCATTTTTTTCACCTGACATAGATGCCAGCTCTGTGGGCATGTAGCCCTCCGTGCGAATCTGCTGCCAGCAGCCTGTGGCAAAGTGGTACCTCCACAGTTCCCTGAACAGTGGATAGTCTTCATTCTCTGGGCCTCCTGACTCATCGTAGTCAGGGTTGTAACCTCCAAACACGTACAGGTTAGTGTTGTCAGCGACACAGCGGTGGCCACTGCGGGCAGGGGGAGCACGATGACCTAGGGAGGGAGGAATAAAGTTCACTTGATGAGGTTATGAGAGGAATCATGTAATTGACAGGTATAAGGTAAAGTCATATGTATTTACAGCAAAACTATAGCCACGTTCATCCACTGTTAAAGCATCCTACATCCCTCTTTCTTTGATCATTATGGAGTCATCATAATAAAATAACTGATAGAGACAGAGCAAATGAATGCAACAGCAGCTGCATGACCAAACATACACACAACACAAACTTAGTGCTGTAACACAAGAAAATAAATAAGAAGCTCACTACACTGGATCTTGTATATTTTTGTCTCTCAAACCTTTAATCAAAAGTTCAGAATCTTAGCAGACCATTATTCACTGGAACACTGCCGTCAGATGCTCAGATGAAAACAATTCATTCATTCATCTCGCCCCAAAAACTGACAATAAGTGCATTCAAAGACAAGCTGGGCAAGAAGTTAAAGTTATCAAAGTGTGCTCAGAAAGCTTAATATGAGCACATGCTTCAGGTTAATGTGGATCCATCTCAGATGAATGATGAACCCAAAAGTTCTACAGAAAAAAAGGTTAATAATAAATAGTTATTTCAACAGAGTCTGAATAAAAACACTGGAACACTTGCTATTTCCCAGCAAGGGTCTAGATTATCACACATACATGGCATTATTACAGTGTCACTGAAAAGACAAGAAGCAACAATATAAAACTATCACATATGTTGTTAAAATGGTTTTACAGAAAAGTTAAATTAACTCTGAAAAGTTCTCTACAACAGCTGTGAGCCATCTTGGTTATGTTACAATGTTACAATGTCATTTATCAGACGCTTTTATCCAAAGCGACGTTGGTGGTCGCTGGGTTATAGGACATGTTCTGTAGCTCCATGTCAATATCAGTCAGAGGGACCTTGGTTGGACTGGTTTCTACAAACTGATGGGCCCCAAGTGTGAGTGGCTTTCTCACTCCACAGTTTTATCTGCAACAGCCACAAATGAAGAGAGATCTGGATCATATACGGCACCAAAAGTAACATAACATTTCTCTGTAGCTAGATGAGAGGAGTAAATCATTTTTCAAACAAGATTGATCCCCTTGAGCTATGTACTAAAGTTAACAAACTATTTTCATAAGACTACAAAATACATTGAGGGAATCTTCTCAGAATATACTCTAGCTATGGTGAGCAGCATGACATCAAGTCCAACAGCAAAAAGAGTGTTATAATGATTGTGAAAGCCAAGGATGATCAGAGGCTAAACTTTCCTTCTTTCTGTATCTTTGATCAAGTGCTTGGTGTAGTGGATAAGTCAAATATCTGGGGCACATTATCAGAAACGACTTATGTGATGATGATGATGATCTGCAGCGACAGTGCTGTAAACTTTATTGGCAGCGGCTAATATGCTGGCACGTAAATTTCCAATGTGCACAGATAATGTTAAAACAGAGCTTACTGTACTCCTCTTTATACTGCCCATTTGTGGTGCAGTTACAGCAGAGCTAAAATGAAAAAGCTTCAGGTAGCATTAGTGTTGTAGTACTCGAGATTGGTCTTGGTCTCGAGGTTGCTTATTTCAGGTCTCTGTCTCGTCTTGGAATCAAATTCATTTTTACTCGGTCTTGTCTCGGTCTCGGACACGGGCAGACTCCGTATTTTATATCAAGACCGGTCCAGACCACCACTGATGCACTCTGTGTCCCTGTCATTACTGTGATAAGAGATAAAATGAAACTTAAGGAGTCAAAAGAAAGGCAACAAAGACAAAACCAAACCTTGTTTGTTGCTGTCAATAGTTTTCAAAGCAAACTTAAATAAAATAAACACAAGTCTTTTATTTTGTTTACTCTCATGATGATTTTTCATTGATACATATGGTCTTGGTCTTGTCTTGGTCTTGGTCTTGACTCGGTCTCGGTGCACTCTGGTCTTGGACATGTCTTGGTCTTGGTTAATGTGGTCTTTACTACATCACTAGGTAGCATATAATGATGCATATTGAATTGTCCTTAAACTACCAAGATGGACCAGTGCAAGTTTTATGATTGTATCAAACAATGTCCCTACGTTTCATGCTGTACTGAGAAATTTGATGTATAAATGTATGTGTCGCTAAGCTGATTCAGAAAATGAAATTTTAAGGGAGCTCACTCAGCCCACATTAAGTGACACAAGGTCTAGTTTTGGAAACATTGGAACAAATGCATTGTTATGCTTTAATCAAAATGAATAGTGTAAACTGTTGTCATATGATCTTTTTATTTCTTGCTGGACATGTATTTGACTTATTTCTAGTCTTTTATATTACTCTTGTGCTGATATGGACCTATGGGTCTGAAATAAAGTCTGTCTATCTATCTCAGTTGGCTGCCATGATACCCTCAAAACACAGAGAACCACAAATGTGGCATTAAGCTTTTGCTGGTCAGCAAAACGCAGCCATGTGTGTAAGACCATCTAATGTGTTGGCCCTGCTATTATAAAGGTTTTAAAAGGGTGGACATTGTTAAGATCATTTGTAATACCTTAGACTTGACTTGGTTTTGAGTGATCACAGAATATTAAAAGGTAAACAAGCAGAATTAATGGATGGTGCTAGCTTAAACGCTACGCTTAGCAATGTCAGCAGTGAGGGTAACATGGTAACATTCTTAACATGCATTTGATGACACTGTAAGTGGAGGAGCTGTCCCTGGTCGTACTGTGTTTATTTGACAGACACGATGAGCCATCGTGAAGATAAAATCTATCGTTAGCTCGTCATGCTAATGTTGTTGACCGACCTGCTAACGTCTCAGCGTGCGGCGGCCTGCCTGTCAGTCTCTGGAATCTGTTCAGCTGGTCTGGACTGCGGTCTCCTTCAGCGTCAGACATCGTGTCCCCTTTACAATCCAGTCCTGGTCACATCAAATAAAAACAACATCTGCGAGATTGCTGAAAGAACATCATAAATCATTCCACATTTTAGTCACTTTGAAGCCATTCACATTTTTTCCCCCCCGGCCGACTGAACCTTGACCAATCAGAGGGGTTGTTATTAGGATGTTACGTCATTTGAGATGGGCGGGACCAAGCGCGTGTCTCCAAAACAAAAACATTTTTTCTGTCCAAGTGAAGTCTAGTAAAATGCTGTACGGAAGAGGATTATGGCCACTGAAAAAAATTTAAAAAGATTAATGTCAATTTTTTAGAAATTTATTATTAATCTGGGGAAAAAGTGAGAATTCTGACATCTGACTTTTTTCTCAGAATTCTGACTTTAATCTTAGAATTTTGATTTTAATCTTAGAATTCTGACTTAAATCTCAGAATTCTCATTCAGTTGTTACAGAATGCTCTTATACACAGGAATAAAATAAGATATAAATATGAATGAAATAATATAAATTGGATTAATAATAAGTATATACAGAAACGCAGAATAGTTACAGTTCGCTACGGAAGCACTGGGAATAAAGGTATTGTATACAGGATATTAAAGTGGCAGGGATATTGCACAGTGTATTGCTCAGAGTATTGCACGTTATTGCAAAGATTACAGGATATAGTTCAGTCATCAGAGGGAGGAGTTGTACAGTCTGATTGCCACAGGCAGGAATTACTTCCTGTGGCGTTCTGTGGTGCATTTAATTTTACTGTATTGATTTGATTTGATTTCTAAGTATTTTATTTATAATCGTGCCTTTTATAATTTCACCATTGTTGCTGTTTTCTGTCTCTCTTATTTTGTGAAGCACTTTGGGCTGCATGTTTTTATGTATGAAATGTGCTATATAAATAAAGTTGAGTTGAGTTGAGAGTTGTTGAAATTGTATTTTTACCTAAATATCCATATTTTAAAAAATAATAATTTATTTGTACCACAGCTACAGAGTATAGACACAGAGCATCAGAACCAACCTGAAAAAATAAGCAGCAGTATACTGAATGATTTACGCAATAATACAATCCAAACTCATTTTCATGTCAATAAATAGAAAAATGCACATTGTGTTCAAGATGATGATGATGTTCCCCTCACCCCAATAAATGAAGTTTCTAGTGGTGGGTTTGAGGTTTTGAGGGTGCTCTCAGCGTGAGAGGAAAACAGACCAATTGTTTGACCAACCATTGAGACTGGGTAGTTAATTGGGAAAGTTGAGCCACCAATACCAATGGTTTTCTACATATGTAAGAATGAATGAATAAATAAATACATAAATAAGGCTCCTGCAGGAAACTTTCAGTTTATGTTGGTTTTGGCGCCCCCCCCATGTGGACAAAGTGTTACCTCTTCTCTCTAAGCTGATCTTGTCCTACACGTGTGGTTGAGTTTTCTGACACTAACATAAAAGGCTTGTTACAGAGTATGCTGTCAATCAAATTGTTAGACACATAGGTAGTGTTGGCAGGTATTTAAAGTTAAAAGCCATTGTTGTTGTTGTTGTTGTTTTTGTTTTTGCAGATCGCAAAGAGGCAGCAGTCTTAATTTAAGTCTGCTTCATCAACTGTTAAAACTTTTCACAAGCGCTTTAATTGATCTAGTGTATCAATTTTTAATAAGAAATTAACTGATTCATATTCAACACCAGGATTAGTACCACTGAAAAAAAAGAAAAAATTAAGGTCAATACATTTTTATTATTATTCTGAGAAAAAAGTCATAAGTCTAAGATTGAAGTCAGAATTATGAGAAAAAAGTCAGAATTTAGAGATGAAAATTGAATTGAAGTCAGAAATCTGAGATTTAAGTCAGAACTCTGAGAAAAAAATTTAAATTCTGAGTAAAAAGTCAGAATTCTGAGAAAAAGGTCAGAATTATGATAAAAGGTCAGAATTCTGAGAAAAAAAGTCAGAATTATGAGATTACAGTCGGAATTATGAGAAAAAAGTCAGTAGTATAAGAAAAGAGTCAGAATTATGAGATTAAAGTCGGAATTATGAGAAAAAGCCAGAATTATGAGATTAAAGTCCGAATTCTGAGAAAAAAAGTCAGAATTCTGAGTAAAAAGACAGAATTATGGGATTAAAGTCAGAATTATGATAAAAAGTCAGAATTATGAGATGAAAATTAAATTGAATTGAAGTCAGAAATCTGAGATTTAAGTCAGAACTCTGAGAAAAAAATTTGAATTCTGAGAAAAAGTCAGAATTCTGAAATGAAAATTAAATCGAGTTAAAGTCAGAACTCTGAGAAAAAAGTCAGAATTCTGAGAAAAAAGTCAGAAATCTGACTTTTCTCAGAATGATAATTTAAAAAATATTATTTTTTTTTCAGTGGCCTTTATCATCTTCCTTACCTCTGGTTGTCAGCTGAGATGAATAATTCCTACTTCATGCCTATTTACGATGGACGTTTTGTAAGTTTGCACTGACAGATTTAGAGCAATGACAGTTTTTGCTGGCAGTGAAGAAGAAGCCTGCAGACAGCTCTTTTGTGTTGTAGTCGGGGTCTATCAAAGCGGAACGATTCGTTTCAGGGTTCATTTTCCGGGGGAACCTCAGAGCCGATCATGGCGACTCTCGGCGGCAGTCGTGGGGATCGTCTCGGCAACTCAAATCAACAGAGGTCTTCTATTGCATCGCCGGAGAAAGTTCGTGAACTTCTGAATGATGGCGTTTCATCGACAGCTATCGGATCCCACAGGTGCATTAATTTTAAAGAGTGGCGCGCGCTCTGACTTAATAAGTAGGAGTGGATGTTAGCTAGTGTGCTTAGCCACTTAGCCTGGTACTTCTGCTACTTCAGCCCATGTGTCAGCCTCCTTTGCCCTGAAAAATCTTAACAGCGACAGATTTGGGAGCTTGTATGCCATGTATAAGAGTTTTCGAAGCATTTCATTGTTTGCACTTCTTATTTAGTGTATATACCGGCAGGTTTGTTGTGGTAGCTAGCCGTGCTATCACTGCCATGCACACTTGGAGATAAGGGGGTGGGATCGAAACTTTTACTGAAACATGACACTCTGTTCGTTTGGTATTATTTTCTAGAGTAATGTTCTTTCTTGTCCAGGAATTAATGGCCAGTTTAGGCAAGATCATTTCATTTTCTTCTGTACTTTTTCCAACGAACACTCATTTACACGAGCTACCATAGCTTTACTCCATTGTTATGCAATCTCCATTTATGTAGCATGCTGGATATCTGCTCCTGCTCTCCTGGTAGCTCTCTGTTTTTAATCACACTGTGTATCTTTGGGAGAGATCAGGAATTCTGCATACAAATGCCTTTCAAATGTCATCATTTTATACCCGCTTTTTATTATTTAGATCAGGGGCGTCAAACTCATTTCAGTTCAGGGGCCACATACAGCACAAGTTGATCTGAAGTGGGCCGGACCAGTAAAATTAAACATAATAACCTATAGAGAAGGACAACTTTAAATGTTTCCCTTTGTTTTAGTGCAAAAAAAGTACAAATACATTCTGAAAATGTTCACATTTAATGATCTGCCTTTCTACAAAACAGCTGTTGTATTTTTTGCCATGATGAGTCTCATAGTGGGGCTGAATATTTTACTCTTTAAACCCTGAAACCTGCTGCGAACATACCAAGCTCAAAGGTTACCCACTCACCTGACACAGAGTGTAATGTTTACTGCATAAGAACAGATAGATTATGACAATGAAGAAAGTAAAGTTGACTATTCTGGACCCCTCAGCTCCAGCAGGAACAGTCTGCTTGCTGGACAGTGTTGTATGCAGGGGTGTAGTGCTAGTTTTAGTAGTTAGTGGATCATCTTATAGTGCTCTAAAAAGTCTTTATGAATCTCAACCAGATTATGCAAACGGCAAGTCATTTTTCACTTTGCAAAGTCGCTCAGCGGGCCGGATTGGAACCCTGATTTAGATTTTAATGTAAAGAATGGGGAAACTGAATGCCTGTTTTCCTTTTGTGTGTGTGTTCCAGCAGACAAGGAGATCTGAATGTCCTGGAAGTTAAAAGCAACACTCAAGCACCATGTGAGGCAACGAACAAGGAAGCGTTTTTCTCCAGAGTGGAATCATATTCAATATCCTTTCAGTTACTGGGACCTTTGACAGAAAATGTATGGTACATGAAGTAGATTTTTTTTGTTGTGACTATGTGAAAATTATGAATACAATTTGTTTTACTAATTTTGATTGCGTATGTTAGGATGTTTAATTGATCCTCACATGGAATGTACATAAATCTACGTTCATTCAGAGTTATAATGATTTAAGTGAGAAGACTTATTTTCTGTCGGGGAGACATTTTCCTTAATATGGTACTGTTTGAAATGGGCTGGCAAACCTCGCACACTGTCCCCCCTGATTTGTGCCAGATATGGCTGGATAAATGTCGGCTGTGATATGCTCAAGTGCTCTAGCTGCCAGGCTTTCCTTTGTACATCCCTACTACCAACTTTGGATTTCGAAAAATGTGAGTAAAACCCTAAAGCAGCACAAGAAGACAATGTCAGAGCTACTGCACACTTTTCTTTGGCAAGGTTACTCTGATGTTGTAACTCTGCCAAAAATGAAAGGTCAAGCAACTCTCCCTCTTTCGTTATTAGATGAATCCCGCATTGCAGAGATACTGAAACAGCTTCAGACGCAGCATGAGAAGTTTTGCCCGTGGCCTGACTTTCCATGCCCAGGTAGGTGCAAACATTTTGTAATGAAAGCATTGATTATTAATCATGATTCCTAAAAGGACCATGTTGTTTGAGCTGAACTGACTCGTAACTATTAGCATGATGGTCAAAGTAAATGTTGATGCCCTTTCAGAGAGACTATGGCTGGTTCCAGACTGTGAGCCACAAGCACTTCTTACTGCCTTTGTGGAGCGCTTCCAGAGCGCCTGTCTGCTTGCACAGCAGCTGCCAGCCATGAAGCCGGAGCAGCTGAAATCTATGGTGAGGCAGCAGAGGCATCATTTTGTGTTCAGAAAAAATACTTAGTGAAATAACCTTTTCAGAAAGTTATTGAATGGAAAGTCAGATCTGTTGAAGGAAATATTAACTCTACACATAGATGTTTAAAAAGAAAGATTTTCAGCTGTTGACATGTCTTTTACGTCCACTTTTCCTTTGCAGGCACTGACCGAGGATGTCGTGAGTGTTTTATTGCAGCTGATTGAAGAAGAACAAAAAAGGAAGAGAGTGACTCTATGTACTGAACCTTTGGCAGTCCAGGTGGCTGCATGTATTGTTTCTCTATGTGGATGGGCTGCAAGGTGAGATGAAACTCCTCTACTGCTGTTGTTGTCTCCTTAATAATTCCTTAAATGTTTTACGGTCACAGTATCTAGACAATCTGATATTGCCATTAATCAACCTAAGACCACAAAAATCCTCGATGGGGTGCTTGTTTCTTTTAAGAAAATCTAGAAGAGATAATTCAGAATGTGGTGAACATGGCACCGTTTTTTGATGTCATATTTGAGCCACACATTTTTCTTTCTCTAGCCCAGCTGTGAAGGCCATGAATCTGCCTATCCTCACCTGTTCGTACTGTATGCGCAAGGTGGGTTTGTGGAACTTCTACCAGATGGAGGGACTAGCATTGGAAGAAGAAGGAGATAGTGTGCACAACAGTGGAGGCTCCTCTGCTCAACAAACAACAGTTACTGCCTCAGCAGCTACACATGAAGGTCAGGGGGACCAGCCTGCCTCAGCCTCAGCCTCAGCCTCATCCACCCCTGTTACAACTCCTTGTCGCATGAAGCTGAGGAGCCAGGACTCCAGCCGCTCTGACCAAGTAAGCTTTGAACTTGAATTTGAGCATTCACTTACATTACCCTGTGTTTAACAGATAAATTAAATCTGTCGTGTGCTGCATTTTCACCATGCTCTTGTGTCTGCATTGCAGGGTGAGGGAACTTCCTCCCCTGTAGGTTTGCGCGCCCGAAGCAGGGACTCTCCAAGTCCCAGTGAAGACATGCCAAGTCCTTTGACAAGAGGTAAAAGGGCCGCAACACGAAATCAAGGACAAGGCGACAACTCTGGGGCTGAAGGCACTTCCAGCCCACAAAACCCTCCGAAACGGATGTGCCTCTCATCAGTTGGTGCTACTGTAAGAACTTGCATTACTGCTGATGTCACGTCTTGTGTTTCCCATTGGGAGTCCATATTTTGACTTATTATAACAGGGCTACTCATCATTACGACAATATCAACATTATTTATACTTGCATTTTAGATGAGGCTTTACATTGCTTCATGCAAGTATCACAGTTTCAAGTCTACCTCTGCAGTATTACTTGCGCCTGAAAGATTTTTCCACATTCATATTAGTCGAGAAATTTGTTACCCTGAAATCAGTTTCCAAAATTTTTATTAAAGGGGCTTCAGCAATTGGCAGTGAGGAATTGCAAAAAATCTTAAAATCACAGCATTCAAGCAATGTTTAGCAATGGTCGGATCACAGAAGGTTAATGTACATTTACGCAAACCTCTGAAATTTCATTCAGTAGCATGAACCTAGCAGAACATCACAGATGTTTCCCAAAGAATACAGAATCAGTTTTTCCTTTTTTAATGAAAGAAAGAAATCACATTTCCTCATCCATCCACGTCAAGACTAGACTAAAAGAAGGTTTTGCATTATTCATTTTGAATTGGGAATCACAGACAGCATTTTAACCCACTTCTCTGAATATTCAGGATGGGCTCTTGCACAAGAATTCTTTTGACCCCCTTGCACAGCACAGAGACTGGTGTCCCTGGGTCTCTGTGGGAAAGGAGAATGTTGCGCCAAGGACCATCCCCTTTTTGGATGGAGGGCTTCATCAACAGGGCTGGAAAGCTGCTCTTGACCTCCTCATGCCCATGAAGAAGAACTCTAATATAGCTGGAGGGAGTCCGGCACAGGCAAGTCAAGAACTCAGAATTTTGCAACTGAAATAATGCACAGCTATTTATGCTTACCAGAGCTAGCACTACCTCCTGATATTACATCTTATATTTCTCTGCTCTTCCTCACAGGGCCCTCGTGACAAGTCTAAAAAGGTGTTTGCTATATTTCGTCAGTGGCAGGTATCCTCTTTGTCTCAGTAGATCGTTTTCCATTGAGACAGCATCGCAACACTGATTTGATGAACTGATCTCCTCTTGTGGTACAATGTCCGGACTACCAACGACAGGAGCGTCATAACATATCATTGCATGCCATCCCTTAAATCTGTGTTTACAGTCAGTGTTTCTGGTGGGAAATAGAGTTGATTGTGTCTTCAGTGTCTTCTCTGTAAAAAGTGAAGTATGTGAAGGATGCCGGTGTGGCTTTAACACATTTAAACTGGGATGTGCAGACACTGGGGGGGCTAATAAGCCTTATATCCTGTGTAAGTAGACTTCAAGTAGAAGAACACATCTTGGCATTAAAATTGGCTACAAAGAAGACATCTTCTATTAACCTCTTATGAAGTCTGCTACATTTGTCCTTCATGACATCGTGATGGTCTGGATTTCTGTTGGTTATAATAAACAAGGAATTCCTGATGGTGAGAAAGAGCCAAATGGCTCGACACTGGAAAGGTAATGTTTACCTTCAATGTACGTTGAGTCATTTGAGTAAACATTAACCCCAGACAAGCAAAAAAAAAAAGAAAAAGCTGTGAGGAAGTTATTTTTGTGTGCGTGTGTACTGTTAAGGATACATGTTCTCTTTGGAAAGAACTGAATTCTTTTGGAGTATTAACTTTTTTTTTTTCTTCATTTAGTCAGTGCTAGAATCCTGCTTCTGGCAGGAAGAGAGAACCATGTGCCATGTACTTCAAACCTGTTTTAAATTAGATTTAGAATGCCTGTATTTCCTCTTTTGCCTTTCTGTGACATTTCATTGCTAATGCAGTCTTCTCTATCTTGCATGTGCTGATGTCTCAGCAGAGAGAAAAAAGGGTTTAATAAAATGCTCCTCTGAAAGTTTGTTTCACATGTGATTCCTCTGGATAATTTGACCAAACAAAATACGAGTTTGAAATACATGTTCATTACTTTCAATTGTGGTTTGCAGGATTTTTATAAACATGTTTCAAGCATCAAGTTTCTTTGTTATTTAAAATAGATGTGCCTTTGGATCAAAAAATAGAATTAATTGTTGTAGGATGTCTTCTCTCTGTACTCAGTGGCAGCCATTTTGCTGCCTTGAAATATCTTAGCATCTAGGTTTAGTGGGATGAATTCTGCAGTTTGTATACGTGTTCTCTGTTTTATATAAATGACAGGTAACCTTTAACTGTATGTAAACAGATGGTGTTTGCTCTCACCAAAGCTGATTAGATATGACGCTTTATTTGAAGGGCTTGTATATTTTTAGTTGTGATTGTACTATTGAAAATTGTATTTCTATTGGGTCTCCTTGTTTTTATTCTTACTATGTATGTCAAAAACAGGATTGTAGGTGGTTGCTAAACATTTTGAGTTATATATTCTGGGTTCCAGTCCCAGCATTTGGATGAGTCACCTTTTGAGAACATGCAACACAGAAGCAATGCCTAAGCAATGGGGGGGAAAGTGAACTGCCAAACCCTGAGAATGTTTTAATGGTGAAGTAACGTCCAGAGTTCGATGTTCTGTGCTATATTGAAAATCGTAAACTTCAAAATGTCAATCTTAGTCATTTCAAGTTGTGCTTGTACGTAAAATTAAAGCTTTAACACAAGATGTGACTGAGATGAAACTACAAACATGGCCATTTATTGTGACGTTTCGTCGCGCACATATGACGTCGCCCGCGGAGTGATCCTAGCTTGTCAGAACCATGGTCAGAACGCTGAGAGGCAGTGAACAGCAGAGGTCTAACGTTAGCTCAGCTACTCACTAGGACAGGAAGACATTGAACTGAGAAGACGTTTTGCTGGGAACATTTCTGCAAGCAAATGTTAACTTTCGGATAATACAGTTTGCTAGACTGTCTAGCAGTTTCGGGGGCTAGCTTTCTGTTTACCAAGTGGTGTTCTGCGGTGGAAAGAGCAAAAAATGTCGTCTCCAAGTCCGGGTAAAAGGCGAATGGATACCGATGTGGTGAAACTGTATCCTTTCTGAACATAAACAACAGTCTCTCAATCGCTGTCTAGCCAGCTATGTCATGATGTATGTGGATGTGTAATGTGAGACACCACTATTTAATGATGCTGCTTGTTTATCTGCGTAACCCAAATAAGAATAAGCTTTCATTGTGAATGACTGATGTTTTTGTGTAAACAACATTTTGCTAGCAAAGCCAAGTGTTAGCTATTTCTGTCCTGCGAACCTTCAGTCGCTTATCGGGGCAGCTGTGTTAGCTAATCAGATTCCTCCAATGTCCCTTTTTTTTGTGCATTTTTCTAACTCTGTGTATCGTTAACATTATGGTTTGGTGTCTACATTTAAAAACTAATGTAACGGCCGACAGACGCTAACGTTATTCTCCTTTTTCCAGGAATGTCTTTCATGTTGTTGCACCACCAATAGACCTGGCAGAATATATTAACACCTTTTAGGCATTTTGGTTTCTTTGTCCAGCTTGTTGTTGACAGTGAAGTCAAACTGTCCCTTTACACGTTGACACAGGAGCTTGTTTACATAACGTAAGGCTAACGTCAACTGGAAATGCTGCTGTCTTTTGTTCTACTCTCGTTAAAATGTTGACGTCGTTGCATCATTTATATCACTCTCTGTTTCTGTACAGCTGTGTACTGTACAACCACACGTTAACGCGTTTTATTACTACATCTTGAAATGCTACCTTGTAATGCCACTGAGCTTGGCTGGCTAGTCTGCTGGTTAATTTCAACATCAAAATGGCCACCTGATCTGTGTGTCTCACTGTACTTCTGTGTCTGCAGGCACATACAAGGCAGCCTAACTTGTATCAGTGTAATATTGGTTGTTGTAGTCTGCTTTTTAATGAATGTTGGTAATGGAAGTGAACATTGCAGCTGTTTGCCAAGTGTTACAGCAGGTGTCATACAGTGCCTCCCGTCTGTTTCAACTATGGTATGCCTGAACTTTTTAGGGCACCATCCAGTGTGTTCTGCTTTTCAAGTCGTTTGTCATCATGTTTACTTTATTTGAACTGCTGAATCATTTGTCCAGTTTCACTCAGGGGGGGTCTCTTAAATGGACCACAATGACAGTATATTTCTGGCACATACAATGTTCTAGAAGAACAGTGTGAACAAGTAGTTTTGTTTTTGTCCCAGCTCTGTGGAAACCAGCTTAATGATTGGGTAGGCTGTTACTAGCCGGAAACCACTGGAGGGAGGGACTTAGAACAGCTGATGGGATGGCAGCACTGCTTAGTCAAATATGGGGCTAAAACTGGGCTGGTCTAAATCAACCCAAAACAGGGAGCTTGTCCCAACTAGGTCAGCAAGTTTATTCAGGAATGATGAACATCTATAAAAAGTTTTTGTTAATATTAATTAATAATTAAATGTGCTGCCTCATTTAGGATTGTCATATCGTACTTCTGCAACATGTACCCTGAATTTCACAACACATCCTGCCTCTTACTGTCACATAAGGACTTTGAATATCAGAGTCTATACATTTGACACTGCATGTGGCCACAGTATGTTAATAAACTATCAACAAGGAGGCAGCAGCTAGCTTCATTGCTCTTGTTATTTTGGCCTAGTGCCTGAGGCTTTTTGTTACGGTGCTTGTTTGAGCAAGTTTATGCTCCCCCCCTTCTCAACTCTAGGCGATAGCTGCCGTGGAGTATATAGCAAAGAGTTTTTAAGGATCGCAGGGGACATAGCAGCAGCAGCAGCACTGCACCCCCTCTTCTACTTGATCTACTTGACTGACAGGCAAGAGCAGGTTTGCTGTGTGCCACCTGCTCAGTTCCCTACAAAGACCTGAGTGTGTTTTACGATATCGTGAGGGAGCAGTGGTCAGCAAGTGTTGTGGGGAAAATCTATGAGTGTTTCTATAGGACTGAGATTTATGGGTCCTACATAGCACATGGGTTCAATGCTGACTAGGCTGTCTTGTTGGGTTAAAGAAGGGAGGGCTCCAGGTAACTGGTATGGAAAACAGTTCCTTCCTTCTGTTTGTGTCCCCAGAGCAAAACTAGCCTTAACAACCTCCTCTCTGTGCTCCCTATCCTCGCAGTCTCCCCGCGGTGAAACCCAAACCTGAAACTCACACCGCCTTTTAGACAGGAGCTGCCTCTTTCTTATGGGCTGACACTGTGAGCCCTCACGCATTAATTTGCCACGGCCACCAGAGAGCTCAGAATCTGGAGCGGAGGCCATTAGGGAATTCATGAAAATGAATGTCAGAATGACCTCAGCATGTAGTATCACTGGGTTTAAGCTTTGTCCTAAGCCAGGCCGATGGATGGCAGCCTGCTTTCTCAAACAAATGTGCATTCTTTGAGTTTGCATGCCAGTGGACTGAACTCTGTGTACTGTTAGATGAACTACTGTCTTGTAGAGCAGGGGTTCCCAAACATTTTAGCCTGTGACGCCCAAAATATTGGTGCCAAAGACTTGCGACCCCACTGTCCCTCAACAGGATTTAATGTGGCTTCATTTAGCTGGTCTGAAGAAAATCAGCCTACCTATATGAGCATGTGTCTGTGTTTCCTGTGCCATTATGAATTAACCTACTGCTACTGATGCTTTTGATAATTAACTGTTCACTAACCCTAAACTTGGGAGTCATCTGGCAACAAGTAAGGCAGAAAACTCATTACATTTTCTATTTTCAAGGCTTTATATCAAGTTTAGCTACTATTTTTGTTGATATTTTTTACTATAATCGGTAAAATGTACTATTTTTAGATAAGTTAACCCTCCTGTTATGTTCGTTCTCTGGAAAAGCAATAATGTTCCTGGGTCAATTTGACCCGGGGCATATTCAATTATCCAAAAGTGTCAAAATCCCCAAACACATTTTTTCAAATCTAATTTTTAACTCCGTTACTAACCATTTAAATCAAGATTTAGTCCATTTGTGTTCTTCAATTCTCACAGATCATGGTTCAGTGAGGATAACTCACTCGTTTTTCATTAAGATTCATGTTAAAACTTTTTTTAATGTACATTGGAAAGCCCTAACTATAAATACAATAGTTGAACATGACATAGATTTTTGTTTATTTTGTTTTACATTTTGAATTTTTTTATGAAGTGATGTCGATAAATTAACACGACTCCTCTTCTGTCACATGCTGCCCAGAATTTTATGATGCATTTAGCTGGTTTGGAAGGCATAAATTGCCTAAAATAGACTGTTAAAAGGGTCAATTTGACCCGCAACAGAACAGGAGGGTTAAAAATAACATTCTGGAAGTCATCTCACGACCCCCCCCAGTTGTGTCTCGCGACCCTCCAGGGGGTCCCGACCCACACTTTGGGAACCCCTGTTGTAGAGGGCATCACGTCTTTGTTTACACTGACTTTACTCTATATTTTACTGCTTGATGCTCTCCTCCTTCATCCCCATCTTTGCAAACTTATACCTTAATGGCAGAAACAGCTCTTTCATTGTTTGCCTCTTGCAAAAAACCTGAACACCTAAACCTTGAATCACTTTCCATCCTGTGATCTACATAACTTTTGACCACTGGCTCTTCACTCCTGCTCTCTAACACGTCGCTTTCATCTTGGAACACGCTTTTCTTGAACAAGAGTCCAAGTGTGTGTCATTTCAAAGAGCTTTACATTCAGCCCGTTGTGTGGGGTTGACTGCACAAGCTGTGTAGGTAGTTGTGCTATTGTTTACATGTATTCATCATAGGTCTACTCGCTTTATAACCGCTTTCAAGCAGTAAGCTGCTGGAATTTGAGCAAAGGTAGATTACAAAGGTTTAAGCCTATTTTGAATGCTAACACAAGCTCTTGTGGTGTCTGGCATATGGATGTCAATGCAAAAAAGAAAGGCAGTGTGCAGAATAATATGTACAACAGTTTATATTCAAGCAAGAATTACCTGAAGAGCATGAGACATGTTTGTACTAATGTGTTTATATTATTTTCTGTTGTAACAAAAGTTGACTAGCTTCAGGTTGCAAAGGATTCCGCTCAATTCATCTTATGTTAAAGTAATAGAAGTGAAATCTTATAGGTGCTCTGTCAGAAAATCAAAGTAGACTCAGAAATTGTGAGCATTTGCAGCTCTCTCTCACATTAGGGAGCCTCTTGGAAACTGCACTTGTTTAGTCACTGCTGAGGGCAGCGGCCGCACAAAGTGTTTATTTTTATGATAGCACTAGCCTGAAGACTTGAGGTGTAAGTTTGTTTGTTTGTTTGTGTATGAAATCTCATTACATCAGGGTGGATGTTCGGACATTCAGATGTAAACAGAACAGCATCTGCAGCTGTACCTTTTCAACATTTACAATTGCTGCCGGAAGCGCTGAAAGTGATTGGATAGCAGTCCTGTGAAGCATGGCCTCTGATGAATTATATTTGAGGGGTGCTGCATGCTTGGTCGGTCCCTGTATCCATCATGATACCCGGAGTCTGTTTCAGTTTATGTGGGTCTTCTTTTATTTTGCCCCTAAAAAGAAACAGGTCTGTGTGCTTCATCTTTCACCTCTTCAAGGTGAGTTTGCATTTTCAGATTTACTTCAAGGATCCCTTTGTTTCCCTGAAGTCCTGTCGAGGCAGTCCTCAACCTTCAGTAATCCTGATTTATTCACTTGTCCACAATCAGGGGGCAGAATTCCAGGGTCCATGTCCACCTCCTCCCTCCTTTTTGTTATTTATTTAAATGCACCTCCTGCACCACATCCCACCATCCTCCAGAGCTGAATACCAGTCCTCAGCTTTATCTGCTCCCCGCTTGGTGTTTCGGCCCCATTGTGCACTTGTAACATGACATCCGGACAGCATCGGCAGCGGAGGCTTTTGTGTTTTCCCGTTTACAGAAGACCCTGTGACCTCCACCTCCCGCTGCTGTGTCAGACCATGTCACACAGTCACAGGCGGCTAATCTGCACCGAGCGCTATTATTGCGGGGACTGAACCAACTAGACGCATTTGACTGTGGGGAAGGAGCCAGCAGTTTGCTGCCTGTTCCTGACTGAGGGAGTGATTGAATGAATGGGAGCATGATGAAACCCATGACGGGAGTGGGGAAAGCTCTGGTCTGATGACTAAGTCTCGTGAACTAACAACATGCTTTGTCATTATGATGGAACAGAAGTTACTTTACAGTACTAGACACAAAGAAAGAAGCTCAGAAGGTTACAGAATAGGCACATGCTCATTCAGGAAAAATGAATCATATTTAAGATATAATAAAATCTGAAACAGATGTTGCATTTTGTTTACAGTGAATGCTGTTAGGATGGGACAGTTTGTTATCTTAAGGCTTTTTTCAACCGCAGGAACTTTACCTCGGAACTAGGGACTTAACCCCTGAACTACGTGCGTTTCAACCGGAGGAACCAGGGTCTAAATTTAGTTCAAGGGTAGATAATCTCCCCCCTGAAAAGCCCCTGCTTGGGGGGTAGTACTTTTCAAAGGTCCTGGGACTTTCGGTTAACCGTTACGATGTTTGTTGAGTTTACACAGTTGTTGAAACACAGAGGGAGTTTCTGGGAATGTATAATAGTTTGGTTATTTATGATGTGCACAATCTACCCGGGACTTCAGCTCGAAACGCAGACAACAATGGGGGCACAGGAACCTTTTAGTTCCGGGGAAAGTAGTTCTGGGGGCTAAAAGACCCCAGAACTCTTGGTCGAAATGCACCTTTAAGTGCATTTCAAAGTCCCGGGTGGATTGTGCACATCAGGCCAGTAAAGTATGGATTTTTTGTTATATATTAAATAATATTTTGAAATCTTAATAAAACACTAAACTAGGATGCATTTCCAGGAACTCCCTGTGTTTCAACAACTGTGTAAACTCCACAAACACCTTTACGTTCAGTTGAATGTCCCAGGACCTTTGAAAAGTACTACCCCCCCAAGCAGGGGCTTTTCAGGGGGGGAGATTAACTACCCCTGAACTAAATTTAGACCCTGGTTCCTCCAGTCTAAACGCACGTAGTTCAGGGGCAAAGTCCCTAGTTCCAGGGTAAAGTTCTTGCGGTCGAAAAACGCCTTAATGACAGTTTACCTTGCCCGTCTTGTTTCCTCTACTTTCCTTATTTTAGTGTGCATTGTCTCCTTTGTTGACCCTACGGCCCAGATATTCATTTGTAGTCCAGGTTTATTGTGACTCAAGTTTAATATTTAATCTCTGGAAAGACGTTCAAACGCTGACAAAGACAATGCAAGGAACGGCCCACCTACTGTGCCTCTTCGGTGTGTGAAGGTATGGACTCAAGCGTGCTGTTCTGAGGTATTTTTGGTGTCCTGGGAAAATTAAATGGTTTTGTTTGTGTTGAGTCAAAAAGAGTTGTTTGTCTTAAGATTTATATATTGTGGTTCTCGGGTTGTGTGCTGTGTCTAAATCCATGAAAAGAATGTAATTGCTGGACGATAACATTTTTCTTCTCCTCCCTCTTGGCTTGATTATCTCTTTCTGTCAGTTTTGACGCTTAAGTATCCTGCTGTTTCGGCTTGTCTCTATCTGCATCTCCTCAGTGTACAGCAGCTTTTGTCTGCACCCATGCAGGTATTGTTGAAAGCATGCTCCATCATCAGGCCCCTGCTCTTATCCCTCTTTATTTCGTCCTGAGTGAACATTAATATATTGTGGATGAGTCTCCTTCTAATCAGAGGGGGCCCCCACCTTGATTGACAGTCCTGTTTTGGGGGTCCAAGAGCAAGGCATCTCTAACAGTAGGAGATTTGAGGCCCTCACTGTTAATCCCACAGTGCAAACAGTGGAGCTTCCCGCACGCATGGCTGAGTCCCCTTAGAAAAACAGATGGACTGAAGTTCCTCTCTTTGTCTCGCATGATTTTTTTTTTTCTCCAAGCTCTGGGAAGCAGAGTCTGCCTCTGTCGCTCACGTGCACAGCTCCTCTTTAATGTGGAAAATCCAAGGAGTGACCAAGAGGTAGAGGCATGTGTGGTCATACGGCATGGTGGCATATTGGATAGTAAGACTGAACCCAGTTGTTTAAGGATGTTGACTTAAACATATCTTTGTTTGGCTTTAATATATGAAGAAAGCAGCCTTATTGGAAAAGTGCAACCCACACCATCCACACCCTAGACTTGAAATGATCTGCTGATCTGCCACTGTGCGTCTCTTCTGTGTCAAGTTGATAAAATTAGCTGTGAGTCCGTCTTACGAGCAGAACTCAGGTTTGTTTTCAGTCAGTTTGCTCAACATGAAATGTATTTTGGTATTTAAAGTAGACAGAAATTCTCTCGTCTTGTCTGTCAGAACGGTCACTCATTAAACGATTGCCTCAGATTCAGGCCATTGTTTCTCTTGCCCTGGCTCAGTTTGGTGATCATTAATAATCATTTTGAATGTGTCTGCATGCACGCAGCTCACACGCCTGCATGCACACACACACACACACACACACACACACACACACACACACACACACACACACACACACACACACACACACACACACACACACTCGCACAGGGTCTGTGCTATTGCTGTAAATAGACTGTTGATTTAGTGAAGGGCTGAGAGGAGGAGCAGCTGAGGGATTCACGTTTGATTGCAGTGGGTGGGCTCTCATCTCTCACCAGAGAAGACAAAGAACTTAGCCTGTGCAGCGCTGTGCTGCACCAGCTCTCACACAAGGAGGTAGCCTTCAGCTAACACAGTATATCAAGGCTGGTTTTTAATGGAGACAAAATCTGCATTTAAGAATGCTAATAATATTTAGTGGTGTGCATTGAGCTGGGTATTTGATTTACTCACTGAGTTTAAAATATTTTAGATTGCAAAGACACATTTGGATTAAAGAAATTTTGCTGGAAACATGAATGTAGCATATTTTAGCAACAAAGCTGTCTGTATACCTCTGATCTTTTTACACAGATCTTGATAAGCTGAGAAAACATAATCCTTATTAATACCTGTGAAGCAGACCAGCTACCAGGAGACACAGCTTTAACACATTAGACTACCTGTTACATGATCACATGAATTTGAATGTGTTATTCTAGATTTTAACCTTTTAATTTTCACTGATACTGATATTTTCATAGAGTTCATTTACTCCCCATCCACCGTCCCCCTGAGTGCAGCACTTTACACCAAGCATCTCCATGTGGACTTAAGTGGGTCTGGCATTTGGGGCCATTTGTCCATTGATATGTAAAACGTGAAGCAAGGTTTTCTCTCTTACAGACCGCACACACTGGCACAGAGTACTCCAATGGTTTTTTTATGTGTCAGAAAGAGCCGGGCGCTCCAGTGAAAAGACCAGCATGGCTGATATCACAGAACTGACGAGGTTGGAAGGAGAGTTGTTGATTTGGATTTGAAATTCAGAATTGATTTCAGAGCAGAAAAGAAGAGCGCTCCCTTTTGCTTTTCTGACACACACAGATTCTGTGACCTGTCCAAAGTACAGCCTGTAAACATTAAACTCACCGGGTTTGCTTTTTTCAAACTTGAATGAATGAAAGCATCAGATAAGGAATTGTACCCACTCTATTCCACACACCGACGATTCTTACTATTCTGACTGTGGCCATATGATTCTGATTTTGAGCGTTCGACTAACAGCATTCAGATTATTTCACTGTGGTGTTGTGCATTTCCTGTGGTAGTTTGAGAAGCAGCGGTTGTTGATTCAGTAAAACCTACATTTAAGGATAAGAGGGCTTTTTTGGTCAGAGTTAGACTTTGCCACACATGTAAGCAATTTCCTGTCAGAGATCAGTGAAGCTTATGTCGTATTTTTAGTGATAAGCAGAGGTTGAAGCATGCAAATGTGTCTCGTGTCATGCTTTCAAAGTCTGGACCCAGAGAAGGCTCACTGAGTCCTCCACAGCTTTTTTTGAGGACACTTTACAGACGTCTGAGTGTATCCAGTATGTTATTTTCATCTGATCTACATAGTTTTGGTTAAGTCTGGTAGTCTAACAAGCTTTCACCTGGCTTTGAAGGATTAGATCACTACTTGCTGATATTTGTTGTATCTCAAATGCTTAATCTGTTGATGTTGTATGTTTACCTACATGTTACAAAGCCTTTCGGTCCCATGAGCAGATCTCTTGTTGCCCCCTGTGGGAGATGGGCAGGGAAAAAAAGGGGAAGTGAGAGCAGCTGGCATGACCACAGGCCTCATACTATCATACCAGAACACCTCTATTCTACTATCAGAGCCAGGCAGGGCAGTCATGAACAGCCAGGAGAGCCGAGAACAAACGGAGCATACACAGGGAGCATCCTGGGGACCGAGAGCTTTGTCTAAATCAGATTTTGAACCATCAATAACCGGCTGTGTGCTTGGCATTATCTTGTAGTCTCATAATCAGGCAAAACACGTTCAAAGTTTCCAATACTGTTACAAGTATCACACGTTTAAAGAACCAGCATCTGTGACCTTTGAGGTCTTTCTGGCTGACTTGATGATAAGTTACTATTCTGCTGTTGACAAATATTTGTCCGCTAAAGAAGAATTTCCAGGCTTTCTTTCTCTGTAATATGTTCTTTTTTAGGGATGCACGGTATTATCAGCACATTATCGGTATCGGTCGATATTGGCTTTAAAATGAACTATCAGATATCGGCCAACACGCCAATATCCGCCGATATGGTTAACCGATAAAATAATGAGCTGTTGAATAAATGTTGGGCTCATGTTTGAAGTTAAATTTGAATTGAAGCAGCAGTCTGTATGGTACATGTAGCTGACTAATTTAGGCACATTTACTGTCAAAGAGTAATCCATTTTTTAAATTTGGGTTTAATTGCTGTACAGTTGCACTTTTCACATGTTCCCTGTGAACAGAGGTTAGGTTTACTTACTATGTCAAATGTGAAATTGGTCAAATTTCCCCTGGTTGCGAGTTTTGTTATGATTGTCTCAGGGAGAGCATCATCCAAGTTGAAGTAGGATGTATCTTTTTGTATGAAAGCAATTGTCATAAATAAATATGCAGTTTTAAGTATTAAGTATTTTTCTTATTTTGCACAAGAAATTAATATTACATAAAAAATGTGATAAGAGTATCACCATAATACGGTACGCTAATTCCAATACAGAAGAGAATTGATGATCTCTGCAAATTAGGTGTGCGGAAAAAAATATCAGTATCGGTAATCGGCTAAATGAGTTGTAAAATATCGGCATATTGGATATCGGCAAAAAATCCAATATCGTGCATCCCTAGTTCTTTTCGTAAAATCTTCAATTTTTATTTAGCTAAATATAGCTAGCTAAATCTGTTAGACTTAATAACTTTTGTTGAATTCGCTTTTTAGTGCATCTCATTTTCTCAGGCAACACAAAGTTGTATATTGATTTATTATTAACACACTAGTTTTTTTTAAAGAAGGGAAATTGTCTCAAAGATTGTGTCAGTATTGGAAGATACCTACCCTCATATCAGCATTGTCAATGAAAAAGTAGTAATAAGCCGTCTGTAATCTGGATGAAAAAGCTCTTGTTAAATTGAGCCTCTGCGGTTCATTATCTTTTTCCTGCCCTCTTAGCTCACCATGTATTCACAGGATTATCTATCTCCTGAGTCAATGAGCTGAGGGGGCTTCTGCTGGTTGAAATGGTTCGGCAAAGCTCTGAATCTGCATTAAAATTGAATAGAGAGAGTTGGATTTAATGAGCAATGAAAGAAAGTAAACAGCAGTGGGAAAATGCTAGCCTCAGAGTGAGAGCTGGAGAGAGAGAGTGTGTGTGTGTGTGTAGAGGAGTGGGTCAGTGGGGTTGGCTGGTGACGGCTGCAGGGGAGAACAGTGTTTGTTTGGTGTTGAGCTGATTAAATCACACTCTCACAGCAACACCGCCTATCACTCGCTCTGCCTGCTGTGGCAGGATGGTTGCTGTGCTACACTAGCTGCATCTGTTCTCAGACCGCTGAGTTTAGTGGAGGTCACACAGTAATAACCCTGCTTGGCTCAATGCAGTGTGCTAATACATAGAAAGTTTAATGCACAAACACCAACACAGGATGGGAGTTTAGAAGAAACAATGCACATTTACAGATGGAGAAGCATACTTGCAGAGAGAGAGAGAGAGAGAGAGAGAGAGGGTTTGTTTTTGTTTTGCTGGTATTGTTTTTTGTATGATTGCTTCTGTTCTATTTTTGTTCTCCAAGGCCGACTGCTGTCCTTATTGAAAAAAGTAGCATTCTGTCTCAAGTAAGCGAATCTGCTCCCTCTCTTTCTTTTGCAGTTACTGCAAATTAGCTTGTACATTTCTTTTGGTATTCTATACTTGTAGCTCTTTCAGTTGAGGAAGCCTACCCGTTGCTCACATCCTGAGGACAGCTGCTGTATTTCCTGCCTTTCATCTGCAAGTACTTCGATTGTACATCGTTGCTAGAGTCTGTGAGTGAGGAATAGAAAACGAAAGGGAGGTGGCTGGGTGCCTCATCTCTTAAGAAAGATGCATTCTCAAACAAGCTATCGATATTCTTGCCGTATCTTTTGCTTTGTAAATCTGTTTCCTTGCCAGGTTATAATCTTGCTTGTGCTGGAAGGTCATCTGGAGATAGAGGTGCACTGCTGTATCTAGAAACCTTCCTTTTCTGGTCTCTATTTCTTATATCTGTACTGAAACTCTTTGGACTCCTAATGGAAACCTTAAATAGATCACTGTTATTTCACTTATGTTTTACTGACACATGTATGATGTATTAAGTAAGGCACAATGTATGGTGAGCAGTTGGTTATGGGAAATAGAATCCTGACAGGGTGAGACAAGACCCTGATGCAAAGCTTAAGACATAGAAACGTTGGTAAAAAGTTTATTTTATTGATTTAAAATTATTGATACAATTAAAGAATAGTCCCAGTGATTAAAGGAAGCCATGAATCCATGACGATGGATTCTTATCTGCTTGTCGTGGTTGATTTAACATGAAACTGTCCTCTTCCATCTCTCCTTCTTCTCCGAGCGTTGCGGTTCACACACCTTTAAAAAATAAACGAGGCAAATCTCACGACTTTGAACCCTGCTGCTATCATCACCACCGCTCATGGTTTAAGTTTCTTTGTAGCGATCGGTTACTTAAAGTTTCTCTCACCTGCTCTGACGCTGTTGCTAGGATTGCTGGACATGATCCAATTTGAAAATGTCCTCAGCCTTTCGATTAAGCGTGCTAACCAAAACTAGCTCTTTAGCCACATTGTTTACCAATATGGGGAAAAAACATTTGGCATTATTTTCAACATGAAAAATGTTTGCCTTTTTAAATGATGAAACGATAACTGATCGTTTAAATTTCCAAAGATCAATCAAGGAGAATACTTGAAATTTACATCCCTGATTCAAAGAGATTTACCTTATTTGTTTTAATATTTAATACTTTAATTTGGGAATTTCCATTTCTCGATAATTGTTCTGAAATTTTCCAACAAGCTATTTTTGTAAGGTCATTTTAGTTATATTGCAAGGTACTGAAAAAAAGTGTGCAGAGGTTTTATTTGAGTTGAAAATGAAATGAAAAAGGATGACTTTGTTTACAAAGAAATATGAGAGAACAAATATATATTGCAACTGTCCATATCTGAGAATTGAAATAAAAGAATAGTTATTTAAATTTTGAGTTCAATCCAGTTTTCTTGAAAATTGTCAGAGAATCGTGAGTGAATCGTGTCGTGAACCAAAAATCGGGATTCGAATCGAATCGTGGGTTGAGTGTATCCTTACGTCCCTAAATATGATGCTAACAGAAACCAACGTTTTTTTTCTCACCTTACGGTCTATTGTGTCAACAAGAAGAAGCAAAATGTGCTGGAACTCTTTTCCGCGGATTGATTTGGCATATTTGACCAGTTCACCTCTGGTGTTGCTCATGTTAGTGAAAGTTAATAACCATTGTCAAGGGGTTTTGACAGAACAGAATCAAGCTCCATACACAACTAAAGTTAAAGAGCTGGTTAAATAGGTGTGTTAACACATCTTAATACAGATGACACAGTTCTATATTATGCTGCCCTTTTTTAAAATCTAATATTTATCACATTTTAAACAAAAGCTCTTCAGACCAAAATTGTAAAAAATGTTAAAACAAAAATCTGACTTTTTCCATGGAAGACCTCTGGCTAATACTGACCCATCAACCTCACAGGAGTCATGATTTATGCCTTACTGTTATTACATACAGTCGAGCCAGGCGTGGGTTTAGTCCATTTTACTTGTCTGTATGCAATCAGGCAAAATCATCATCATTGGCCTGCAGTCTACGGGAATGATGTCATTCTCACAGATCTGCCTGCCAGGCCAGATCAGCATTCAGCAGGCTGAACTCTTTTCTCTCATTATCTCAGCATCACTCTCTCTGCCTCTCCTCTGGCAACACTCTTTCCATGTTTCTTACTTTTACTCAACAACTCTTATGTACCATGTCCTCACGCTCTTTTCTTCACTCTCTCTGCCCTCTGCTCTGTTGGCTGACCTTATCCCACCCTCTCTTTTTATGTTCCTCCTTTCTGATGGGTGTTGAGAGATATGGGCCATTAGTCTTTTTCAGGCAGAAAACTAAGCAATCCTTTCCCCCGTCACAAACACTGCTTCTCATGTTCTGTCTTTGACGGTTTTCTTCCTTACTCGCACCATTGTTCACTGGAAATTCTACATGGTGTCCGTTCTGTTACTTGGTAACCTTGCCCTCTCATCATGTCTGGGGATTATTTGATTTGCTACCTTTCCTGTTGTTTCAGACTAGCCTGCCCTGGAGCGCAGTGCCTTCCCTTTAAAGGGATTACTTGAAGCAGGAGGTGTCAGTGAGTGGTGAGATAATTGTACACATCATGTAAATTGTCCAAAGTGACAGAGTATTTATTTTCTTATATAAAAAAGACATGCACTTGTAGAATATTTCAAGAAGTGCTTCATTTTGTTGACACTGGCAGTTGAATGTATTACATCACCCCGGTTCCTCTCCAAATAAAGATGAGACAAGGAGCTGCTTTGAAACAAGCCAGTGCCTCACTTGCAGCAGCTCAGTCTCTGAAGAGGGAAACGTGCCAGCATGGATGCGACCGCATTGTTAGACAGAATGCTGTTTATGATCCCCAATCATGTTTGTTTTCCATTCTTAGAAGGAGGTTGGTCTGGATGGGATATTTTGATCTGGGGTCAGGCAGGAAAAGTGGCCTGGGTGAACCAGAAGGAAAACAAGACATGTCTAGACCACAACTGTAAATGCTATTTTATGCATATTTTTGCGCTCAAGCCTTAAACTGTCCCTTTTTGAATGACCAGGAGAATATTTAACTTTGTTCTGGGATAAACTGAAAAATAATAAAATATATTTTACAGCTTTCCAACACACTGCATGTAAGAGTGAGCGTTTGCAAGCCAGTGTGCCATTCTAAGGAAAGTCTTCCTTGTCAGTGGTGTAAACAGGTCTGTGTTTCTCTTTCAGGGTTGTCATGGTTCAAGGGAAAACTTTGATGCTCTGTGTGTTCTTCTGGATTGATCGGGCTCTTTTCTACAGATTAGAAGAGTGTGTGAAAGGATATTGACCTTGCGCCATCCACAGATTATGACTTATCTATACTAATCCAAGGTGGGGGGATGGATGTAGAGCCATTATGCTGGGTATATGGAACAAGTGTTTATACATCACCTTTATCAAAACACTGTTAAGAGGTTATTGTTCCAGAAATGATTGAAGACCTGCAAAGGTGACAGTGAGCTACAACAGGTAGCTCTTTATCATGGTGATGGTATTTTATTGAACTGGGTCTAAATCCAACATCCAGAGTTAGCTTGCATGAAACTAACCAATCACAGCAGCTCTTTACAAACAGGGGTCAACTGGGTTCTTCTCATCTCTTGGTTCCTCCCTCCCTCTCTGAGAGCTGCATACTGACAACAACCTCGTAGTTTCATGGACAACTTTTATTTCGCTCTTCAAGCCGTGTGAAGTGTACATGAATGTTTGGCATGTAATTATGTGGGAGGGGCTTAGCACTGTCACTTGAGGCAGTGGAGAGGGTGGTGTAAGGTCTTGGGATGTGTATGTTAATAACGAGTACTGCAGCTTGAGTATTTCAAATATTGAACACAGGTTGATTGAGGTCGTTGAGATTCTCAGATTGCAAGTGTCACATTGATGTGTGTGAAACCACACTGCAACACCCAGTCTCCTTTGTGCTGTCTTGTCAGCGATTTGAGTGAATCCTATTTGCATTTCCTTTGGATTGAGATGAAAAGTGTCATCATGTCAGCTGTGTTGGAAAAAAGACTCCAGCAAATAATTAATTGGTATGTTCCGTATCTCCTACCTATCCACTTCCCTTGTGATCTTCTCTGTTCGGCTGATAGAGAGGCTATTTTTCAAACCCTGCTTTGAATACACCTTCCATCCATCAGACAGTTGAGGATTTACAAGCTCTTCCGGGAACTCTCTTCTGTTTTAACAGACCTGCCAAACCTCTTCATAAAACGGGTGGAAGTTGTTGCTGACAGTGTCTTGAAGCTATTGGTCTTTCGCTGGATAAGTGGATAAGCCCATTGTTTTCTTGACGACATGGATGATGGCCAGAGGAAAGTGAATTATTGTTTTGTGAATGGCTTTCACAAAGACAGATAACAGAGGAGAGAGTGAGAGTTGAAGCTGATGTTGAAGCGAGAGACTGTTCCTGAAGATACACATTGCTACTTTGGGTTTTTTTGTAAGGCAAAGCAACAAAGACAAATAGTATTGAGACAAACAGCTCTTGGTTTTTAAGGAGGACACAATGTTGAGCGCTCTTAAAGTTTGAATCTAAGGTTGGGCAATAATTTACTAACGATAATTATCGTGATATGCTTTTTCTCAATATAAATAGAACAAATTTTCGATAAAAATTAAACATATTTAAACATGGAATTACACCCACAACCATTGGAAAGGGAGGGGTGCTAGCATGTGACTTAAATGCTGGTTGCCACCATAGACTGTATAAAATGTGGATGTAGTATCCGTGATGTCACCCATCTGTTTCTCATGCACTGTTCAGCAGCAGTCGAGTGATTGGGACGTAAAGAGCTTCCTAGCCAACAGTTACAGTGTTCCTGCCTGTCAATCAAGTCAGCTGTGCCTCTCATTGGAAGACTCATAATCTCAATATCTTCGAAATTGCCGCGTTGGAAAAAAATGACCCCCCCCCCCCCCCCCCCCCCCTACAGTGTGTCGATCGAGACATGAATTATCCAACTACACTCGTCTTTTGTACCAGGCTGTAAACGCGTTTATTTCTGCTGTAAAGATTGGCTTTTTTGTGGGTATGTGGTTTCCGGTACTTCCTGAGCCAGCCTCAAGCGGATCCTTGATGAACTGCTTTTTTTAACACTTCCGCATTGGACTCATATTTTTAGACTGCAGGTTGCTGCTTGGTTGCCACCCAACATTAGCCAGAAGAAGAAGAGAAAATTGAACAGCCAATCATGTCGCAGGGTAATAGGTAGGCGGGCTTAAAGACATTTTGAGCAGAATGTAAACACAGCTGAAACAAGCAACAGCGACACGGAAGAAAATGCAAAACAACAGCTCAAAGCAGAGTCGTTTGTCTATCACTGTGCTGACTCGGTGTTAACTAATAACTTAATACGCTTTCAGGTGTTGGCAAATAAATCTGATTATACAAATTATCTCAACCTGAGAAAAATAAGAATCTACAAACTAAAACTTCACAAAAATGTCATCCTACACTAAAGACCTCCTTCCTGTTAGCAGCATCAAAAATGAGGGATTCAAGAAGCTTATCAGAAAACTAAATCCAGATTCAAGCTAACCAACCGTCTGGGTTCATCTGCTTTCACTCGGGACCAAAAATCCACCTTTTAACTTTAAATGAAATAATGATTTGATTTTTATCGTGATAATTATCGATATCGACTGACATGAAAAAAAATGTTGTGATACCATGTTTTTTAATATCGCCCAGCTCTAGTTTGAAGCAAATTATATTGTGTGTGACTTGTACAAGCTAGCAAGTTAGCCATCTTAGCTCTAAACATGTTCCCATACGTGTTAGCCCCATGTAAAAAAAAGGGTAACGTTTTTTCAGTAAAACCAGTTCTCTTACCCACACAGCCAGTACAGGCAATGTCAATTAGCCTGAGCACAACCGGTGTGGATTCAACCCCATTAATAGCTTATCTCCCACCATGCCCCTATGCTGTGTTCTATAACATAACACACACACACACACACACACACACACACACACGTAGGCTCATACCATCCCCCTCCTCAGCTTTGCTCCCCTCTCACGCGTGGATGGACACACGTTCACTAACACAGCAGCATTTTCACTTCATGCATAGAAGTCCTTAGATGAAGGGCACAACTTTGGCTGCAGAATGTAAATACGCATGTCGTCCTACTGTGGTCTCTGCTCTGTTGGGTTAGTTGTTGTTATGCTAGCATGCCTGATAGTGTAAGTATTGTTCCAGTGTAAGGGGTTACTCATTCTGCCTTGGACTTTGCATCAAACAGCCTCAGAGCAGCTCCTTGACTCCAACATGACAGAGAACAGAGAGGTTCCTCTTATGTCTGACAATGACACATTTCCTTGCCGGAGCCAGCAACTCAGTCTGCTTTCTCAGACTCAACCAGAGCTTAAAATAACCCTTTGATTTAACCCTTTGGGGGTCAGTCTGCTAATGGGATACACACTCAATCAGGACTGACAAGCCAGCTGCTACTGTGTGTCATGGAAAACTGATTTTTATCCCATCTCGGTCTCTGATGTGTTCAGACGCTCTCTCATTTTGTGATATTTTCTTCTCTATCTTGTTTATTTTCACTCCAACACTCTCTCTCTCTCTCTCTCTCTCTCTCTCTCCCTCTCTCTCCCTCTCTCCCTCTCTCCCTCTCTGCTTCGTTTTATTTCCAGCGCTTCTTCCCTCTGCTCACATGAAAGAGAAAAGCTTTCTCTGTGATGATTTGGTGTTAGCTTGGAGATCAGAAATGATCAGAGCGAGTGTACATTACAAGCACATGGCTGTAATGTTGGATTTGTAATATGATACACTGAACAGAAATAAGCTCATGTGCTTTAGGGTTTGTTATTATGTAATTATGTCTGTAGCTGGAGTTCCAGAGGAAAACACTGGGTCAGTATTTCCTCCGCTGACCATAATAAGATAATATGAGTAATAAATCTTGTCTTATATATTCATTGGGCTGTTAATAAGTTTGGAGATGGATCATGTTACAACAGATAAACATGAAGTTCTGCATGGAGGTCAAGAACCTCTTTTTATGGGGACCAAGCTTATTTCATTAGAATATACATCAAGAGGAAGTGAAGTGTGTCATGGTGTTGTGTAAGCATCCTGTTCACCAACATGTTTACAGAACTAACTTTATCTGCACTTTGTTAAAGGCTTTGATTTCACATCTTGATACTGATTTCCGGAAAATGACATGGCTAGACTTAGTCTTGGTATTGCACTACTTACTATAAGAAACCCATAAGCAGTGTTATTGGCCCAAACAGCTCTACCAGCTGAGTAGACTAGAAATACCTCCATCTATCTTCTAGAGTGGTAAACAACTCTTCGCTTGCCTTATTTACAGTCTTACGAGTGTGGGAAAGATTTATTTCAGGTGTTGACAAACTATCGGGTGACAATTTGAATGCAAAACACATGAACATATGAAAGCACGGTCCGCTCCTTGTTTGGTAAGTGACAATAGTATAATTGGAATAACACCCTCCAAGGTGTTCCTTATCAGGGTCAAAGGGAATTATCCCTTCAGTGACCTTGTTCTTGGCTACCTTACTGCCTGACAAATAAGTAACCTGAACCTGTTTGCTGGCATGCTTTTTCAGAGTGCTGCTCTCTGATTGGATGGATCATGCTCTGGTTTTAAATAATGAAGCCACTGAGAAATCTTGCATCATGTCATTTCAAGTCTATCTTGTCTAGAAGTGACTTATCTCCACGTATATGTTTATGTTTATTTATTTGCACAATTAAAAGAAAATACACACACAAAAAAAGAGCAAAGATAAATAATATACTGTGCAGGAAGAGACAGAAAACTCAGAGCTTATTTAAAGACTCCACTCAAATAGTGTTCTAATATAAAAAAATAATAAAAAAAACACTACATTGACACATAAAGACAATAGTTGATAAAAATAAAATAATATAAGAGTATGCAAAGGGTAAACATTTTTTGCCACATTGGAATAAATGTTTCAGAATTTGCTGCCCCTGAAACGTATTGAGAATTGACTTCTACAAGTAAAACATTTAGGAGGATGAAGAAATAAAGTTTGACGAGTTGAGTAAGAGTGGACCTGTGAATTTAATTTGAAGACTTGAAGTGATCAGGGATATTCCCTTCTCATTGTACTTCATTCCAAAGAACACATATTTGAGAGATATTGATGTTATAGACATTAAGAAGCTAGAGTTTCTGAAACAAAGGAGCAGATGAGATGTGTGGCTTTGATCGAGTTGCCATCCTAACAAAACGTTTCTGAAGGAGCAACATTTTATGGAGAGTCTTAGGAAAGATATGGATAAATTTGGCTGTAATAAGATAAGATAAGATAAGATACTCCTTTATTTGTCCCACAACAGGGAAATTCATGGAGTTACAGCAGCAAAGAAGAAGGTGTACAGTACAAGTATTTTAACAAGAATATATTTAGAAAACAAAATAAGAATAAGAAATCAATTTGTGGTAACGAGATGACTAATCCTTCTTATAATACCAAGAGATTTATTAGTTTTTCTGCTAATCCAGTCGATATATGTAAACCTTAGGTGTGTTTGTTAAAGTTAGCGGGAGAATCTCTGCATAAGTCACGTCTTGTGTATCAGGTTACAGTTTCATTAAATAGAACTATAATGATAACTTGTGTGGTATGTTTAACAGTTCAACAGGAGCATGTTTGTATCATCAGTAAAAGTGGTGAAGTTGTCTTGACTCTCAGCTCTCTGTAAGATGTCAGCAGATAGCCTCCTGTATGCCGTCTCCCTGTGTGGACTAGTGCTTTATATCCGAGGGGATTATTGCAGAGTGACAGGTGGAAGGAGGCCTGTAGCATGAGTGAATATGATCTACCGGCTGGTGTGAGTGTGCATGTTTTTTTGTTGTTGCTGCTGTTGTTTTGAAATCTGTGGCCCAGATTTTGCACATTTAGTCAGGGATTATTAATTCAATGTGCAGAATGACGAATTGGCATGAAGCTATCGATTGTCATCGAAAATTACTCTCCAGGACTCCAGGTCAGAACAGAATCCAAGTGTAATCTCCCTGCATTGATTTGTTTTCATTATCTGTCAGGAGCTATCATTTCTCTCTTTCATTTTCATGAGTCTGTTTGATATGAGTGCATGATGTTGGGGAGCAGAGAGGAGACTCTGTGTCTCTGTGTTCCTCACTGCAGCACATGTGATGGTGTGTAACATTTGAAACAAATGGCTGTAAATGACCATTTCAGGGAGGCCAAATTGAAAGCGACTTTTACTATTACTCAAGACTTTTCCATCACTGTAGTCACTCAGGTTGTGATTGTTGTTTCTGCAGTCATATGAAGACATTTTCCTTAACAGCCTTTTCAGCATTGAGAGCAAGCACGAAGTCACCATCCTCAGCGGACTCAATGAATTTGTAGTGAAGTTTTTCGGACCACAAGGAAGTAAGTAGTTGTCTTTCCTGTCCTCACAACCTAAACGTTTTTAAAATAAGTTATTACTGAATCCTCATGTAGGCTCATTAACATATTCCAGGAATTGGATTAAGAATTTAGATCACATTTTCATCCAGGTTGCTGGATTTATTGAACATTTGAATAATGTCTGTGAATTCCCCAGCAGGATCACCAACGCTCTCCCTTTATTTCACGCTGTCTGGCTAAGTGTTTTACATTTTTAGAGCTCCTGTGAGGAATTCTACACTGGTAATGAAGCGGACTGGAATTAATTCCAATGTCTTTTTGACACCTTCAAAAGCAAACATGAACATTAGTGACAAGATTGATAACTTCTGTCTTATTATTTGTGGCAGGAAAGTATGCAGCTTGTTAAGAGGTAAACTAAATAAGATATTGGCCTAATTGGCTTAGCGGTCTAGGCGTGCGCTCTCTCTTCTACTGTCCTATACGGTGGCCCTGAAGGACAAAACCAATTTACAAAAGATGAAACACTTATACAAAGTTGGAGACAAATTTACATTTTGGAAAACATTTTTACATTTTATAAAACAAAATTGCATCAGCAGAACACTTTTACCAAGGCCTAAACAAATGAACATTTAAGAAAACAAATGTACAAAAGATGAAACACATTTACAAAGTTGGAGACAATTTTACAAACGACAGAACACTTTTACTGTTAAGTCTGACTCCTTTTAGCCTTACTCCGTTTAGCCTGAGGCGATGTGGTCTGAGGCCGTTTCATCTGAATTCTGACACATGATGAAGGTTTTATGGAGATATGACGGAGCTTTTCCGGAGACATGATGCTTTTTCATCTGAGGTCTGACACCTCACTCCCGGACCCAAGGATGTCCTAATATGTAAACCATCTCCGTTTGGTTTCTCTCCATCAAAACAAACTAAATGACCCCTCACTCGATCGCTCCCGGTATTTGGTACATTCCCTTTCCGTAAAAATGGAATGTTAATTTGTTTCAGAAATTGTAAGTGTTTCATCTTTTGTAAATTTGTTTTCTTAAATATAAATTTGTCTTGGCCTTGGTAAAAGTGTTTTGCTGATGTAATTTTGTTTTATAAAATGTTAAAATGTTTTCCAAAATGTAAATTTGTCACCAACTTTGTAAAAGTGTTTTATCTTTTGTTTTGTTTTGTTTTGTCCTTCAGGGCCACCATAGTCCTATCCATGAAGGCAAAAATGCCCAAATATACAACTTAAAAAAAAGACAGCAGGAAGAGAGACATTAGAAGTGGCTCTGTCCAGAGGGGGCGCCAAAATCAACACAAACCTAAAGTTCCTTACATGAGCTTTAAACGCATTTTAAAACCCAGAACCGCTTAGCTATTAAAGCCTGATAATCTGTTCATATGAGCGGGTTTGCCAAAATCTAAACAGAGCATAGAGCAACATTGATATTCCCCCGAGGGCATCCAGCTCAGGAATCTGTCATTCTCCTGTTTGCATCATAAAGAGAGGTTCCTCACAGCAGGCCCGGAACGTACAAAGGATTGAAACCGGCCCCAGGGCCAGAAAGTGTAAAAACCCAAGGATCCGGGTTTGAGGGGAATTTGGATGAGGAGCAGGAAATACTTCTTCTGCCTGCAACATCTGTCGCACTAAAACCACTGCCACTTACGCATCAGTAAAGAGAGGAAGTGGGAGTTTGACCACGTTTAGGAAGCCTTGTAACGATGCCAAATGAAATGGGATTGATGCCTCTCCTTGTGTGCACAAGAGCGCACGTGCTCACCGCCATTCATCCTCAAAACAAGCGTTGTTTTCAGCCGTCTACATGCTGTCGGGTTTGAGAATGGCACATAAGGCTCTTGTTACACACAGCTATTTTAGGAGAGCACCTCATACCCACAGTGTCTCTTCCTCTTTGATGTCAGTGTATTATATGAAGTGAAGCAAAGAATTCTCCCGGGCTGAAATACATTACCGCATAAAATAGGAGAAAACTGCAAAAGGAAAATAGTGTGTGTAGCCATTTCTCAAGTGGCCTCTCTCTCTCTCTGTTGTGCTTCTGTGCAGTGTGGAGAAAATAGAGATAACCCTACAGCGTCTTGATCCATTGTGAACGCTCTAAGGATGAGATATGATGAAATGTGTTTTGCCATTATATATATTTTTTTGTCCACCTCTTTCCTGCAGCACCGTATGAGGGAGGCGTGTGGAAGGTGCGAGTAGATCTTCCTGACAAATACCCGTTCAAATCGCCATCAATAGGTAAGCTCTCTATAATTTAGAGTATTATAGGTCAACACTTGTTTTTAGTTACGCTTTGATTTATTTTTCAAAACTCTCCTTAACTCTGCTTTCATTTTTCAGGATTCATGAACAAGATTTTTCATCCCAACATTGACGAAGCGTAAGTTGATGTTAATCTCATTTACATGTTTTTAACTGGAATGCTAGACTATCCAGTAACTTCATTTGACACATGATTTTCTAATCTCATCTGATGGTGTTTGCTTGTTGTAACAAACAGCTGATCTGTCATTTTGTAAGCTAAAAACCTTGGTTGAGTCAATTAATATTTCATCTTTTATTCCTTTTGAAATAGTGAAAACAGATGAACTTGTGTTCTTGAGTACACTTTTAACTCTTACAGAGTAACTTGTTTTGGCACAAACATCAGTAAAATAACAAACTCAGCCAAGCTCTGTGTGTTTGTGTGTCTCTGAGCCCATTAATCCACTCCTCCTTAGAGGCCACTACTCATGAAGGACACAGTCCATGAGGGTTGGTCTCTGGGAGGACCTGATGGACAGGCTGAACCTGTGCCTCCTCCCCCCAATTGGACAACCTCGAAACACAAAGAATGGAAATAATGATGCATTCAAGGTGTTTCCTCATTAGAAAGTGTAACATTTGTCACCAGGGAGTGGCTGGAGGTGTAACAAATGTAAATACAAGTGATTAACTGGGACAAGACATTTCAAAATAATCAGACAGTAATGTATATAACAGATTTAGGAGGTTGTCAAGTTTAGCCAGCTACCATGAGCAGCCTATGGCGTTTATGTCACCCTTTACTCCTCTAACCCTCCTCTTTTTCTTCTCGGTTTCCCAGGTCAGGGACAGTGTGCTTAGATGTCATCAACCAGACATGGACAGCCCTTTATGGTGAGTCTTCCCACAGCGTATGTGTCCATATTAAGTTTCCTCACTGGGGTCCCGCGTGATTATGTGCAAAGAGCTTGACATGGAGCCATCAGCACCCAAATGTTGACTGCGGGCCCCCTCGCTGGGAAGTGTGGACACAGTAGACAGTTGTGCACAATTGTCCCTAATCTACTTAGTGAGGGTGGGGGGTGAGAAGTGCACACTAATGAGGTAATACCCTCACTCTGCAAGGTCAGGAAATGTTCATCTCCGACAGGAATGATTTACTGTCGGTCAGCTGTGATAGACACTGACAGAGATTGAGCTTTCAAACCAAGTTTTTTTTTTAAACTGTCACCGTGTCTCCCTCCGTCTCTCCGTCTCTCCGTCTCTCTCTCTCTCTCTCTCTCTCTCTATCTCTCTCTCTATCTCTCTCTCTCTCTCTCTCTCTCTCTCTCTCTCTCTCTCGGCTGCTCCTCTCCATGTCCCTGTGCCCTTCTCCCTATTCCCCCCCATTAATTTCTCATTACAGCCCCTCCACAGGGCTAACATAGCTGTTGAGCAATACAAATGGCTTTACAGTAATATCCCTAACAGATGTTTCAGCATCCCTCCCCATTTATCTTAAACGATCTCCTGAATATGACTCGAGGGAGAATGTTGAAGACCCTGAGAGGTGTTAAAGCAGCTTGATTGAAAATTAACCCAGATTACAATCTTTTGATGTACGAGGAAAATGCTCGCCATGTGTTTTTTTTCTTTTATTTTTTGGAAGTTTGATTCCTTTTTCTCACTACTCTCATATATCATTAGCTTTGCTTGTACACCTGAAATATTCCTTCAGGTTTGTTTTGTGTAGGGTTGAGACAGAGTGAATCTGATTGGTCAAACATGGAAAGATCAGACAAACATTCTTTAAAGAGTCTCTCAAAGCAAGAAGGGAAATCATTTGATTAAATCAGCTAAACATGATAATACAGGATTAAAGACTGATGGAAAGTGTTTGTCTTTCCAACTTGAACGGACTCAATGCTGACACCTAGGAGATGAGAGCAGAAGTGCAGGTTTTTGTGCTAGGCCTCAGCTCTGAGAGAAAGCTGAGGCCTGCTAGCAGAGAGCTAGTGAAAGGGATTAGTGGCTCTGTGAGGCCATCAGGCTCAGGATTTTATACTCGCAGTTTGGTTGTTAACATGTTTCACCACCCAGCTGTACAGTTTTGAACGGCCATGAGTGAATGATGTGTGGGAAATTGATTATGAGCTCTCCTCCAGCCAATTAAGAGAGGAAGCAGGTTAATGTGACGAGTAATTGGCAGAATACGGTAGAAAGAGTTGTCTGATTGCTAAAGTGTGACTCTCTCTTCTTCTGCAGATCTGACCAACATATTTGAGTCGTTCCTGCCGCAGCTGCTGGCTTACCCGAACCCCATCGACCCCCTGAATGGAGATGCAGCTGCCATGTACCTTCACCGGCCAGAGGAGTACAAGCAGAAAATCAAAGGTTCAGACCTTTCAAAAACATTCCTAGATTATTTTCTCACATGTGTAATATTATCATCAAAACTTGTCTGCTTGTTTTGACTTTCTCCTCTCTTTCCCTCCACAGAGTACATTCAGAAATATGCAACAGAGGAAGCTCTGAAGGAGCAAGAAGAGGGGGCAGGTGACTCTTCATCCGAAAGCTCCATGTCTGACTTCTCAGAAGACGAGGCCCAGGACATGGAGTTGTAGTGATAGGAGGGCTCCCCCATCCCGCCCCCCTCCTTTAACCCCCCACAGAGACTATATTTGATTTCCTAACCATGAGAAAAAGCAGACTTATAATATTCATATTTAAACAAGTTGATTTTTTTTTATTATTATTATTACTACTAAACAAGGATTTTTATGGATATCTAGCCTTTTGGTGTGTTTGACACCCCTTCCATTCTGTAGCTGTTTCTCCCTACAAAGACGTTGCGATTGCTCTCACATTCTCCTCCCTCTGTCATCGCCGCAGTTTGAAGGTGCGTCATGAAATCTTAGGCAGGGAAATCTCCTCCTGCAAACAAATGTCAAAGTTCTCCTTTTTTAAAGTTACAGTTTTCCAGTGAGGCCTGAATCTCAGCTTGTCTTTCTTTTTCCACTATGCTAACTGATTCTGACCAACATGTGCTCAATCCTCCACAACCGACAGATCTGCTGAGAGTGCACAGCTCTAGGATATCATCCAGTAGGGTAGAATGTATTTTTAAAAGCGCACAATCACACGAGGTGTATTTGCACACTTGAAGAAACAAAAACATGCACCCTGAAATCAAACCCTGAATGTTTCCTATGCAGATCTTTTTCATTACATTGATGGAGACATGTCAGCTGAAAATCTGCCTTTATTTTGGATGCTACTTGGACATGTTACTTAAGTTATTGTTACTCTTTTTGACCTGCTGCAGCCGCCTGTTGACATGTGTAGCTGTGCAGTGCAAAAACTTCTTAAACATAGGGTCATGTCTTTGGAAACAAACGGCTGAAATGCCTGTCTCATTACAGGACACGCTATGCCGTGGGGACAGACATGATGGGTGCTTTTGATGATGATTGAAACGTACACTTCTTGTGTGTGTGTGGAGATTCTGGTCAGATTCAAGTGGTATAATGGAAACTGAAAACAGACTGCCCTTTAACCATCTGACCACATGTGTTTTAAACTTGAAGAAGTTTGCTTTAGTTTCCCCATCAGGATGCACTTGAGCAACAAACATTCTCATTGTGCATCTTGCATTGTTTTGTATTTTAAAACAAATCTCCTTTAATATTATTGCTTGAGACCAACTTCCAAGGCAAAGAGTCACCTTTTGAGGTCATGTAAGAAAACCAGCAACAAATTTAGGTTAGATTTTAGTAAAAAGCAACAAAAATGGTCACATGGTTATTGAGTAGATTCAGGTTTGTGTCGTATTGGTTCTCCTCACATTCCACATTCTGTTAGCTCTGATTCATTCATCCTGTGATATGTACCCCAACTGCATCACCTGGTCCCAAACTTTATGATGTGGTCATGAGTTGGAAGAGGATTCCAAAATAAGAGCCCAATGTATGACAATTAGGCTTGTGGTATTTTTTTGTTGTTGAGTGGAGTTAATTGAACTTTAAATTCATGTGTACAGACTCGATTCTTATCCGAAACAACAACTCTCAATTTGTTTGGAACGAGAATGCAATCGCAGCTTTGATTTCTGGCTGTTTTTCCCTTCTTTTATTTCTTGTACATTTTTTGCCCGATGGGGGGGTCAACACGTTTGGATTTTTTTTTCTTTTTTATGTACAGTATCTACCTTGTACAGTGCTAAGACACCTCTCTGTAGCCTCATGAAAAACTCAACCCCCGAAAACACTGGCCGAGTGTTGCTTTGTCGAGGCTGAAGTTGCAGTCAAACTACCTAGAAAACCTTGAAATGTATTCACTTCATAGATTGCAGTAAGAATCACTGGTTGCTTTTGGTGGGCAGATTGTGGATTGTACCTGGGAGGTTCTCCTTTTATCACCGCTGATTTTAACTCCCCCTTCTGTGCCTCATCACAAAACGACTGTGACCATTGGAGAAGTCCCCTGAAACCACGTTTCCCAAAATGCCATGATGCTCAGACGAAACTAGAAAAGCACATTGCTCTCACTCATCCTCCTTTAACTCCTCTCTTCCTGCTATTTGATCCTCACCCAGGGCTGAGCAGCATTTCAATGAGATAATGCAGGATTGTTAGACGTTCACGGCTCAGGTTTGGTTGTATCTTGTATCGTGATGAACATTTTTACCCGGGACATACTGAAAGGCTGAAAATCATGCTACTATTTGTTAACCGGTGCTTTAGACATGACAGGATAGTATGTTTTTCTGGGTGTTGACTTCCACTTATCATATGCTACTTTATATGGCTGTGTTACAGATAGTGTAGCTAGTTTGGTACCTGATAAAGCATTCATTGCTCATCTGACTCTTTAGTTAGTGTCTGTTGTGTGGTTTAAGTGTAAGATACTCCATGGACATGCCTGCTTGTCGTCTTCTTCTTGCAGATTTAGAATTGTACAGATGAGTGTGAGGGATTTAGAACGAGGGTGTTGTTTGAGATGTAGTGAGCCTGATGGATCTAACTGTACAGAAAACAGAAGTGTGGTTTAAAGCCCTTTACTAAAGAATGGATTTAACCCAACCCTTAATATAAATATCAAACCCACCTCCTTCATTTGTTTTAATTCCAGTATTTATCTGCAGAGTTTGACTGTTTAAAGCTAGGGGATTATAATCCTCATCATCCAGCCTAGGTAAAGTTTTCAATGTTAGCTCGGGGTTGCCATTCAGCAGGACGCAGCAATTTTAACTGGTGCAGAGCTAACTTGTGGTATTCAATATATTGAAGGCAGTATAAAGCATTGTGAATGTTTCACCTGAGTGTGTGTGTGTGAGCCAAATTAACTCAAACAGAACAAACCTGCTAATTCTGCACACATCCCCACCTTCATATTTGGTTCTTCTCCTCCCTCAGCTGCCTGAAAGTGTGTATTTATTCTTAAAGAGAACTCCTTCTTTGGTTTTAATCCCCGTCATCAGGCTGCACTGTCATGGTTCAGCTCAAACATCACACTGATGACGATTTGATATTGAGTTTTTGTTTTAAACATTCAGATTGGAGATCCTGTTTTACTTTACATTTGTGCAGTACTGTACCTGAGTGCTGAAACACAGTATATCCTTGTTAAGAACTGTAATAAAAATAGCACATTATGATAAAGTGGTGCGACAAGGATCAGTGATATTTTTGTCTCAAGACTCTGAGGTTTGGTTTTCAACATTATTTGCAATCTGACGGGCAATAAATTGATTTAATGCCAATCCCTGTCAAGAGAAATACTGACTGCCTTTGTGTTCCAGGTTGTCTTCACTTCATTTAAGAGCTCAGAAAAGGATTATGCAACTCACTGCGACTGAAATTCTTTATTCTGTTTGGGAAAAGTGTGGAAAACATGTTAATTGTGATTTCATTTAACATCCTTTTTGGCTTCCTTCCCCTCTTCTGCTCAGATAACAATGTCTTCACTACCCTCAGTTTTAAACAGCAACTCCAGACAATGACATTAGGATTCATGGGTCCTTCAAATATACAATTCAAAAGTCCAGACCAGACCCCCGTAACAACACTCACACTCCCCCCACACCCTGCCGGATACAAGAACGATGAAGGTCCTCTGCTAACTGAGCGAACTGGTCTATCATAAATCCACAGACGGCACGTTCAGGGCCCGTTCTCTTTTTATCAGCACAGCTGCAGAGAGCCAGCACCCTGATCCCGTGAAATCACCTCCTCCTCCTCTCTTCCTCCTCCCACCCCGTGTGTTGACTGTGTCCTCTCGTGCACTTGCATGCTTCTGGTGTGGAGTCGAGGCCGGCTTGGTGCACACCTCTCCTCATTCTGTCTTGTGCTTGTGTGGATTTGTGCCCTGTGCAGGCCTACTGCTGCCATCAGGGGATTTAGCAGGCACACACAGCATGGAAAAATGGCAGTTTTTTTTTAATAGAAACTATGTATTTGTTACCTAGTGTGTGATACTTGAGGGTTAAAAAGTCAAACGTTTTTTTTTGTTTTGTTTTGAAAGTCCATCCTTGGTCTTATTTTTATCACCCTCTCTGCCCTCCTTCTCTTGTTTTTTTCTTTGCATTGTGAAGTGGGCATGCTTGTCATAAAAAAGACAAAATGCTCTCTATTAATAGGCTTATAACCTCATAAATAGTTGTGTATAAAAAACTGTTATAACTTCTTTTCTAATAAAACATTCAATGTGTTTAAATGGTCTTTGTCTGAGGCTGATGATTCTCAACTGTTGCATCCTGCATGTGATGTCCTCTTGAATCCCTTTATTAAAAACTATACGGCAGAAAACATGATCATCAGCATAAGCTACATATCAACGTGATGACTTCACAGATATAATAATCTTTAAAATGGTTGTGAAGATGTAAGTTTTTATGTAGCACAACATTTTTTCTCTACCTTTTTTTAATTTCATACCAAGTACCAACCTGTTAATCTTTACCATCTAGTACATGGTCTGCTCAATCTCTCTGAATCTGTTAGGTGCTTTATCTCTACTTAAGCCTCCTGTTATGTTCGTTTCTTAGGGACAACAATAATGTTCCTGGGTCAACATGACCCGGGGCATATTTAATGATTCAAAAGTGTCAGAACCCAAACAAATCCCAGTAAACATTTTTTTTAAATCTCATTATTAACTCCATTACTAACCATTTAAATCATTATTTAGTGCATTGGTGTTCTTTAATTCTCACAGATCATGGTTCAATGGGGATAACTCACTCGTTTTAGATGAAAATTCATGTTAAAACTTAATGTAAATTGGAAAGTGTTTGGGGTGAAATATGTCACACAGTTGCAAAGAAACTTTAAGTATTTAACAATTCTGACCCATTTTAGCCTCCACTTTGACTGCTGGGTCAAATTAACCCACACACAGTGTCTTTGTAATACAAAAATGCAGGGGGGTTGCAAATATGTGAAAATAACCATTTTCATTTTCTATGTTTTTACACTACTTAAGCCAAGTAGAAGAAGTTTCACAGCAAAAAAAATACTTTAACATTTTTTTTTTTAGATTTTTGAACTTTAAAGGTGACATATCACGCTTTTTTCATCAATATATATTGGTCTAAGAGGTTCCCAAAACATGTCTTTAAAGTTTATGCTCAAAAAAACACTTTGAAATCAGATTTTGGCATGCCTGAACAACACTCTTTTTCAGCCCTCATCAGAACACTCTGTTTTCTCTCTGACCACGCCCCCTCAGGAAGTGGATGTGGCCTCGGCTCTCCAGCACGTTGATCTAATGTTTACATGTTGGCTGAATATACACGGCTGCTCACAGACCCGCATTACTTCAACCCTCTGAATCTGATCCAGAATCTGATCCCGACGGAGAGGCGCCTGTAGCAGGACCTTTCTGAACGATTGGTCACAGATTTTGTGTTACTTGTTGTTTTATTTATCAGTATGTAGACGTGTGTCTTGGTACACAGCTACAGCTACAGCTACGAACATGTAGCTATGTGGCTATGCTAACTAGCGCTAGCACTTTTCCATGGAAAATAAAAATCATCCACTAGATCTTTAAATCTGCAGACGTGGGGAGTAAAACCGACCTGTGTGTTTATTAAGACAGCCTACAACTAGCATGCCTCCCTCCTAAGCTCCTTGTTAGCACACGTGTGCAGGTAATGAAAAACAGAGGAGAAGTTGAGCTGTATTTCATACAGTCTATGGGCTGAACAAGCTCCGAGCTCTGACTCCGTGACAGACCGGATATTGTTGTTACATAACAAAAACACGGAAGTCTGAAACGGCTCGTTTCACACACATTTACAGAAAGGTGTAGAAATCAAAACAGGGGCAGAATGGATTTTTTTCATTCTCGGGGGGTTTGTAGACATGCCAGGGACACATATTTCAGGTAGAGAACCATTAAAAAGTCGATTTTGCATGATATGTCACCTTTAAAATGGGTCAATTTGACCCGCAACATAACAGGAGGGTCAAGTCTTCTGATGTAACTCTCACACTCCTGCTTTTACAACTAAGAATGAACAACTTTAATGTTTTATGTTATTTTTCTAGACTAGACTACTGTAACGGTGTCTTTACAGGACTCCCTAAAAAGTCCATCAGACGGCTGCAGCTCATACAGAATGCTGCTGCTTGAGTCCTAACAAGCACCAAAAATGTAGATCACATCACTCCAGTTCTTAGATCTCTACACTGGCTTCCTGTCTGTCAGAGCATAGACTTTAAGATCCTGCTGATGGTTTATAAAGCACTGAATGGTTTAGGCCCAAAACACATTGCTGATCTGCTGCTCCTGTATGAACCATCTGGACCTCTTAGGTCATCAGGTACTGGTCTGCTTTCAGTTCCTAGAGTCAGAACGAAACATGGTGAAGCAGCGTTTAGTCATTATGCACCACATATCTAGAACACACTCCCTGAAAGCTGTAGGTCTGCTCCAACTCTCACCTCTTTTAAGTCAAAGACTAAGACTTTTTTATTTGCCACTGCCTTCCTATCTTAGCTTATTTTAACTCACTTTAAATGCAAATTTTAAATTTACTTTTAATATATTTCTAATTTTCCTTTTCTTTTCTGTTTTATAATATTTGTAATTTTAATTGTGTTATTTTATGCTTGTCTAAATGTTACCAACGCTTTTAATGTTTTAATGTAAAGCACATTGAGTTGCCCTCGTGTATTAAATGTGATATACAAATAAAGCTGCCTTGCCTTACCTTACCTATAAAGTAAGAGATTTAGATACCTCTTAGAGTCGCTTTCACATTATGTTACTTTAATTCGAAATTGACATGCAACTCCAGCTCTTCCACCAGGTGTCAGTGTTGCTCTACACTCCTGCGTTATGATGCCTCAGCTTGTACAATATGGGCCCCTGTCCTACATGATCCCTGTGAGGGCTGTGAAACTTGAGAATGAGGTTAGTATCCCAGTACGCCCAGCCTGAAACGGGGATGAATGACTGCAGCTATCCAAAAAAACAGTCATAACTGTTGATATTTTCCTTTAGAGCCAACTTAGATGTTTTTGGTTGTAATTGTAGTCATAACATTTGTGGCACATTACAGCACACTATAAAAGTCCAATTGTCTTGATATGGTATTGCATAAGTCTTGCATGCTGCCGTTATCAGGACCAAACATGCTCTGGAGTTTTATTTTGAAGGGGACATTTGGCTGTGTGAGATTAACCTTGTTGTGAGGGCAGCCTGCACATGCTGAAGTATAAGTAGAGTTTCTCAGCATGGTCAGAAGAGGGCGCTGCCACATACATTCTCCTCTATCATGAGATGTAACACCCACCCACCCAACCACCCCACCCCATGTAATCACAGCAGGGGGGAATAAATGCTGTGACATAAGGCTGTTTAATCCCTGCTCTTCTGAAAAATGTATTCTGTCACGCAGCAATCTGCTCAGCTTCCTGTCTGTCTCTATTTCTGTGGTGACGACTCTCCTCAGATTTTTAAACAACATCCCTTTAAAAGAGCACTGCTTATAATTTCATTGTACAGTATATTATGCAGCTCTCTCTCTCTCTCTCTCTCTCTCTCTCTCTCTCTCTCTCTCTCTCTCTATACTCACCTCTTATTCTGAATTTGACATACAGCACAGGGTCACAAGCTCCAGCGTGTCCACATCAGACAACTGCAGAGTCTTCAGTATACAGACAGGAATGTCAGTCAGGTGATCGGCACTCGTCTGTGATCCAGCAAAAGGATGGCAAAGCAAGCGAATGATGCTGTGGAATTAGAGATGCACTGATTGGGAAAATTAGGACTGGTACAGATTCTGATGTTAAAAGCAATTTTGCCAACAGCAGAATCTGATAACAATGTTTTTCGCATAACGTCTCTTTTGTTGTTGTTTGTTGTTTTAAATGAGCTAAGATATATGATGTATTTAAACTGATACAGGTACTTACTCCTAGTTTCTCCCTTTGAGTCCTTCTCAAAAAGTCAATGGAACATGTCTTACAAAGTGGATGTCGTTGATCTTTAACAGACACGGTGCAATTCTACCACACTGAAATTTCAGCTTCCTATTTTTTTTTAATTTGACCATGAAAACAATTTAGAGTTTGTCAAAAAGATGACCTCTGCTCATAAAAACCCTTTATCTACATCAGCTGTAAGCTATGCTGAATTGCTAGCGTTAAATTGCTATAATAAAATTAAAGATACCATGCAGGTAAACATTGATGCATGGCACATTATTTTCCCAAATTATCAGCTGACACGGATGTTCAAATGATGCATCCGTGCACCACCCATGCAGAATACTATGGTTACAAATTAAATGAGTCATCCAGCTTTTATTTTGAATTTAAAGTCTAAATCCAAACAAGTCTCATCTGGATGACATCATCAGTGCAACTTTCTCCTGCAATCATTATCTCTCCTGCTGATTTATTCCTTAAATACAGCTTCAAATATATTTACACTGATCAATACTCCACCTTATGATATGTGAGAATGGTGGTGTGCTGACCTTTAATTCATACTGGTACCGTGATGCATTGTGGGTGCAAGGGGAGGCAAAAAACAACAGTTGCTGGCAGAGTGTTGGATTAATTAAAGCCAGAGAAGTGTCTGTGATTAGTGTTATTGCCTTCTAGTTCTTCACATGTTTCAAGGCTGAATTTATGCTGAGATGATTAAAAATGGTAAAAACACAACATGAAGTGATGTTTTTGAAATTGTTGTCTTTGTATGAATGCGTGTATATATATTAAAATGCACTGGTACTCAAGTTTGTAAAAATTCTGCAGCCTCTAAAACCCAACCCTTCTTTTAATCAGCTTCCTCTCCTCCTGCACTGACAGAGGAGGAGGAAGAGGATGACAAAGGGCTGCAGGAAGGGGAAAGGACGTGGCTATCTGTCTCTCCACAGTCCTGACCTCCACCAGTTCAGCAACCTGAGAGTCTCAATGAAATATTTAGTGAGTCTGTTTTATCCGCAGTGCGTTGGTCAAGACAAACTGTGGGCCTCCATGACGTAATGCTCGTTGTCTGATTGGTCCTTGCTGAGCAGGGGTAGGTCAGGTGACCTGTGCCGCTGTGGCCTTTTAAGGCATTATGATGCCCTGAGGCTCCACATTAGACTTATGGCTGTCTCCTGTAGGTTTGATCAATCACTGTTGGCTGCAGTTTTTTCCACAGCAGAGCTTTTAGCAGTAAATCTGCTGTATGTGAAAATTCTTTGGCCAATTTGGTGCTAAATTGAATTAATAAAATAGTCAGAGAATCTGCTGACATATTCTATAGTGTTGTTTTATGAGATAGGGCCTTCAGAGAGTGGTGGAATTATTTGAATTTAACCTTTTGGTGATTTTATACAACAAAAGATTCTTCAAATATGTAACATCAGTTGCTTCTCTTATTTTTTCCCCTTTATCTATTCCCTGGATTCTGGTGATCTGACAGCCCGTCAACCGATCTGCATGAACCATCTCCAACATGCATCTCTATGTGCTGGGTTTCTCATGCTGAGGCTTGCTGGCAGGCAATGGGCCCTCTCCAGTTACAGGATCTTTTTCAATAGAACAGTAGTGGGGGTGGGAGTTGGGAGTGGGGGTGCTGCTGTTGGAGGTGATGATGCAGCAGCAGCAGCAGCAGCAGCAGGCCGTACAATGATCCCCTGGTCTTTACTAATAGATGACCCACTGGCTAACAAGCCCCCGCCCACCACCACCACCACTGTACAACCCACATACCCATCACTCTGCTGCAACATGGGTGCAGAATGAAAGACTGTGAACACATTCCTTAAAAATAAAATGTTTTTATTCCTTGTTTTGCTTATTTATAAGCCCTATAAAGAGACAACCAGTTGCCAGATGTGTACTAGTTGAAGACCTGATTTTTTCTCTCTCATCTTTACTATTTTTTCCCCTGGTTTTCCTGGTAATGACGAGGCAGTGAATAATCCCCTGCTCGGAAACCCTCTGCACAAGTAAGGCCATGCAGTTGGAGCTAAAATTCTGAATGCTACATACAAAGCATCTTTTCTCCACTTTATTTTTATTTTACATGAACTATTTTCTATTTCATTCTAACAATATTTCGAATATTCATTAAATTCAATAGATCCAGTGACTAAATTACAATGTATGTGGTGAGCTTTTAATACATCTGTATAATGTATTGCTTTCTTGGAACATATTGGTACTTCTTCTATACTAAATATCTGAGTTTCCAACATTTTCAGCATTCTTTGGGGACTTATATTGTAATAAAATGCATTGCCGTTTCGTTTTCTGCAGCATTATCTTGCATCCTGGAAAAAGTGATCTCTATTGTTGCCATTTCGTTATCTTTAGGAGCAACAGACTAAATCTTGCCACATTATTATTTCATCCTGCCTCCATATCATATGGCCTTGATGCCTTCACGGGTGGCAGGGACAAAAACGCACCACGCGTCCACCTGATCCCTCCGCTGGCACCTGTTTCATCTAACCCCGGCACGACAACAGCACGGAACCAAATGAGTGTTTTAAATATTCATAGCCGGGCTACTCATCTCAGTACACACGCAGCAGATGATCCGAGGCTCAGGTTTCTGCTTTTCCAGGTGGAATCCACGTCAGGCTGCCAGGAGGAGAGGCTTCTGGGCTCCTCGACGAGTCACCGCGGATTGATTTCACTGTCGCTATCCAGCATGAAAGGAGTGTAACCGAACCCAGCCGCATCACCTCTAAATATTACACGAGTTCTGTCCACTTGGTAATCTGCCTAATTATCAGCAGCAGGTAAATGGACTCATGCTATCTGAGAGGAGCAGAGGCCTCATATATTAGGCCCCTAAAGTGGAGTAGGAGCATACCTGGCCTGGGCTCGAGAGGTGGTGCATGGGTGCTGTTCAGCTCAGTGTATGGAGAGGAGGATGGAGAGCAAAACGAAGGCCCAAGAAGGGCCCAGGGATGGTGCTGCTGTTGCCTGTCAGGACACCAGACTTCCATCAGGTTGTATGCTCTTCCTATTTTTCCCTAGAGGGGGTTTATGTTACGTATACTAATGCGCGAAGAGACTCAAAATAGGCCTCTGATAAATAAAAAGAGTAATGTTGAAGAAATTGTCCCACTTTAATGCCAGCAGAGGTATTTTATGCTTTCCCTGCACAGGAAATGTTATGCAATGTGCACGGAGTGAGCACTTGTGCAGGCTTTAAAATGCAGTATTTGATAATCATTAGCCATCTGGACGTGGACATTTGATCCTGCAGCATCTCGACCCAAGAACTGCAGCCTCAACAGCATCAGCTGACTAAAAGTAATCCCGGGATGGGGGGCAGGGTGGATGCGCCAAATAGTGCCTCTGATGTATGCTTGCAGGTTTAATATCTGAAAATGCAGCAAAGGATAAATAGTGTCGGAAATGACTGAGATATAGAAAATCGGCCTTTATTGTGTGGTAGTAAGTTTAGCATTGTTGTCCCTGTTTTGCTGCAGAATGTAAAGGCCTATTAAAGAATGGTCTCTTATTGAAATGGTTCTTTCCCATTTAGGCCAGTTTCTCTAATGGTCTCACTCCTTTTCCTTCATAGAGATAGCACTGTGGTCTACGGGTGCCTGTAAGGTAAACGGTACACTGTTGACAGCAGGCCTGCAGGCCTCTACTGGCTGTGAAGGCCATTTATGATTTAAAAAAACATGCATCACTAGGAGACATATGGATACAAATAAAACCTAATATCAGGGTGGTGGGTTACAACATAAAATCATTTTTTGAAGAGGAACATTATGCTTTTAATTTAATTAAAATCATAAGAAGCAGTAGGCCTATAGTTGTCACTGAAATCCACTGCACGTTTAAATTGTGTATCAGTGTTAATCATCTTATTTTATGGTTTATTCACAGTTACTGTGTCTCTTTAATTCAAATGTTTACTTATTTTATCAAAAGAACATAATTCATTTCAAATTATATGATTATTTTATTGATGTGAGGGATTTGGTTGCCTATCTGTTTTTTCCACGGTGGGGGGTTGGTCCAAATTATCCGTGAGGAAATCGTTTAATCCGGAGAGACAAACCCAATCCTCATCCACACAGCCTGCAGCAGTTCCCGGGTTAAAACGGCGCCTATTAGAAGGTCCCCTAGCATCCAGATATATCCAGCACAAGGCCCACGGAAGCCGAGGCCGTGAACGCAACAGAGCAGGAGCACTTTGGATTGTTTCTGTGGGCCTACAGCACGGTGAGATGGTTGAAAAATGTGTGTTTTACCGGGTAAATCCTTTTGAATCGAAGTCTGATTCAGGAGGAAAGACTCTAGATGGAAGCCGTCTGCGTGCTGCTTTACAAAACGCCCACTTTAAAAAACGCAGGTACGCACACCGGTGCGCGGTTTACCCTTTAGAAGAGGGGGGTTTAAATGTAGGGACACTGCACCATGTTTTTCATTAGAAACAAATTCACTGCAGAGGATCAAATCAAATCTCAGCATCTTTATCCTAAATGTTTAAGTGCAGGTTATGTACACGTGTTACAGCTTCTTTGTTTCCCCCTCCTGTTTTCCTGTAACTTGTTATGCTTAATTGTGTGCCTGCGCCTTTAAAAAGGTGCCGGACACCTTTCCTTCTCTCAGTGTGCAGTTTGTACGCGCAGGTAAAAGGGAGGAGGCAGAGTATGGAAAGAGAGAGAGAGAGAGGGAGTCGATGGAAGAGAGGGAAGAGGAGGAGAGGAGAGGAGCGCAGGGCTGAATTTGACATTTGATACTCAGGAAGTCCAGAACGCCGCTTGGATTTCTTTTGTTTCATTGTAATTCTGCAGTCCTGCTGCAGGCAACGCGGATCCGAGGCTTCTGCTGCCCCAACACTACTTTAGTAGAACAACTCTTTTCAAAGATCAGAGTAAATGAAGGACTAAAATGTCTGATGGGTTCGAGCTCGGTGCAGTTTGTAGCTTCAGGTATGGCGCACAACGATGGATTCGCAGGAAGGTATGAACTTCATTTTGTACTTTGCAGCTTTTCTCCCGTTAGACTTTTAATTCAACGTCGTGAGAACAAGTTACTTTGTTACATCAACAAATGAGGGAATAATAATATGAGTAATGCCCAATGATATAGTCAAATCAACCTGGAAAAAAGCCTCACAAGTTTGTACATTCTTCAATTTAGCGGATTTTAAATCGGAAAACATTTATCAGCAACATAAGTGAAATCTGACGCTGCGCAGAGGACTTTTTCTCATATAACTTCAACAGATTAAGTGAAAAAAAAAAAAAGTATAAATAAACACATAACGACAGAATCAAACTATCCGTAATCTTTATTTTCAGAGCAAACGACCTTCTAACTTTTAATGTGTTATTCCCGGTAATTCTAGAGGCTGCTGCTGTGTCTCGTCGCATTGCACCTGCTTTTCTAAAGCCGCAAGAAATAGCAAACGGAACAGAGTGGAATGATCATGATTTCAACAGTTCAAATTGGGTTCACAGTTAAATTAAAAAGTAGATCATGTAATTCTTTATTAAGTCGAAGGACGATTGTCGGGCGTGTGGTCCAGAGTTTATTACAAAAGGGAAAAAAACAGTTATTAAATAGCAAATACGCATTAAGTTAGCCCCATAAAAAGGAGCGTCTTAAAATAAGAATAATTACAAACATTGTAAATCGGAACAAAATAGGAATTTAAATATATTAAAATAAACATGATTTTTAACGTGTGTCAGAGGCCTGTTTCTCTTTAAATAGCACATGAAGTGATATTTTGAAGGTTGCATGACTGATGGAGAATGTGAATCGTGCTGCGGGACTTAGAGGAGTGATAAATCCTCCTGAAATAACCGTGAAGTTGAGGACTTGTAGACTCTATTCAGACAAATGCGATTAACTGAAGGGGCTTTTGGAGCTGCTCTGAATTAACGATGGCAGAGACAAAAGGCAATCCGTAGAATAAAGAGAGTTTTGTGTTATACAAACTAGGAAACGACAAGGGGAAAAAACCCATATATGTATGACGTGCCTGCCATAGTCTGTATTTTTAATCCTTATTTTTCTCATCTTAAATCTCACTGCAATTTCATGACATTGCATTGTATTTTTATTTAGTGTTTGTACTGAAACCTTAAATGTCACATAACGGAACTCTTGTTTATTGAGAAATGAAGAAGGAGATATATATAATAATGAAATATAATGTTTACATTATGATTCATATTAGCTTGTAGGCGATCTTAATATAAAAAAATGGGTGGCTCCAGTTTATTTAGGGTAATGCAGATGGGCTTTGTATTTTGACAGCTGGCCTTGCTGACACATCAGAGCTTGATGACTATGTATGCCATGTATTGAGTTATAACTAACCAAACAAAATTCATATTTACAGAAGGATAAAAAAAAAAGATGTCCATGAACACTCATGCATCAAAATGGTAATAATTGAACCATCTGAAATAATAAAATCAGTAATGTTCTTGTGAGATGGAGAAGATTTAACACACTGATATGCTGTTTTCACCCATGCTCCTGCCAGAGTTCTGTATGTAAAAAAAAAAGGATTTTTTTTAACTAATTAAGGTTTGACAAATAAGACACAATCAAATCTTCAAAGGACAGTTTTTTTTTCGACTGGGCTTTTTAGTGGTATTGATTTCTCCAGGAAATGGCAATGGGAGTCTTGCTCAGGGAGCCATTTGGGCGTCTGAGGAATCACTTAGTACATGGTTTGATCGCTGGAATCAATGGCAGCTCCGCGCACTGCAGGGCCCGGGGTGAGGGAGCTAATGGCTGAAGCAAGGGTGGGGCGTCTGAGGACGGGTAGCCTCTGCAACTTGGATTATCTGCAGCGCGAAGATGTTTTTGACGACATATTGAAGGTCAGGAGATGGACTGAAGGTTGTTACTCAGTTTAGCAGCATTTGTGAAACTTAATTTTTTCATACTGAGAGAGCAGAGTTAGAATTATTTGTAGTTTTGACACAGTTTATTTAATACAATGCGGCCATTCGTGGTTTACAATAATGGTAATTTAGGAGTGGGTCTTGAATGCTGTGTGAAAGGAGGTGACAAAACTAATGGGACATTTCAACACTGCTCATCTACAGGGCAAATTAAGAGGTCAAGTTTAGGGTGGCGCCCTTTGGAGAGATAGTGGGTGTTTTGTTAGGGGGTTAGCAGAGCCAGGACGTACAGAGACCACCTTAAAACCATTAGGACATTACTTTGGACCAACCTTGTGTTTCAGACTTTGGCTTCATAGGCCTAGAAGCTCAATTTGACTATGTTTTATAAATTTGTGTTGTAAAAAAGAAGGTTAAGTGGATGAATTTAAATATATTTTATCTGCCCTCTGCAATCCAATGTAATTGGGTGTCAGAGGATGCATGGTGCTGTAAGTGATTTATAACTTGTTTATTGTGCCGTATTCAGTCCCTGCTTCTAAAGAGGGCAGTGCAGGTGATTAGCAGCGAAAACAACTACGGGAAGATGTTTACTCTCTCCTAGGATTGCCTGGACTTATATTTAGATACCAACACCTAGACATGGTATCCTTTGACCTGTTACTCAACGCGTGGCTCAATCCACCGCAGTGCAGTGCGTCTCCAATTCAGCTGCGTCACTGCATCAGCGCGGACATTTTTAAAACTCTTAAGTGCTTCTCTTCTTCGTCTCTCCACTCACATCTGTGTCCCCACTTCTTTCACTCTCACACTCTCTCTCTCTCTCTCCAGGCTGCTTCTTCTGGAGGGTCGAGGGTCTAGTTTGCATAGTTTTGCTTCCTCACAGGCTGGCCTTGGTTATTGAGGTGATAATGACTCCTGTTCTGTGTATGGCACTGGTAGAATTCACTGTGAGAGCTCACTATCAGTGAATTACCATAGGGCCATAAACAGAGCAGAGAAAGAACCACTTGATGATGATGATGATGGTGGCCGTCCATGGCGGTTTAAACTGTCCCTGGCTCCTCTCTCCTCTCCTCTCCTCTCCTCTGCTGTGCACTGCTTTGCTAGTGGGTGGGGTGAGTGTGATGTAATCACTCTGGTGCGGGTGCATGAGTCTTGCTGGGTACTTCGACGATCTCTTTCTGTCTCTGATGTGCTTCTATAACAACAGCCGCTCCTCTTCTTTGCCCATTTTGGCACTAGCACATTTTTGCTTCTGTATATATACTTTGAGCAATTATGTGTAGTGCCAATATAGGACAAGATAGACTTCCATCGCTTTGGCACAATCCTGGAATCTACTCTGCATTAGCACATACTAAAATGTGCCGTCTCCCTCCATCATGTAAACTGATCTTTATTCCTCGCTGGTGCATTCATTAATAGTGGGCTCAAGTCTGGAATGAATGCAAACTTTTAAAGGACAAACCCGTACATTAAAGGCCGTCTCAATCCATGACCCTGAAGGATGCTCAGCACATCAGAGCCCACGATTTACTGGAACAACCATTATTTATCCTATGTTCAGACTCAATCTAAGCGTGTTCATCATCCTTATGTAGGCTATTTAAATCACTACATCCTGAGAATCCATGTCTGCAGAGGCCCAGCAGCTCTCTGGTGGTGTTTGGCAATGGTAGAACTCACACTGGTGAGGTAGATGGATCCGGTGGTTCTAGACTTGCCAACTACTGCCTGAGGGCATCTGCCAGCATTCAAAAACAACAACAGCATCAACAACAACAACGCAAAGAGGAAATAAAATCCTGGTCCCAGGTGGAGAAACCTGGGAAGGATGTTTTAGTCGGAGAGTGAGTGAGTGGCTGACGGTGATGAAGGGTGGGGTGATGACTGTGTTCCTCCCCTGCGCACCCCAGCCTCAAAGCTCCAGTGACTCTCAGGTTGAGAATCCATAAAACTGTTGACATCATTTTAAAATTTAAGATACGTGCTTGAAGAAGATCCCTTGTGAGATGGAGATAGAGGTGGATTCAGGTAAAAATCACGAGCTGTTCGCCCTCTTAGATTTACAGAAAAGCAAACGCAGGAGGAAATAGACGGAGAAGCATGAAGTTAAGGGTTTTTAATCTTTGGGATGATTGAAATGCAGCATTTTTTTTTTCTCTCCCATCAAGAAAAGTGTTCAAATAGTCTGTAGAGGATGCTTAAAAGCCCTTAAAACCAGAAGAAAATGAGACGTGGAGCCAAAAAATCAATTGAAGTATCTCTTGAAATGATAGTTACAAGACAATCAATGAAAAAACATCCATCAGGAAACATTACCTGGTGTGTCTGGTTCTCAGATGATACTGATTATTCACCATCATCGACCCCAAAGTAAGATTTAATTTGGAAGCTTTCATACTGAAATAAGCACTCAAACAAACCAGACACGTCATTACTATTCAACTTGTTTGATAACAGAGGAGTTCAGCGATCATTTATCTTTAAAAAAGCTCAAATATTTCATTTTCAAATGTGGATTTGCGGCTGTTATTGGTCTGATAGCTCTTTAATGAATGAGAGAATCCAAACAACACATGCCAGGGCTGAATTTTGTTCCCCATTTCCTCCCATGCTGATATTGTAACGATGATTTTTAACTCCTCTGTCCATCAGTGGCTCTTTTCTCCAGCAGACGTGGATCAGGTGAGTGCAGCTCTGCAGTGTATAAGGGGCTCTGTGGTCGTACAGAGGTTCAGCTATTCTGCCTCCATCCAGCCATCAGGGGGGTTCCTCTCTTAGCTCAGTGGCATAATTGGCAATCCGTGCCGTATCATCTTACCCCTCTCTTTCAATGCAGCCTTTTTCCCTCCTCCCTTTTCCCAAACGAAAAAAAAAAGGGTGGAAAGCGAGTCTTTCTCAGATGTAGGGTTTGGTTTTGCTGTAACAATCCACTGACAGTATGTCTCTGAAAGCTGCTCCACACAGAGCTCCATATATCTGGGTCAGGGTCTGCTAATGTAGGTGACAGGGGGATCTGGGGATTTAAACCTCTTTATCTGCCTGTGCATAAATCCTGCTTTATAGCCTACACTTCAGCTTTAGCTAATATGATTTGTATTGTTACCAGTTTGCCTGCAGGGTAGCTATGTTTGATCTGCATGGACGTCGGCATCGGGCCTGCACAGAGGAGGCCATCTTGCTTTAGCGTGGGTCGGCCATTAGAACAGACAGAGAGGGGGTAAGTGCTGATATTGTGGCTAAATACAGACATCACCGTCATTCTCTGGATAACTGATTAAAGCAAACATGGATTGTGTCTTATATTACAGAAAACATCATGCATATATATGACGGAAATGTTATTTTTTAGTGTTTACTTCTGCTGTTATTTCTCTTACGACATTTACTATCTAAGTCCATCATCTGTAATGCAAATAAATACTTTAAAAAAGACAGATCCTTGTGTCAGACTCCCTCTAATGATCTACTCTGCAGCAAAGTGCATTGTGGGGTAACCCTTGTCAATGCGAGGCCTTCTCCAGATGGGCCGAGCAGCTCATGTTACACCGCATTTTTCAGTTCCCCCCCCTCTATCCCACAGCCCCCCTTGCCCCTTTCTCCATCTCTCTCTCTCTCTCACACACAAACACACACACACACACACACACACACACACACATACACACACACACACACACACACACAAGAGTTTCCTGGGTGGGTAGAGTCGGGCTGAGACAGTGCTTTGCCTGTGTTCTAATGCAGGCTGCAGAGCATTAGTGAAATGAGATTATGGTAGTTCTTACGCAGTGTCTGGGCTGGAGGTGGACAGAGGTGTGAGCTGAGAAGGTGAGGATGCCATTATTAGACCATTAGACTACATTATGGGAGGAGGGGAGCTTCATCAGCAACATGTCTGCTGATGCTAAGGCTGCTGGGAAACTGCAGATAGATTTTTATTGATCTTTTGCTTTTATTCTAACAGACGAGAAATCTTTCAGGCTAGTTAGTCACACACGGATCAACAGCAGAGTGAATAAAGTTTTTAATTTCAAAGGAGCTTAATTTTTTACAGCGTCTATTTCCTAGTTTGAAATGGATGGTTTTGTTTTGTTGTGACCCAGCCCTTTGCCCAGGCCGAGGGGCAGGAGATTATCTCTTGTAAGAAGAGCAAGTGGGGGCTTGGACAACGAGCAGTTTGTACATGTGTGCGTGCCCATGTGGGAGTGCGGGGGTGTAGGGCCTGGGATGCACGTATTAAGAAACGATTAGTGGAGATTAAAGCTCTGCCCTAGAGTCTGCCTGCACGACTCCAAGCAACAAGAATGACCAACCCCTCCCCTTTCACCCTGCAGTGACCCCCGTAGAGCTAGGCCACTGAAGCCGAGGCTAGAGCCCTTGTCGACCTGCTGCGGGCAATCAATAGCGCTGCCCAGTGATCCTCCGCCTGCTACACTGTATTACCCTCAGGATGGAGCGCAGCTCAGGCACTCACATCGCAGTCTCACTGCCTAGATTGGATGGTTTTGATGATCCAATCCGGTTCAAAGTCAGTAAGATGTATGTGATAATTTGAAGGAGAGCACCGCAGTATGATGCACAATGATGTAACCTGCAGCACAGGCTCGTTCTTGTTAGAACTTGTCTGAGGTCTAACTTGGCCAGGTGCAAGTGAAATAATCAACTACTGAATTTGCATTAATCCACACGATTTTATCATGTTTGACTAGTTTTGGGTGCATTTAAGAAAAATTCTCAACTTCTACAATGACAGTCTCAAAGGATGTGTTTTAAAAAAGTGGCACTGAAGAATGATTAAATGTCCTTGTTTAAGATGATTTTTGTAAGAAGAAGAAATGGTTAACTTTTGTGCAACATTGGTGGAGGATTTATCTGAAAGTACACAATTTGAGTACAACTTTTATCAGGTAGAAAAGTAATTCTTAAAGAGGGAAATGACTACAACAGTTCTCTACCACAATACCTTACTGCAGAGAAAGTTAGAAAATATAATGTGTGGTCATAAAAGGATTTCTGTCATTAAAACATTTATTTAACCTAGCTGTAGGTGTATGATGAAGTTGAACCTATGTTGTTTCATGACTTGGTTCAGCTTAAATGATTCAGTTGAAAGGTTCAGTGCACTTGGTGTTCGTGTCGGGGAGTGGATTGATGGAGCAAAGAGGCAGAGACAGACATGGTGCAGTGAAAGGCTTAGGCAGCCTGAGGTGTAGGCCCCTTTTCCAAGAAAACATGCTAATAAGGTCTCCTTAATCTGCAGAGACATCTAGATGCACATGCGTGCCATTAACCACGATGACTCAAATATGTACGTTTTCTTGCCTATAAAGCCCTGCAACATGCTCCTGAGGGTTCTTCACCTGACACAAGGCAAGAAGTGTAAAATAAGGAGGAAATTAAGACCTTTTCATCAGTGTGAATCTAACCTGGTTCAGTTTTAATCTGGAGGAAGAGCGGGATATTCACTGACGCCTGCTAGATTAAGGCATGTACGCTTCTCTCTCTGTTCTACTCTGCAACAGAAGGACCAGCTAGCAAATCCCAGGCTTTAAAGCAGAGGAGGTTCAGGCAGCTTATGATGTAATCATGGCCCTGTCTGTCACGGCAGGGAAGGTGGGGGTGCTGTGGAGATGCTTGGTTATCACATTTTATGCCAACCACTGAATGTGGGAATATGGGATAAAACATAGAAAACGTATAAAAACCATCAATAAACTTCTTTAATGTGCACACGTATCTGTTTTGCTATGAAGAAGGTGAGATAAGGTCATTCAGTTACACCTAAGTTTGAAGTAAAGACAGAAAGGCCGAAGTTAGCTTGCACATCCTAAACTGTACTGTGCTAGTCCAAACAAATGCTTATTCCCATTCATAAAATTCAATAAATTTGATACACTTTAGTGTTAATAACTGGCAATTAGCTGATAATAAACAATAAAGTGATATAGTTAAGGGTGGTGAAGTTTTTTTACAAGTGTTTGTATGGGCTATCTTCTTGCTAGCTTAAGTGTGACCAAGCTAACAACTACTTTAGCTTCAACATACCTAGCTGTATAACATCAAGTGATTCAGCTGGAGGGTTTAAACATATTTATTGAGGATTTCCTGTATTTTTTTATTTCCACATTTCATCTCAGCACCATCAGTGAAGCTAAATGATGTTTTAATGAATATGCTAGGTAAAAAATGCTTTTTTGAAGCAGGAACTGAGTAAAATATACACAAACTACTGGGCAGTTTTCAGCATAATGTTAGCAAACCCATTGTTCACTGTTTTTCCTTGTTTTTTTTGTTTCCATCACTTCCAGAAAAATACCTTTGAGATTGTTACTTCACTGTATTAAGTGGCATTGAACAGTGATTAAATGTCCTTGTTTAAAGGTGACATGTCTACAAACCCCCCGAGAATGAAAAAAATCCATTCTGTCCCTGTTCTGATTTCTACACCTTTCTGTAAATGTGTGTGAAACGAGCCGTTTCAGACTTCCGTGTTTTTGTTACGTAACAACAATATCCGGTCTGTCACGGAGTCAGAGCTCGGAGCTTGTTCAGCCCATAGACTGTATAAAATAATACTGAATCCCTCCTCCGTTTTTCATTACCTGCACAAATATGTGCCAACAAGGAGCTTAGGAGGGAGGCATGCTAGTTGTAGGCTGTCTTAATAAACACAAAGGTCGGTTTTACTCCCCACGTCTGCAGATTTGAAGATCTAGTGGATGATTTTTATTTATCATGGATAAGTGCTAGCGCTAGTTAGCATAGCTACATAGCTACATGTCGTAGCTGTAGCTGTGAACCAAGACACACGTCTACATACTGATAAATAAAACAACAAGAAACACTAAATCTGTGACCAATCCTTCAGAAAGGTCCTGCTACAGGCGCCTCTCCGTCAGGATCAGATTCTGGATCAGATTCAGAGGGTTGAAGTAACGTGATCTGTGAGCAGCCGTGTATATTCAGCCAACATGTAAACATTGGATCAACGTGCTGGAGAGCCGAGGCACATCCACTTCCGGAGGGGGTGTGGTCAGAGAGAAAACAGAGTGTTCTGAGGAGGACTGAAGAAGAGGGTTCTTCAGGCATGCCAAAATCTGATTTCAAAGAGTTTTTTTGAGCATAAACTTTAAAGACATGTTTTGGGGACCTCTTAGACCAATATATATTGATGAAAAAAGCGTGATATGTCCCCTTTAAGGTCATTTTTGTAAGAAGTATTGGTTAAGTATTAAACTGATAAGATCAAACCCCAAAGATAAATTAAATATAGAAGAATGTGTTTTTACACTGCCTTTATTGGAAGTAATGATCTCATTTACAGTTAACCCTCCTATTATGTTTGTTTCTCAGGGACAGCAATAATCAGGGTTCCCACTCTTTTCCAGAGATCATTTTCCAGGACATTTTCATTGATGATCAAGCTGGTATGACCGTCTAAATTTAGTTCCTAATTTAGTTCCTAAATAGTCTAATATGTTCCTCTCAGTGGAAGTCTGCAATGAAAGACATGTAGTCTATGGCTATCAATGAAATCATCTCTTACATACTTAAAAATGATGGCAAATTGATAATAGAATAATGCAACCACAGCTGTACAGCACTTCACTTTATTAGTGCAACCAAGTAACAATGATGGGCAACATCTCAGCTTTCTCTTTTCTCAAAAAATATAAAATGAGCTAAGACAAAAATAAAAGAGCCAGCAAAGGAATCAGGAAGCTGCCTTACTGAAATAATTAAATAATAATAATGATCACAGGATCAGTGCATTAATGACCTAAATAGAACTTAATGACAAAAACATACCTGCTTAATCATGATATTCAAGTGGTCGATACAAAACAAAGCAAATGTCACGTTTTTTTATTAACGTAAAGTTACCGTAAACTCTGAAAAATCTCACCGGTGTAAAGACGCACTCTGTATTTGAAGATCTCTCAGAGATTTAAAAAAATGTAAACTGTCTTCCTGCATGGCGATGTCTATTATGATCAGCGATGTCTACAACGTGGAGTTTCTGTGCAGCTGTGTCGCTCTTTTTGTTTCGTTTGTTTTCACTATCGGGAGTTTGCACTCCTACTAGCTAGAGCAGGGGTTCTCAAACTTTTTGGAGCCAGGGACCCCTTACAGGTGAGAAGATTGTCCAAGGCCCGCTCAAAATTGTAACACATTAGTGATGTGTCATGATCAAAAGTTGCGGCTCTGAGAGCCGATGCTTTATAGTAAATCAGAAGAGCCGGCTCCCAGTTTTTTCCTTTCGCTGCTTAGCTCTCTCAGTGCTCAGCCCCAGCTCTGCTCACAGCAGAACTTCGTTTTGATTGGTCAGCATGGCGGCCATGCAGCCAATCACATGTGAGGATATAGGATACAGGTGATGGAGGGGAGGCGGTGGATTGTGGCTTCATCTGTTCCTTCCAAAAGAGTGTTCTCAAAGACCGGGCAAATACTCATTGAGAGGAGAAATCGGATCAGCCCATCCAAGCTGAGGCATCAGATTTTCCTCAATGCGAACCTGAGGACATTAATAATGTTTGCTCCAGTTTGGTTCTGTTTGCATGAGTTTGGTTCTGGTTCTGGTTCTGTTCTGTTCTGTTCTGTTCTGTTCTGTTCTGGTTCTGGTTCTGGTTCGGTTCTGGTTCGGTCCTGTTCTGGTTCGGTTATGTTCTGGTTCTGGTTGGGTCCTGGTTGGGTCCTGGTTGGGTCCTGGTTTGGTCCTGGTTCGGTCCTGTTCTGGTTCGGTTCTGGTCCGGTTCGGTTCTGGTTCGGTTCTGGTTCGGTTCTGGTAAAGTTCTGGTACAGTTCGGTTCTGGTTCGGTTCTGGTTCGGTTCTGGTTCGGTTCTGGTTCGGTCCTGTTCTGGTTCGGTTCGGTTCGGTTCTGGTTCTGGTTAGGTTCTGGTTCGGTTCTGGTTCTGGTTCGGTTCTGGTTCGGTCCTGGTTCGGTCCTGGTTCGGTCCTGGTTCGGTCCTGTGTTGGTTCGGTTAAGTTCTGGTCCGGTTCGGTTCAGTTCTGGTTCGGTTCTGGTAAGGTTCTCGTTCGGTTCTGATTCGGTTCTGGTTCGGGTCTGGTTCGGTTCTGGTTCTGTTTGCTTAGGTTTAGTTCTGGTTCTAACCCTAACCCTAATCATAACCCTAACCCTAACCCTAACCCTACTCCTAACCCTAACCCTAATCCTAACCCTAACTCTGACCCTAATCCTAACCCTAACCCTAACCCTAACCCTAACTCTAATCCTAACCCTAACTCTGACCCTAACCCTAACCCTAACCCTAACCCCAACCCTAACTCTAATCCTAACCCTAACTCTGACCCTAATCCTAACCCTAACCCTAACCCCAACCCTAACCCTAATCCTAACCCTAACTCTGACCCTAACCCTAACCCTAACCCTAACTCTAATCCTAACCCTAACCCTAACCCTAACCCTAACCCTACTCCTAACCCTAACCCTAACACTAACCCAAATCACAACCCTAACCCTAACCCTAACTCTAATCCTAACCCTAACCCTAACCCTAATCCTAACCCTAACCCAAATCACAACCCTAACCCTAACCCTAATCCTAACCTGACCCTAACCCTTCTCCTAACCCTAATCCTAATCCTAACCCTAGCCCTAATCCTAACCCTAAACCCTAATCCTAATCCTAACCCTAACCCTAATCACAACCCTAACCCTAACCCTAACTCTAATCCTAACCCTAACCCTAACCCTAATCCTAACCCTAACCCTAACCCTAATCCTAACCCTAACCCTAACCCTAACCCTTCTCCTAACCCTAATCCTAACCCTAACCCTAATCCTTACCCTAACCCTAACCCTAACCCTAGCCCTAATCCTAACCCTAACCCTTCTCCTAACCCTAATCCTAACCCTAATCCTAACCCTAACCCTAACCCTAATATTAACCCTAACCCTAACCCTAACCCTAACCCTAATCCTAACCTTAACCCTAACCCTTCTCCTAACCCTAATCCTAATCCTAACCCTAACCCTAGCCCTAATCCTAACCCTAAACCCTAATCCTAATCCTAATCCTAACCCTAACCCTAACCCTAACCCTTCTCCTAACCCTAATCCTAACCCTAACCCTAATCCTAACCCTAACCCTAGCCCTAATCCTAACCCTAACCCTAATCCTAACCCTAATCCTAACCCTAACCCTAACCCTAACCCTAATTCTAACCCTAACCCTAACCCTAACCCTAACCCTTCTCCTAACCCTAACCCTAACCCTAACCCTAACCCTAACCCTTCTCCTAACCCTAACCCTTCTCCTAACCCTAATCCTAATCCTAACCCTAACCCTAGCCCTAATCCTAACCCTAAACCCTAATCCTAATCCTAATCCTAACCCTAACCCTAACCCTAACCCTTCTCCTAACCCTAATCCTAACCCTAACCCTAATCCTAACCCTAACCCTAGCCCTAATCCTAACCCTAACCCTAATCCTAACCCTAATCCTAACCCTAACCCTAACCCTAATTCTAACCCTAACCCTAATTCTAACCCTAACCCTAACCCTAACCCTAACCCTTCTCCTAACCCTAACCCTAACCCTAACCCTAACCCTAACCCTAACCCTAATCCTAACCTTAACCCTAATCCTAACCCTAACCCTTCTCCTAACCCTAATCCTAACCCTAACCCGAACCCTAACCCTAACCCTAACCCTAATCCTAACCCTAAACCCTAATCCTAATCCTAATCCTAACCCTAACCCTAACCCTAACCCTTCTCCTAACCCTAACCCTAACCCTAACCCTAACCCCTAACCCTAACCCTAACCCTAACCCTAACCCCTAACCCTAACCCTAGCCCTAATCCTAACCCTAACCCTTCTCCTAACCCTAATCCTAACCCTAATCCTAACCCTAACCCTAACCCTAATATTAACCCTAACCCTAACCCTAACCCTAACCCTAATCCTAACCTTAACCCTAACCCTTCTCCTAACCCTAATCCTAATCCTAACCCTAACCCTAGCCCTAATCCTAACCCTAAACCCTAATCCTAATCCTAACCCTAACCCTAACCCTAACCCTTCTCCTAACCCTAATCCTAACCCTAACCCTAATCCTAACCCTAACCCTAGCCCTAATCCTAACCCTAACCCTAATCCTAACCCTAATCCTAACCCTAACCCTAACCCTAACCCTAATTCTAACCCTAACCCTAACCCTAACCCTAACCCTTCTCCTAACCCTAACCCTAACCCTAACCCTAACCCTTCTCCTAACCCTAACCCTTCTCCTAACCCTAATCCTAATCCTAACCCTAACCCTAGCCCTAATCCTAACCCTAAACCCTAATCCTAATCCTAATCCTAACCCTAACCCTTCTCCTAACCCTAATCCTAACCCTAACCCTAATCCTAACCCTAACCCTAGCCCTAATCCTAACCCTAACCCTAATCCTAACCCTAATCCTAACCCTAACCCTAACCCTAACCCTAATTCTAACCCTAACCCTAACCCTAACCCTAACCCTTCTCCTAACCCTAACCCTAACCCTAACCCTTCTCCTAACCCTAACCCTAACCCTAACCCTAACCCTAATCCTAACCTTAACCCTAATCCTAACCCTAACCCTAACCCTTCTCCTAACCCTAATCCTAACCCTAACCCGAACCCTAACCCTAACCCTAACCCTAATCCTAACCCTAAACCCTAATCCTAATCCTAATCCTAACCCTAACCCTAACCCTAACCCTTCTCCTAACCCTAACCCTAATCCTAACCCTAACCCTAGCCCTAATCCTAACCCTAATCCTAACCCTAATCCTAACCCTAACCCTAACCCTAATTCTAACCCTAACCCTAACCCTAACCCTTCTCCTAACCCTAACCCTAACCCTTCTCCTAACCCTAACCCTAACCCTAACCCTAACCCTAACCCTAATCCTAACCTTAACCCTAATCCTAACCCTAACCCTAACCCTTCTCCTAACCCTAATCCTAACCCTAACCCTAACCCTAACCCCTAACCCTAACCCTAACCCTAACCTTTCCTAACCCTAACCTTTCCTAACCCTAACCTTTCCTAACCCTAACCCTAACCCCACCCCTAACCCTAACCCTAACCTTTCCTAACCCTAACCCTAACCCTAACCCCACCCCTAACCCTAACCCTAACCCCTAACCCTAACCCTAACCCTAACCCCACCCCTAACCCTAACCCTAACCCTAACCTTTCCTAACCCTAACCCTAACCCTTACCCTAACCCTAACCCTAACCCGAACCCTAACCCTAATCCTAACCCTAACCCCACCCCTAACCCTAACCCTAACCCGGTCCCTAACCCCAACTCCTAACCCTAATCCTAACCTTAACCCTAATCCTAACCCTAACCCTAACCCTTCTCCTAACCCTAATCCTAACCCTAACCCTAACCCTAACCCTAACCCTAACCCTAATCCTAACCTTAACCCTAACCCTAACCCTTCTCCTAACCCTTCTCCTAACCCTAATCCTAACCCTAACCCGAACCCTAACCCTAACCCTAATCCTAACCCTAACCCTAATCCTAACCCTAACCGCAATCCTAACCCTACTCCTAACCCTAGGGTAAGGTTCTGTTACAGAATAAATGCACAAAATTGGTCAATTATAAGTCTTCTCACTGTACTGTAGATCCTAAATTAAGAGCCGTTCGGGACTCGAAAGAGCCGGCTCTTCTTTTGGAGCCGAGTTAAAAGAGCCGGCTCCCTGAAAAGAGCCGAAAGTCCCATCACTAAAGCACATGCTTACTACCATTTGCACTCTTAGTTTCCCTTGGAACTGTTTGCATCGTAAAACGTATCAATGTAAATTCTTCAGACCTGTACCATAGTGATAAACAGATAACACTTCAATTTGAATCAAGTAAATACCACTTGTATACTTTAAAACAGAGGGTCATTTCATTCCTCTTGGACTCAACATGACAGCATTTATACTTTTCAAGTAATTGATTTTAAACCCTTTCAGAAAATTAACAGTAGCAAGACTCACATATCCCTTCGAGCCACCAAATGGTATCATAACAATGGTGTATGCTGTTTTGTAATGACAGCACAATTTTATAATTTATTAGAAATGTATTCAAATTATTTCACGGACCCCCACGCTTTGGTTCGCGGACCCCCAGGGGTCCCAGGACCCCACTTTGAGAACAACTGAGCTAGAGTACGGTAATTGAGCTCTCAGCCTGCAGAGAAAGTTGTGAGGCGCAGACCCCCAAGCTCTCTGCCCGACTCCACTGGCCACATTATAACTTAAATATAAGACTCTTTGAAGTGAAGGAGAAAAGATGTGAAAAAAGTTATGCAGTGTCGCTGTCTTTTCCAGCACAGCGTGCACTCAACTTTCAATGAATGGGGATGTGTTTTGTTAATCGGGTCAGGTCGCACGCAGCCATGTTGGAATCATTTTCCAGGACTATATGTGATTTTCCAGGACATTTGACTTTTTCTCCCATTTTCCTGGTGTTCTCCAGTACTGGAGAACTGGTCAACTGTTTTCCAGGTTTTCCAGGTTTTCCAGGACGCGAGGGAACCCTGAATAATGTTCCTCTGTCAATTTGACCCGGTGCGTATTTAATGATCCAAAAGTGTCAGAACCAAAAATAATCCCAATAAACATTTTTTAAATCTCATTATTACCTCCATTATGAAACATTTAAATCAATATTTGGTGCAAAAGTGTTCTTTAATTCTCACAGATAATGGTTTAATGAGGATAACTCACTCGCTTTTAATGAAATATCACATTCAAACTTTGTTAAATGTACATTGGAAAGACCTAAACATAAATACAATAGTTTTACATGACAAAGATTTTGTTTTATTTAGAATTTTGATTTTTTTTTTAAAATGAAGTGATGTTGATAAATTAACACGAGACACCTCTTCTGTCACATGCTGCCCAGATTTTTAGGCAGTTTTTAGCTGGTTTGGAAGACATATATTGCCTAAAATGTGAAATGAACCATTTTAATTTTATATGTTGAATTCACCTATTAAGCCAAGCAAAGATGTTTCATACCGAAGAAATACTTTAAACATTTTTTTTTGATTTTTGAACTTTAAAAAGGGTCAATTTGACCCGCAACATAACAGGAGGGTTAATGAAAAACCTTTATAGTTATCACTTGAGAGTATAACATATGAATGTATTGCTGCATTTAGATGGACAGTGTATTAATAATTAAAACAGACACACATGGTGAACAGCAGCCATTTTATTGGACTTTGTTTTTAAATACTGGTGACAGTGGAACCAATTATTACAGCCGCATTGAACGGTGTCCATTTTTTGCGAGCTATGGTTTTGTTGCGATATTTAGAAAAATGCTTTTTCTAACCTCTGTGCCATGAATACTGCAGTTCCTAAGCAAAAACAAATGTGTGTGAAATAAAGAGTGATGTAGACCACCACAAAGTCCTGGGTGACTTACAAAGAAGTTCATGTTCAGAAAAATCAACAGCGAGGGGTGCTTCTATCCATGCTCTGTAAATGAAGGGTTTTGGTATGGCTGCTTCAGGAAGACAGCTCAGTTGAGCGGTACAAAAAACCTCAATATATATCCTGAGTCTTCACAAATCTTGGCATGTGCGTGGACTACAGAAAACAGCACGGGGAAAAGCACACAACGAGATGGGTTTCAATGTTATATTTCATCATTTTATGTCTGGGAGTGTCTACAGCTCACATGCTGTTCTGTATATTAAGAGAGTTTCAGGTGAGTCAAGGTGGAAAGAGTACAATTTAGAGCACGGATCAATATTAAGGATAACAGAGAGGAGTGATTTCTAACCATGGCACTGAATTTAACATAAATCCTAACAGTCAAGCACATAGACGACAATGAAAATCAAGAGCAGTGACAGTAACACACTCTGGGTGAATCAGTGGTGGCTTTCCTCCCGGGCTTTTTGGTTCATCTTTGCTTGAAGTGAAGAAATAAATACAAAAATTCTCAACATCACAGAGCTAAAAAAAAACATGTCGCTAAAGGGGAGAAAAAATACACCAACAAAAAAAACCATCTTTACATAGTAAACGCAATGCCTCCCCTGCAGATGTACATTTAAAATATCTGACATAGTACACAATGTGGTTCCTTGGAAAACAGTAGGATAAACAAATCTCCAGGGCAGCCTTTCAGTGCCTCCTACTCCTTCCAGGTTCACCAATGTCACTGTTCCAGGGTCACAACCTCTACTGCTTGGCCATCCAAGGTGACAGTGTTATCTATGCGTGTGGCAACAGGTGCCATTGCGACCTGGACCGGCCTGTTGCCCTGGGCGAGGCTGGTCACAACTGTCTGGTACATGCTTACTGGAATCTGGACAAGACCTGAGAGGATGGAGAGACATTTTGGTTTTAGACACACAACGTGATACATTTTTTCAGATGCCTGTCATTTTTATTAAAGGGTCTGCAGTTACATCTTTCAGTTTAAATAAATGCTAGATAAAAGAGCTAATCTAATTAATAAGAGTTTGACACAGTGCTCATGAGGCGTTCAAGTCCAGGTAGTTGTCTGAGACAGGAGGCGGCCATGTTACAGAGACGGCATTTCCGAACAATGGTCCAATTGAACGTTCTCAGCCCGTTTCCTCCCATGCCCAGCTGTGTGTGTGTGTGTGTGTGTGTGTGTGTGTGTGTGTGTGTGTGTGTGTGTGTGTGTGTGTGTGTGTGTGCCTGTAGGGATTATTGCTGCAGTCACGTGGGCTGCTGCCCCACCCTGCAAGCTGTCACAGTGTCACAAGCAGGCAAGAAGGTCAGTGTAGGGGATGGTGGTGGCTCATACCCGCTTCCATTACTGCGTGCTAAGACACTGGACGTTAAACACACCACATACACATTACCCATGAATCCTTTCAAATAATAATCAGGGATGACAAAGAGACACATTCAAATCAATCTAAACAACTTTTAATGTTGAATGATTTTTAAAAAAAGATGAAAGTACAAAAACAAATAATGTAGCATTATTCATCTTTCATGTCTCCTTCCCTAAAATCAGCTCTTTATGAGGTTAGCTGGTAATTGTAAGCCCTCCAATGTGACCCTTGCTAAGCCCACTTGCCAGTGATTTGTGACAGGGTTAAGTTTTTGCTGATGCAGGTAATTGTGCTGGTGGTGATTATGATGGAGGGCACTGGCCTGGCATGGTGACTTATACACACGGCACAGTAAGTGAGTGAAGTGCCTCACTCATTCTTACCCAAATATTGAGGGTCGTGTCTGTTGTGGCCCTGTGTATACATTAGTCTGTGTGTGTTAAGTGTGTGTGTCTGCATGCCTTTGACAGAAAAGGGTTCCTACACAAGCCAATCAGTGGTGTCTGGATCAGTGCACTTCAAATGCCGCTCTCCACTCGTGTGGAGCACTACAGTGATTAGCTAAGGTCAATAGACGGGGGAAGGACTGGCTTTGGCAGCTCCATTAGTCGCTGAAGTGAGCGGTTGCAGCAAAATGAGTCCTCGTGGTTTAGAACCAAAGACGTCAAACAATAAAAAGGTGCAGATGTTACATTTGAGAAGCTTGAATTTACACTAGTGTGCAAACATACACTAGCAAGATGGAGTTTGCATTTTAAACAATGTTTAGCATTTGCTTCTTGCAGCGACAGTCCTTTACATTTAGACTTGTAGTTAAACCTGATTTAGAATTTTGATATTCTACCACTGTAAATAACTTAATAAAATCTACTTTTAAATCAAACTTCATTGTATTCCTGTGAAATCGAAACAGATGATCACTTATTTCTTGTGGTGGCTTAAATTTTTTGCCAGTATCTGGGGTCAACAATGAAGTACAAAGGAGTTTTTTGGTGGACTTTTTATGGGGCCTTGTTAGCTCGCCATTTTCTGGAATACATAAAAAAGATGCAGGCGACTTTTCTGCACTTGTACGCTACTTAAATGCTTTCTGGAATTATTTCTGTCACTAGGACCTACATGGTTCATTATTGTGTTTTCCACTTTGCTACTTTAAATGTCAAAACGTCCTTTCGTAGCCTTGTTCTTGTAAGAAATATGTAAATACACACTCAAACACCCTTTTTGGTTTCTTTAATTTTTTTTCTTTAATACTCTAAGCTTTATAAACTGGACAGACAGAAACAACATACAGCTGGACGGCTACTTTAGGTAATCTGCTCTCTTTAGGAGGGCCCCTAAGACATCTGCTCATGCCCCTTGATAAGCTTTTTGTGCGAGTGTGTGTCTGCATTTATCCCACTGTAGGATGGAACTGTGAAGAAGATAAGGAACACATTTTTTTGTTTTTGTTTGAGTGTAACTACATTTTTTGTCTGGCTGAAACACCCTCACATGCTGGAATTTAACTTTAATGTTGTAGCTTTGTAATTGTTGTATCATTTGCACTGATTAAAATAACCCTGATTCAACCATTCATCTGATGAAAGAAATACATGGATCAAATTGTTCTGGCATATTCAAAGAAATACAATAAGGGAATTAATTAAAACTCCTACTGACTTATAACCTAAACAAGAAATGTAAAGCCATAGACAAAAGCTCTCCATACATGATGTGTTCACTGCTTCATTTAAACCTGTACATTTGTGTTTTTTTGCAGCTGAAATACACAAGCTACATTTCGTGATCAATTCAAGATTCTAAGTGCCAGCTCTACATTTCCACCCTCTAGATATTGTCTGAGCATATGCTAAAAATGGTCGTTAACACCGTGCAACAGCGATGGGAGGATGTCATTACAAAGTGCTCCATTCCCAGCAGACCCACACTGCCACAGCAGTGCATGCAGTATGCATGTGAGAAGGTTGGCTATAGGGCGATGCAGCTAACGTATCATTAAAAGCAGGGAGTATGCTACAAGATACGCACACACACACACACCATCTGTCACATCAGCACGAAGTAGATTAGAGTGTAGGAGCTCAGAGGTCTCACCGCAGTGCTACTGCAGGGAAGCTTACACTTTGTAAGACTAATTAGAAATGCCATTGGCTGAGGAACATACACAAGTGGCAATTAGTCAGAATGTGGGGCCGAAAGTTCCTTGATAAAATTGATCTATTACTTTATTTCTTTTTTAATCAAACTCTTACAAAATATCCCTGAAGTCTCCAACTGGTTAGACCACTCATTTAATTCAAGATGAAGTAGATGTAGCTGGCAGGGGCTCAGTGAGAATCACAGAAGACAGAAACTAGTCCAACTAGGTGAGGCATCTTAGAAATTCACTACTCAGATAAAATGAATGAAATAGATGCAATGTGAATGATGTTTGTTGTGACCATAAATATGTAGCCTATTTAACGCAGTGGTATTTGTTCAATGCAAAAAAGAAGACGTCTGGCACCAACAATCTATACAGAAAACATCATCATCAAATGTGTACAAAATATTTCACCCCTACTGTTTTACACACACAGACCCTTTCATCTCACCCAGTGAGCAACTGTCTGACGTTTAAGAAACGTCTATAACTACCGGTGAAAAGATACAGCACTCAATACAGCACTCATCACTGTCTGCCTCCAAGACTTAATACATCACTGTTGTCGTTACATGGCAATCAACTGAGGCATCTCTGGGCCTTCAAAGACAGAGTAGGGCAAACTAAGAGCCTGAGCATGCACAGTCTTTTTTTCCTTTTCCTTTCCTACTACAATGTTTAAAATTGCTACCTTTAAGATGTCTTCTCGTTAACATTGCACCGCCCATAAAGTGTAGTATTCATGATTTTTGTCTGAGAAAAAAACAAACAAAAGAAGTTGAACCTCCGTCTTTTTTTTTCAAACGTAATCATTTTTGGAATACAGAATTAAAACATTGACAGTTGTGTTAACATGACATAGTGAGTGAAATAACGGTGTGATTTCAGTTAACGCTGGAAAATAAAAGAGAATATCTGTCCTCCTTTCAACGCCACTATGTACAAGTTGTTTAAATGTAAAGACTAAATTCTGTTTTGAGACACCTTGATGTTATAGACGTTTTCTGCTTGTTAAAATGTCATTGAAATTAAGTCTAAGCTGCCCACATCTGATTTTAACTAGTCGGTGCTCATTGGGCATTTTCTCCATAACAGACATTAAAACTCAACACAGTAATATACTGAAAAGAGAAAAACAAATGTGTGGCTCATTTGATTTAATCCCAGATATTTTACAGTGAAGCTTTTAGACCTTAAAATAGCTCACCTTAGCGCTTCTTACACTTTCAGGCTGAGCCTCTACTATATACGTCTCCAACTGGGGTTCCAAAGTGTCTCAAAACTATCATCTACCGTCATGTACAGCTATACAGGTGTCTTTATATGTTATATAACTCTATGTAAATTCTGTCCTTTGAGGTGCACTTTGCATGTTATGTGTCAAACTATCATTAAACATGAATATGTACCTGTGGCATCTTGAACCCCTGCCAGTGCCCCGACTGCAGCTGCCGTCTCTGCCAGGACAATCTGCCCTCCGCCTTGTAGAGTGGCCTCTGCAAGCGTTGCCACAGCATGGGCAGCTGCCTCACTGCAACACACACAAACACACACACACACACACACACACATCAGATATAATAAACAGATTATAGAAGCAGAGAAAAATTAAAGCTTCTCTTTGCACAGTTTATTGTTAGAAATATAAGTATTGGTGTTAGATGTCTACAGTTCACTGGTAACGACTTCCTGACAAAATCATTGGGACAAGGTAGTAAAGGGCACACACACGCACACACACACACACACACACACACACACACACACACACACACACACACACACACACACACACACACACACACACACTCTCTGCTCACAAAGGACAGGGTTATTAGCGAGATGCAGGGTGAAGATGTAGGAGTGTATGAGCCTTAAGAGGCTTTTCTAGTCTGGACTTATGGAGAATCTGTCACATCTCCCTAAAGGCCAGGTGCTGTGGGTCTAACAAAGCAGTTTTATTAACCAGATCTGTCCAGTGGCATTACCACGAGCCTATTACCACACCAGCTTTCTTATGAACTAATGGAAATGTTCACAGCTTGGTTGATAATCACATGTGAGATTGAACTATGGAGGAGAGATAAGAGGAGGGGGAGCTGGCAAAGCACTGAGTGAGACAGTAAGCAGTAATGTTGCATTGAAGATGTCTCTGTCAATGGCACCCCAACTGTATGATGTGCTCTTCAACCATGGCTTTTAAATCTGGGAACAATAGCATTAAATTCTACATATAAAGCCTTGGGGAAACTTATTGAGTGTTATAGTTGATCATAGCTGATAAATAAAATTACTGTGAGAGAAAAAAGCTCTAGAGGTGGTAAACAGAGACAAAATGTTCCACAGCCTGTGGAGCAGAGAGTAGTCAGTGCAGGTAAACAGGAGGGGGGGAGGGCAGGTGGAGAGCAGGGAGGACTCAGGTGGGTGCAGGTAACAAGCCCCAGTGGGACATACCCATACACATCTGAAATTATTGCCTTGACACTAGCGCAGTGAGAAAACAGCTAACATGTCAGCGATTCAGCAACAACTGACTGAGGATTTCACAACCTTAAGTCCTTTTTATGTTAATGTGAAACATCATGAGAATAAAACCTTTAAAGTAAAATAAAGTTGTAGCTGGAGCTACTACAAAGACTTTTCATTTTATGAATGGGCAATCTTGTGTTGTAATCAGAAGGCGAAGACACTTGTGCTGTGATGGGACATGGTTGAAGATTCTACCGTAGATCCCATCTGAATAAAACGGTGTGTCTGATTTCCCTACAGAAAAAGACTTCACCAACAACAACCTCTGTCCATGCTAAAGCACTAGCTGCTGAGGCTGCATGAAGTAACATGAGAGCAAAAAGCTCTTTTTCTAGAAACTCAGTATACTTAGCTTTCACTATCTTTAAAACAATCAAGCACTAAAACGTAAGCTACTGATTTTAAATAAGCAAAATGTGCTGGAGCATGAGCATGTGGAAATATAAGCCAACACTCAGTTTAATGGTGGTACGCCTTGCATACACCTTTAATAGCTAAAGGCTAATTAATAACATGCTGAACTAAGATGCCAGGTACTTGACTCCCATCTCCTGGGGACCCTGGTCACTGGCCCTGATAGTCGTCAGTTTTTTTATGCAGTTGTTCGCGCCGCTTGAGTGATTATGGATTCTTCAAAGGCTCAGCAGTTTTTGCTTGCTAAGTGAAGATCCCTGAAAATTGAGTTACTGATAACTAAGCACCAAATCTGACAGTGTATGTACAAGGGATGAATGATATATCGTCTGACCAATGAAACTGCAATGTGCGCAACAGATACATTGCAGTCATATGACCTGAGTCGAGACACACAGTCATCATTTTTGGGGTTTTTCATGAGTGATCTATGACAATATCCTGTATCTTTTAGAATAGATTTCAGGATTATTTTATTGGTTTTTAAATATCTTAATGGTCTTGGCCCTTCTTATTTATCAGATTTGCTTTTATCATATGAGCCAGTGAGAGCCCTCAGGTCCTCAGGTACCGGACTTGTAATGGTTCCAACAGTAAGAACAAAGACTCACGGTGAGGCAGCCTTTTATCATCACGGCCCACGCCTGTGGAACACTCTACCTGAAGATCTGAGGGCTGCACAGAGCATCAACATTTTTAAAAGCAAACTCAAGACAGACCTTTTTAGTCTCGCTTTTAACTGAGATTTATTCTTAACATTTTTATTTATTTATTTATTATCTAGTTCAAATTTTACTCACTTTTATTCTACTTTATTTATTTATGTACTTATTTATTCATTTATTTAATTTAAGTACAGCATCTTATTTTCTTTTAATGGTTTAATATTTTAGTCTCTTATTATCTTAGAAATTTATTTTATTTCAGTGATTTTATTTTCCTGTGTTGAGTTTTAACATCTTATGTTTCCTCCAGTGTTTCGTCATTAAGATATCATGAGGGCGTGTCCTCAGTTCGTGTTTTTAACCATAGGATTGTGGGGTGGTTTTGGGGTCGGGATCTTTTTCTTAATTTATTCTATTTTAAGTTGGTTTTATGTATAGCACTTTGTGTTACAATGTCAAGGTATGAAAATCGCTTTATAAATAAAAATGATTGAATAGTCTACCTGGTAACACTAAGCAGCCCCTCAATTTAACACATAGACAACTGATCGCTGTTCATGCAGAGTCTGTGGGTCGCATGACTGCAAAATGTAAACATGCACGCGATGCTGCTGCAGTGGCAAATGGCAAAGACAGATTTTGAGACTGTATTTCCGCTTGTCCCAGTGCTGGAGAGCATGTACAGTGTAGTTTTGTGAAAATTGCATGCATAAGAGGAGGGTGACGACTTTTCGTTTAATTTGAAGTTACCATCAAGGGACTGGTGATGCAGATCAAACGTAATTTTTAAAATTGACAGATTTAATTGTTACTTCTTTGTGCAGGTGTCAAAGCTGCTATCAGAGGGCTGGACCCAGTGTAGCTAAATTATTTGGGGGTCTAATTTGAAAGACTTAAAGATCCAAATAGTAAATAGTAAAACCGTACTAATGACTGTTGATAATTGTGTATAGGTACATAAAAAAGATATCAATATCTTTTTTTCCAATATCGTGCAGCCCTAGTTTGTACATGTTTTTTATTTTTAATTTTTTACAAAAGATAAGGATAATTCTGCACATTAAGAGAGTCTTATTTAACCAACATCCTCCTCACCTGTTCAGTGCCATTGTGACGGTGGCTCCAGGCTGCATCTCCTGACTAGCAGCGACAGCGGCTTCAGCCAGAGATGCTACAGCCTGGGTGGCCTCTGAGGCCTGAGTGGTTTGGATTGTCATCTCCCCGCCTTGGAGGGTGGCCCAGTTCTGCTCCACCTACAAAAGTAACATCTCTATTACATACTGAAAGTACATGAAGGTAACAGTGTGTGTTGAATTGTTCTGTAAAATAGCAGTAAAAGCTGTGTTCAGTTACCTCTCCATCAGTCACAGTAGAGTAATTGACCTGTGCAACTGTAACACCCGGTAGCTCTGAAGCATCTGCCAAGGTGGCGACTGTGTGTCCTGTGCCGACCTGAAGAGAGACGTGCAGCCACAAAACTCAACAACTGAACTGACAGAATATTAAAACCACAAAACAACTGTTCATTCAATCTGTGTGACTATAAAGATCAAGAGCAGAGACGAAGACATACCTGGATGAGCGACACTGTCCCGTCAGGATTGTTGACGGTCTGTACCACAGTCTGTGAGGGCACGAGGTGTGCTATGCTCTGTGCAGCGGTGAGGTGGTGCTGGGCGACTGCTGCAGGGTGGATCTGTTGGTCTTCAAAAGCGTACAGCAGATCTTCACGGCCGTGCTGCTTGTAACAGTTCTTTACGATGGTTCGCAACGCCTGCGTCCAAGACACCTGGGGGAGAGTTGGTATACATTTATGTGGGGAATTTTGTTACAGGATTATTGATGATGATTGAAACATGAAAGATAACAGTATGGTCTTATAGATATAATTATAAAACAAGAATGTGTGTTCAGATATGACTCTTTAGAATGAGTTAAAGATGCAAAATCAACTTGATGCCAATTTGGTGGACTTTTCCATCTCCTATTAAAGTGGTTGTTTTTTTTCATTAAAATTTTTGTGGTGTTTTCAAAGACTGAGGCTTGTTTTGGAGTGGACATACTCTGGCACAAAAAGAGATTAGACAATCAAAACAAATATATCACTTATGAGGAGAAATGAAATGAAAATCCAGTCCATTAAATAAAAGTGTACTGCGTTTAGGCTCTGGTTCCAGTGTTTTTATCTGGTTTTGAATATTTCCAAAAAAGTTCCCAGGGGCTCGTCCCGTCCTCCATGTTGCCCTTCAGTCTGCAGAGCATAGACTCGTAGGACGCTGTCTCTACCATTGCATCCATCCATTCCCTCAGATTAGGAGACACAGCTGTTTTCCAATGTCTTAGAATAACTCTTGAAGCCGTAATCAGGCCCACCATGATAACAGAAAATGTTCTTTTAGATATAGCTGGTATTTGGGATCTGTCCCCTAGTAGACACATTGCAGGCGTTAGGGGACCACAGAACCAGACCATTCACTCAGGAAGTTCAGTTCACAATAGGGCTGTCAACGAATATTCTAAATTCGAATATATATTCGAATATTAAAAAAAAAAACGGAGATTCGATTCTGAAAATTAATATTCGATTGTGGAAAAAAACACATCAGCGGCTGCTTTGCGAGTGGGCGCACTGCATGACGGGTCAGGGACAGGTCACAGGAGTCACACATGCACAGCGTGAAGACGGCAGAGAGAAATCCTTCCGTCCCCGGATCCTCAGTGCGCTCTGAACGCGTCTTTTCCTCCGCTGGGAATATAGTGAATAAAAAGAGATCGGCACTGGCCTCTTCACGTGTGGACTGTTTGTGTTTTTGGCAAATAACCTGTCAGGCCTAAGACCCTACATTGACAGTGGACTAAAAGAGCCCGACAATCAGTGACACTGGGATAAAATGCAGCTTTTCCTCTTTTTTTTTCATACTAGCGTCAAGAATGTAAGTGCACTACTTTTTCATTTTTAACTTTAACTTCAATTAAAGTTAATAATATTTGCTTCAATCACTGAATGAAGCCTGCCTATATTAGGGACAAGAGTCAGGACCTTTAATTGCTCGCACAAGTCTTGTTCAGCACTCACTCAGCGCATTACGCACAGAGAGGGGAGGGGGGCGAGCGAGAGGTCTTCAAAGTGTTACGGTATAGACCATTAGGTCATTTACTTGTTTTGTAATGTGTAGGTATGTTTTAGGCATGTTATATCTTAAATAAAAATACATATACAAGTAGTTATGTCTCCTTGTATTAGTTTGTCCACCTGTGATTGACATAATGCGCAAATATAGATATTCGAATAGTTCGAACCTATGGGATTTTTTAGAGCGAATATTCGAATGTCATTTTGGAGCAATTTTGACAGCCCTAGTTCACAATAGAAAAAGAAACTATTAAAGTGTCTTTCAATTTATATAATAAAAAAAATGAACAAAGAATCTGATTAAATCTGATTAAATCAACTCTCTTGAGCCAACTAATTCTGCAGTAAAATCATCACGGTATCTCAAATGTCAGGGGCCTCAATTAAGCTACTACTTTGGATGATCAAAAGTATGGCATCTCTTAAAGTATGCATGCTTATGATTTTTCCTTATCTGCTATTATGCAGAGTGTTCAACTTAAAACTAAAAACAGCTGTTTAAATAAGGCAAAGAAAGAAGAAAGTAACTCTCTCTAGGGCTCAACAAAAGTATGCCGTCTTTCCACAAGCATTCCTCTCACCCTCTGTTTCTGCTCTTCTGTGCGCACGTCACTGCGGACGTTGGCCCACGGGATGTCCTCGGGCCACCACACCGGCTTGCAGCTCTCTTTACCCCAGCCGGGCTTCCCTCGGCCTGTGGAGTACTTCAGCATCTCTGGGATGAACGCTCGCAGCTGGGCCTGCAGCGAAAAAAAACACATGCATAGAGAAAGAGAATGATTCCTTTAACATCTCTCTGAAGTGCAAGGCTGATTATTCCCACACAGACACAGTAACACACACATGCCCTTGAGCAGGCAGGCAGGCAGCAAGAGGAGGGGAGTATTGATCAGGCACCTGCTGCAGGCTGCTGAGGTAGTCATGACCTGCAAATAGAAGCAGGCTTTCTAAAAGGAGAACCGTACGATCGTGTTTATTAACAGACTAATCTATGGTTGTGGCTCCAGCCTGGGGTGTCTGATGGACACCGAGGGAACATCTGAGGTGATCTTACACAGAATAACCTCTCTTAGCTAGGGCTAGCCTACAATTAGCAGAGGTATTAACAAGGACAGGCTGGTCAATGTAGTTAATAAGAAAATCAATGAGAAAGAAAAACACAAGATTAACTTCAATCACTCACTGTGTGTGAGTCTGTGGACACAGATTATCATCTTATTACTGGAGACTGATCAGTGAGAGCTCCAATGAATCTGTGTCTCTTTCACAGTCAAAGGGAAATAGCTTGTTTAGTGTTGAGTGTAGGGATTCAAAAAGCTACTAGACTTATATAAAATTATATATAAATGCTCCAACATATGATCTTCATGTGTGGAATCTAGCTGCTCACATATCCCCTCACCATCACAATACCACTTCCTGGACTAGCTCATGCTCCCTAACAGGTCAGGGTGGGGTTTAGTGCCCATGTCCTCAGTGTCCTGGTCATATGCAAGCATCACCGGGGGATTATATTGCACAATGAGGCACTGCAGCGTCTGCCTGCCTTGACATCACGGTCTAAATTTGGTTCTGGGAGAAATAAATCCCTTCCTCCGCCCTCTTTTAGACCCCCTTTTTTCTGACTCACAATCACACATCACCTCTCTGCTGAGTTCTTTACGGCACACAGATAAGACAAAATGGATTCTGAATGGAAAAAAAGGAGGGTCATCACTTAACCACGCTGGCTTTGGGAAACTGAAAACGCATCCCATGGCTGCGGTGAAGGGGCTTCACCTCAGCCAGCACTTGGCTTTCTGACAGAACAATTTGGATCAGCCGCAGAAAAAGGACTTAGTAGCAAAAGCGATGCTTGCATTTCCACCTGTGGCAGGCCCATGCGTGGGTGTATGTGGATGCATGTTTGCACGGCCAGATGGCCTAATTACAGTGACTACTGAGTTAAGTGGCATGTTGTCCTGGAACCCACTACCCAGCCCCCCCAATCCTAATCCTCCAAGCAATGGTCCAATCAGTATTTAGGAAGGAGGCTATATCGCTGGGTCCCTGGCCTTTACAAAGCTAGGGGGTAATTATGGGCTCAGGCTAGACCCGGGATCACCTGCTGCAGATGCTCCATAAATCTGATTGGCCAATCCTTTACCTGCGTCACTAAAACTCACTTGGGATTTCTCTGTATCTGTGCCATACTTACTGCAGATGTCTGCATAGAAGACAATAAGGCCTTCCTGGTATGGATCAGACTTGCTAAGGTTGAACTGGCTTCCTTTCATTACAGTTCTCATTCATGTACTTCTGAGGATGATCAACATTTCTGAGAGGAACAGGCAACCCCATCCCCCACACCTTCTCACCTGTCTATGCCAAGCTAAGTGAGGCAACAGGTTACTCCTGATAATCTCATCCTACAACTTCCAGAAAAACAAGCACCGGCTAACACCTAACCCCAGAGGACACATCTGGCCCTGGGATTGGCTACGGTGCTCCCAGGGTTTTAGGGCTGTCTCTGAGGGCTGCTGACATGCTGGCTAGTCTGACGATGATCCAGAGAATGCGTCAGCAGCACTGGGAGGGCAGAGTAAACAAGCCGGGCTCCCTGGGGTGAGGAGAGAGAGGCTGGCAGTGGTGCTAATGTTGCAGTGAAAGGCCTACAGAGAGCAGGAACATCCTTTCTCTGTGCAGTTGTAGGGCAGAGTACCTAGCCTGGTTTCAGATGCAAACACTACTGTGCATACTGAACTCCTTCATCAAAAGATTATGTGCAAATAATTTGGAAATTATTCTGATCAAATTAACACAAAGCTAACTCGCAATGAGGCACTGATGGATGTGAGAAAAAAAGAGTATAACTCTTGGTTTGACCTTGATATGACTGCCTAAGCTCCTGCTGAGACAAACATACAACACAGCAGGGATATTTTGACGGCTGGTGCCCTCTGCTGGAAACAGCAATGCTGTGTTTAAGTCTGGAAAACTTACTGAGAGCTTGGGATGCAGGAGATACAAGGTTATGTTTTTTGAAAAAGGTTAGACAGTAATATATGAACAAAGGGAGAACTGATCCGGACCTGGGTCATCTTGTCCACAGACACAGGGATGCCGTCAATGGTGAGAGGAGGGAGCTCTGAGGCAAGCTCTCCACCAGGGGGGGCGTGTTCAGCCAGAGCGTTCTCCAGATCCTCCAGCATCATGCCTTTATACTTCCGCACCTGGAGAGCACAAAATCAAATATGAATGTAGACGTAATATAAAAGGTAACCAGCAATCTCTGAGAGCTAAAGGGACACCTTTAGCCAAAATGAAGGGACATTTTGCGCTAACAAAGAGGAGCTTAGGGTGTTTCTTTTTGGAGCACAAAGATGTTCTCTGGCAGTAAGACTCACCACGTTCTCCAGAGGAGCAGCACCAAACACCTTGAACATAGGGTTGGGTTTGGATGGAGAGATACACAGCACGATGGCCTGTTGGCCCACTCTGGTGGTGTACTCATCCAGGGTGGCTCGTAGTTTCCTGTAAACACACACACACACACACCGCTGTTATAAATACAAGCCATACAAGCAACACCTTAACTGAGTTTGAGGGTGAACTGCTTAAACGTTTGAGGTAAATAACTTTGAGCTCACCTAAGGAGACGAGTCTGCTGCCTCTTGCGGATGGAAGGGTTGGATTCAAAGATATGAGGCCTCTTCCTTTTCTTACCAGTTGCCACTGCAGCAGCTGCTGCCATGCCTACTGGTCCTGAGGAGGAAAAGTGTACACTGGTTATCAGACTGAGCAACATTTAAAAAATGTTTTACACTCTGGTTTAAGTGGTTATCTTTACAAGTGTTTGTTTCATTAGAAACTTTTTTTAATTTCTATTTTTAGAAGGTTACAACAAGGTCAAGTTGTAGTGGAGGTTCACTGATATATTTAGTGATAACATTTAAAAAAGAAAAGATCAATGTTGTAAAAGGCAATTTGTACTGTGTCCTAAGCTCTACAGTGTTATCTGCTTTTTTAAAACCACTGATCGAATGGATACAAGCTGCTATTATGACTGGACGACAAATTATCCTCAGGAATTGAAAGACCCCGGGAGAACCTCCTTTACTGAACTGGTTGACTGAACTGGGCACAGTCGCTGTATACGAAAGGATGTCTTATAGGATGCAGGACAGAACAGAAAAATATCTTCTGAAGTGGGGCGTGTATCTTGATGGGATTAACAGGCCAGAATGAAGATCAAATGTGAAAATTAGAAGTGGTTTTGTATTGTTTTTTAATTTTATGTCAATTAGATCTTATTATTTCTATGTTCCTTTATATGCCAAGCCACTGTAGAAGATAGCGCCTGCTGAACCCTCTTGGTTAAGGTTTTGTGTGTGGGTGGGGTAGGGGTTATTTGTAACAAACAGATGTGTGTTACGGCTGTTTTGTTTTTGTAAAATAAAAATTTAAAGTCATAGAAAAATAAGGAAAAAAGATCAAGAGTGGCAGTAAGAGCTTGACAGTTGCCAGTTTACTGCACTGCCTCCACTAACAGTCCTCTAGCACCACCTGCTGCTCAGTACGAAACATTACACTCACCATGATGATGTTTATGAACCACTACTTTGATAGAATTAATAAAGAACTCATATTCATAAACTCCAGAGGGTTTTCTCCTCTTGTAGATGATTAAAAAAACAATACCTGCAGCAGCTAGGTGTGCTGTGACCTCATCAGTGCCAGCCGAGTTGAGGATATCTGTGTCATCGTACGGATCATCGTCTGGCGAAGACGTTGAATCTTCTTCAGCGCTCATCATGGATGCTTCAGTGAAGGTAGCCACATGTACCTACAGTAAGGCAAAATTCATGTAGAACAGACTTTAATTTATAACCAGACTATTGTGATACACTGGTACCTGAATGGTATCTGACTGAGGTGCAGTTATTATGTATCAGTCTGACTATACAATAAGTGCACCTGATGAATCTGTTGGCTTACGGCGCTGGCTTCAATGGTGGTCATTTGTTCAGTCTGGTGAACAACGTGCTCGTCCATGATTGGCCGTCTGGTCTAAAGAGCTGGATCAAGGGTGTGATGACTGAGGAGAGAGGAAATGCAGAGATGTAGTGAGAAATAATCACAATGCATGCATCTCTTTATTATTACGGCACAGAGATTGTTAATCAGTAATTCCTGATCTGTTGAAACCTACCAGAGCTGAGCATATATGCATATTACTGTTAGATTAGTGACGTCACATGCCAGCATAACTGCATCACGCTAATCACAAATAAGAGGCTTGGGACAAAAAAGGAGGCAGTCTTTGACATATTTGAGTTCAGTTTAACAATTTTATTTCTTACATGAATATAAATACAAGGAACGGAAATATAGAAATAAAAAGGCGTGTTTGTCTGTGTGTGTTAGAAACCTGCAAATACCTTATACCACTAACACAAACTAAGTCCTTGTGACCCTTGTGCAGTATATATTTAAATGGTAGATTAGTTTTACACAGTTGTCATCCTCCTCGTTCTTGGAACAATCATACCATAAACCAGGGGTTCCCAAAATGTGGGTTGGAACCCTCTGGGGGGTCGCGAGACACAAATGGGGGGTCGTGAGATGTCTTCCAGAATGTTTTTATTTTTTGAGTTATCTAAAAATAGTACATTTTACCCATTATAGTAAAGAATATCCACAAAAATAGTAGCTAAACTTGAAATAAAACCTTGAAAATAGGAAATGTAATGTGTTTCCTGCCTTTCTTTTTGCCACATGACTCCTAAGTTTAGGGGTAGTGAACAGTTAATTATCAATACCATAAGTAGCAGTAGGTTAATTCATAAAGGCACAGGAAACACAGACACATGCTCATATAGGTTGGCTAATTTTCTGACCACCAGCTAAATTAAATCACTTTGAGGGACAGTGGGGGCCGCAAGTCTTTGGCACCTATAATTTGGGGGTAACAGGCTGAAACGTTTGGGAACCCCTGCAGTAAACTATGCTCTTGCTGTTATCGCTGAGCCTCTATTTCCAATGCAAATTGCGTTGCTGCTATTCTGCCTATAGAGGGCATCATACTGTATCAATAGGGGTTTATTGGTCAAGAACATAACTTGTGACATTCCTAGAACTGAAGAATGAATGCAAATGTATTTTTTCCAATTGTATTATTACATAATAAGCATTATAAAATAACAATATACGAATTACAAGGTTTTATTTTAATGCATTGTTTTATTTTGCTTGGCAATATTTAGAAAACATGGTTCAAATCTAACAAACTGAAAGGACATTGCTGATTAAAAAAAAAAGCCAAAAAGTAAGATTTTCTTCACAGTTTAAGGCAGTGTGGTGTCAGTTTATCAGTGAGCTTTTTTTGTGTGAGGGGTGGACTGATTTCATGGTCTGACAAGGCAAGGGTCAACATCCCCAATTGTGCTTAATTCAACCCTCTTGTTATGTTGTGGGTCAAATTGACCCTTTTTAAAGTCTATTTTATGCAATATATGCCTTCCAAACCAGCTAAATGCAGCATAAAAATCTGGACAGCATGTGACAGAAGGAGTCATGTTAATTTTATCAACATCACTTTATAAAAAAATAAAATAAACAAAAATCCATGTCATGTAAAACTATTGTATTTATATTTAGGACTTTCCAATGTACATTAAAAAAGTGTTAACATTATTCTATATGAAAAACAAGTGAGTTATCCTCATTGAACCATGATCTGTGAGAATTAAAGAACACCAATGGATCAAATCTTGATTTAAATGGTTAGTAATGGAGTTGAAAATTAGATTTAAAAAAAATATATTTCTGACACTTTTGGATAATTGAATATGCCCCAGGTCAAATTGACCCAGGAACATTAATGCTGTTCCAGAGAAACGAACATATCAGGAGGGTTAATACAAAAAGTTGCCCTTAAAATATTCTCCTTTATACTTGGAAATGCAAGACTTAATCACCATACTGTCAATGTAGAAAAGCTTTCTGTTAGTAAACCACTGAGGCAGTCTGAATGGGAATAACCTGCTGTTTTCATGATGAGCAGCTTACTGCATATCTACTTAAACAGGTCTGACCATCATTGCTTTATCTTTGAAACACATGTGAAACCGCTGCTCTCCACCAAAACACATCCACAAAATTAGGCAGGATCGCCTTTCACTGCAGCACAAAAGCTTTATTTGCATTGAGTGCCCCCCTGTACTAACTACATGGACTGTGCTACCTGCAAACAGGATCCATGGCACGACTCAACAACAACACTGATGTTTGGTTATAACGACGGCCTGATATAAGGCCGATTCCCACAACATGTAATGCAGTTAGTTGGGCATGACTGCCAGCATTAAATAGGCAATGTTAAAGCACACTCGATATTGTGGTGTAGTATTAGCCGACTTGCTGGGCAGGTTGTCAAAGACTGCCTCCCAGTGCTAAGCTAGTCCTACATTTGGCTATAAGCTAGCTAGCTAACCATTTGGCGATGCAGCGTCGGTCATCAATGAATGTAGATTAATATCGAGAGAAGCAGCAGTTTTCTGATGATCAGATGATGAATAAGGATTAATTCAGTGTGCAGTATATGTTAAACCTTTGTAACGCATCAGCTAGCATGAAACCCGCGCAATACGAAACAAAACAGAGCGCTGAATCAGGCCCAGCGGCCTAACATTCATTCAATGCTATTCTCCCCTCTCTGAGCTTATTGTCACTGCGCGCCTAGATCACGATTCCCTCAAAAAGCCATCTTTGTGTGAAAACCCTGCTGCAGTCAACATCTAAACACTCTGCATCGTTCGCCCGAGCGCTGCCGGGTTCGATGATGCGGCTGCGCCGGGGCTGAAATAAATGGAGATTGCGCGGTAGGGCACTAACCTCAGAGCGGCTGCGCTACTTCGGGCCTGCGCCGTACAGCGAGGATGGAGCTCTAATGGAGGACAGAGGGGAGCCAGCAGCAGCAGCTAACACAACACACACAGCGAACACACAGTGATGCCTTCAGGTGCCCCTTCTGAGCTGCTTGAACCCATAGTCACAACTCATACATTTTGACATCACATTTTATTACTGTTTTTTGTTTAAACTATGTTTGTTTTAATGATGTAAGGTGTCAAAAAGGCGCCTATAAATGAAATGCATTATTATTATTATTATTATTATTATTATTATTATTATTATTATTATTATTATTATTATTATTATTATTATTATCAGCTCTGATGCGCATCTTGAAATAGTATTTTTGGAAAAGACGAGCGCAAAAGCACCTCTTGATGGCTTTGATCCTCTCGTTTATTAGTAGAGCATAAATTCCAGAATATGTGATTATGCATTTAGCCCAAAACAATTACTGCTGCCTTTTCCTTTTCCCTAAAGGAGCAACTCTTTCACCAAAGTTATTGTTTTGTTTTGTTTTTTAACCAGTGAACTATAAAAGTTAAGCTTCATGAATCTAATGGGAAAACAACATTAAAAATTCTGAACTAACTGTTGAACTGTATGTACTTATACTTGTGTATGTTCTATCTCTACTTTTATTGTCTACTATAATAAGACGGTCGCTAATGGACAACTACCTTAGGAAGCTGGGAGGGTGAGGGTTGGCTGGGTAAATGGGGATTTATTTTTCTATCGTCTTGTTTGTCTTGTTTTTCTGTTTCATTTGGGAATTTTTGTTCTATTCTATGCAGGTACTCTGATTTATTCTTTCTCTTGTGTTAAATCATTTTGTACTGTCTGCAAAAATTTAATAAAAATATATGGAAAAAAAATATTATTCTGAACTCAAATATGTGAATAATTCAGATTAAAGTACGTTTTCACAAGCCAACATCAGAACACAAGCAGTAGGCAATAAAGTAAATACTACAATAAAAAATAATCAGTAAATCATTTGAAAATACAAATTTTTAAAACAAACTTTATTCTATTAACTAACACACCCAGCAAATTATTTTGAAGAGGACAATTTTGATTACATGAGAATGTGAGGGATATTTACCAAAAAACCCACTAAAGGTTTGTATAATGGTAATCTGCAAACAGAATGTTCAAAGAAATGATCATATTTGTCAGTACATAATCAATACAAACTATTTCAGTGTTTACAAATAATTCAAGACATAGCTCATAAAACAAGTCAGATTAGGATATTACTTGGCAGCAAGGCATCATTTAATATCCTTCTGTTACTGGAGTATGCTGAATCATATCAATACATTGAGTTCAAACCACACGACAAAAAAACCCAACTCTCTCAACACAAGTAAGAGAACATATTGATTAACAGTCATAGAATATCTAGTCAGCAAAACTTCATTTTTTACTCCCTGGCTTTAACCCAGAATGAGAGTTGTGTGGTCTCTGTCTCTGTCTCTGTCTCTGTCTGTTCTTTTATTGGATTTTTATTTGCTCTTACAGTGTTTTTATTCTTTTTTTTGTTATTATTATTTACTTTTAAAGTGTTTTATTTGTTTTATCATGATTCTTTTATTTTATTTTTAAATGTGCTAAATAAATACAGTGGATTGGATTGGATTGGAAACTTTAGTAATTTATCCAGATCGGTGGTTCCTGCACTGCATTGCTATTTCCCATAGTTCTTGAACGCCACATTAGACTTGGCAAACCACGCCCCTTTCTGCAGACACACTGAACTCAGCTGCTGGAGAGACGAGCCGACGCAGAGGTACAGTTATAAAATAGAAAAAAAATAAACAAATAAAAGAAAAGAACAAGTGAAAGGTTGAGGTTAGTCGTTAAGAGTTCATAAAGACTATTTTTGACGAACGTCACTCTTCCATCATCACCAACACCTGTGTCATTCAGGCGCGTGGGCTGACTGACACATGGAAATGTTTACTCACCTGAAAAGTTCCTGACCTTTATTATTTGACGTTTTTAAGACAAGTTTACTTTTGCAAGCAGTTTATGTATGTAAAGTAACTACTTTAATGATGCAAAGCTTGCCTGTCTAAATAACAATTTATGAATTGTTTATATTTGCCTGTTCGTTCAGTAGGCTGCAACTAGTTAATTAAATCATTGCAGATTTTGACAACAAACCTGCTGTGACTCTTACCTCAACAATAATATTCTAGTAGAGATTAACAGGACACCTGACAGGAGCCTACTACTACTACTACTACTACTACTACTACTACTACTACTAATAATAATAATATTTATTTTATCTGTAGAGCACTTTTCACAAACCAAGTTTTAAAGTGCTTCACATGCAGCAAAATAAAACAGGCAGATCATAAAAACACACAAATCAAGATAAAGAAATAAAACATATTTTTAAAGACATAAAAGTCCATTAAAAGAACTCTAAAGGAATACAATTATATTAAAATACATTTCTTTAGACGGTTAAAATAAAATAAAGTCAAATTAAATTCAGATACAATCTGGGAAGGCTCTGCGATCAAAGTATGTTTTGAGAAGGGATTTAAAAGAGCTCACTGACTCAGCAGACCTGATCTCCTCCTACTAGAAGGTTATAATGCATTAAAGTTCAACTGAAAAAAATGCTGCTTCCTATGTTGGAACTTTTCATGAAGGGTTTAACTTTTCACAGGATTTTAGCAGTAGTTACTTTTAGCTATAGATTAATCTGATCAAACAGAAAGTTGGTGTTTATGAGCTTCCAAAAAATTTCCTGAAAAATGACAAGGCGTTTAGTTTCAGAAGTTTAGAAATTCTTTTCAGTAGTTTTACATGAATGAGGTACAAACAGTACATCCAGTTCATTTACATTTAAAACAGAAATGAAATACAAATTAAATGAGGTCTTAAGCCAGCTTGTAGATGCTTCTCTGTATTTACAATATATCTACATATGAGAGAAGAGAATAAGAAACATTTAAAAGTGTGTCTCCGTTTCAGTATTCACAATTGATATCATTGCTGATATGGATCATTTGGGTCTGTGATAGTGACAGCACTTCTCTTTTCAAATGGTTTGAAAATGTTCTGTCCAAACAAAAACTAAGGACATATGTGCAGATCAAGCATCATTTCCTCCCTGAATTATATGTAATGTCTCGTTTATCTAGAAGCCAAAGATCCTTGGTTGCACAGTTAAGATCTGGTGTTCTTCCTCTGGCCTTCGAGGTTGGTGGATTCAAGAATATTCCAGAAGAAAACAGACTCTGTGAGTTGTGTGATTTGAATGAAGTTCTTTTGCACTGTACAAGCTATGATGACGTCAGACGTCGTTGTTTCATGAAATTGCCTGTAAAGAGGCTGAAATATTGTGGTGGACAGATGTATGAAAGCTAGAATGGTTGTTTAATTCTGATGTGTTTAAACTAGCTTATTGTGTCTCAAAAGCCTGGAAAATAAGACAAGATAGTCTTTGTAAGTAGTGTGCATTTTTATTTTTATTTTATTCTGTTTTAATTTTCTTCCTCAGTTTCCTTACATGAATGATCATGCTGTGGGCTCTGACCCTGGACTGCATGAAATTCATGGTGTCTTGTAAGTCCATGAGGGCTGGGCATATGATTATATGCATGACACAATAATGAAATAAAAACTTCATACTCTCTGATGCTATGAATCTCACCTGCTTTGTTGTCTTCAAAGGTCAGAGGATAGAGGCTGTAATAGACAACTTTCTGTGATGCATCAAGGTGACAGCTCGATGGAAAGGCTAACTGGAAAATGGTAAGTTTCTGACTATTTTACAATGATCCTCCATTAGAAGTTTGAATGCTTTGGACAGAATGGGACAGTTTCACAAAGGTAGAAATTGACTATGGCCAAGTTTAGGTTTAACTACAATGAAATATTTTCTTCTTGAGGGCTTTAACTTCTACTTTGACATTCTACCAAGAAAACTGTGAGTAGTTTAGCAATACGAGTCCTTAGGTCTGAGTTCCCATGGATAACTTTTAAGCCATAAATATGCCTGCCCATATCTTATCTGTACTTGCATTAGAGCAGGGGTTCCCAAACTTTTCAGCCAGCAATCCCCAAGGCCAAGTTTTTCAAAAACTTTAATCTGGATCAAAATGATCTGGATAGGATTGAATCTCAAAAATGGGTATTTCAAAAGCAGATTACCAAATCCTGATCCTACAAAAGTGGGATACGGATTTGGTAATCCAATCCTGCCCAGAATCCAGATCAAATGTTGATTTGGGGTTTTGGATAGGTTTGATGCTAAAAATTAGTATTACCCTGCTCCCACTGGAAAGGTGGATTCAAGGTGGATCTAGAGACATGTAAGACACATGACACATATTCAAACATTCTTTTATGCAATATTTACATTAACTGCACTCATGAAAGAACTAGGAGCACAGTTGAAAGATTGAATGGGGTGTTGAAAAGGCGCTTTGCATGCCTAAACCACCTACGTGTTGCAAACCCACAGCGAGCATGCAACATAATTCTGGCCTGCTTCGTGCTTAATAATATCGCTGAACAACACAAGGCTCCTGAATGTGATGGAAGGGGTGATCATTCACAGCCCCGTGTAGATGGCCCTGACCTACCACTGGCAGCACTGCAACCAGATGAAGCAGCTGGACGGTCAATGCGAGAAGTTCTAGTGAACCATTATTTTTATTTTGATCAAAAGCATTAGTATGCTGAAAAAAAAGTATTTTGTTTGACTTTATTTTTCTTTTCCCAATGAGACATTTAATGTACATACCATGTTAATGAAATGTATTACTTTGACCAACTGATGCTGGCCTATTCAAAGACTGCAAATCTAGATTCTGTAATCCCGATCTTGTGGTATCTGGATCAGAATGATCCTGCCTGAAAAGCCTTTGAAAAACCAGGACAAAATCTAGAAGATCACTTTTATCTGGGATAGCAAAAAAGGGGATTACACAATTTGGATCATTTTAATCCAGATTCAAGTTTTTGAAAAACTGGGCCCAAATGATTGAATGTTGCTTCATACTTCATTTAGCTGGTCTGCAGAAGTAACCTACCTACATGAACATGTGTCTGTGTTCCCCATGCTGTTATGAATTAACCTGCTGCTACTGAAGCTTTTGTAAATTAACTGTTAATTAACTCTTTCATCTTGCAACAAAGAAAGGTCGAAAATGATTGAGTTTTTTTATTTGCATGGTTTTCTTTAAAGTGTAACTACTTTTTCTGCCAATACAACAATAGGTGAAATATGCAATTTTAGATTACTTATAAACGAAAAAACATTCTGGCAGACACCTTGCGACCCCCCCAGAGGGACCTGACCTACACTTTGCGAACCCCCTGCATTAGACTATTTCGCCTAACACTCTCGACTAGTTTCATCAATCTTTGTGAAACTGGCCCCAGCAGCCCTACTTAGAATTCACCACAAGGGGGCAGCATTGTATCACAAATCACACATGGTCCTCAGCCTCTTAGATTTGCTGTAACAGGAGATGGCAGTGAGGCATCATTGATGCACCTCTCTGCAGGTGCCCTGGCATGTTCTCAGGATGATGGATGTTTTACATTAGTGTGTGTTGACAGCAGCTTATGTTTGTGTCTCACTAAATGTCAGCAAGTATCATATTAAAAAATCTGGCAAGTGAGCAGCAGAGTGTGACTCTGCATTTTACAACTTACATACTGTGTAACTGACCTTCATACTACTGTACACTGTTTCACCACTGTGCCTCTGTCTTTGCTTACAACACACCTGCATCTGAAAGGACACAGCCTCTTCAACACAATGTCCCCTAATGCTATTTGATGACCAGCTATGGTCTGAACACTGATAGTTAAACTTGACACAAGTACATGGAGGTAAAAGATTTGTTTTCTTTGCAAAAATCCAAATTTGATTGGACATGCAAGTCTGTATGTGCATCTCTGTTAATGTGTAGATTGTTGATTGTTGTATTATTTGTTAAAACTATTGCTGAGGCTACAAGTGTGCAGCACTTTAGTCCAAGACAACTTTCCCATAGGGGACAATAATGTGCATTGTACCATAAGGCATCATATTCTACTGTGTCATATCATATCGTATTGTTAAGTTCAGTTTAGTTTAGTTCAGTTTTGTATCGTATCGTATCGTTTCCTTTCATTTAGTATTCTATCGTATCGTTCAGCTCAGTTCAGTTCAGTTCCGTATCGTATTGTATAGTTTAGTTTAGTTTAGTTTAGTTTCCTATTGTATCGTATTGTTTAGTTTAGTTTAGTTTAGTTTAGTTTCCTATTGTATCGTATTGTTTAGTTTAGTTTAGTTTAGTTTAGTTTAGTTAAATTTAGTTTAGTTTAGTTTAGTTAAATTTAGTTTAGTTTAGTTTAGTTTAGTTTAGTTTAGTTAAATTTAGTTTAGTTTAGTTTAGTTTAGTTTAGTTAAATTTAGTTTAGTTTAGTTTAGTTTAGTTTAGTTTAGTTAAATTTAGTTTAGTTTAGTTTAGTTTAGTTTAGTTAAATTTAGTTTAGTTTAGTTTAGTTTAGTTTAGTTAAATTTAGTTTAGTTTAGTTTAGTTTAGTTTAGTTAAATTTAGTTTAGTTTAGTTTAGTTTAGTTTCCTATTGTATTGTATAGTTTAGTTTAGTTTAGTTTAGTTTAGTTTAGTTAAATTTAGTTTAGTTTAGTTTAGTTTAGTTTAGTTAAATTTAGTTTAGTTTAGTTTAGTTTAGTTTAGTTTAGTTTAGTTTAGTTTAGTTTAGTTTAGTTTAGTTTCCTATTGTATTGTATAGTTTAGTTTAGTTAAATTTAGTTTAGTTTAGTTTAGTTTAGTTTAGTTTAGTTAAATTTAGTTTAGTTTAGTTTAGTTTAGTTTAGTTTAGTTTAGTTTAGTTTCCTATTGTATTGTATAGTTTAGTTTAGTTAAATTTAGTTTAGTTTAGTTTAGTTTAGTTTAGTTTAGTTAAATTTAGTTTAGTTTAGTTAAATTTAGTTTAGTTTAGTTTAGTTTAGTTTAGTTTAGTTAAATTTAGTTAAATTTAGTTTAGTTTAGTTTAGTTTAGTTTAGTTTCGTATCGTTTAGTTTAGTTTAGTTAAATTTAGTTTAGTTTAGTTTAGTTTAGTTAAAGGCCCTGTGAGGAGTTTTGAACTGGCTGAGAAACAGACTGAAAATGATACTGATGCCTCTTTATGACCTTCAATAGCAAACAAGGCCATCAGCAGCAACACTGACACCTTCTCTGTTGTCATTTTGAATGCCTGAAACCGCCCTGAGGGGGTAGGTGTCTGACCAGATGATGGACATCTTGCTTCAGAAACAGCCTTTATTTGATTGTTTTCATGGAAACTAATCACATTGCCTGGTAAAGTTGACTGTTAAAAGACAACAGGATGAGGTTTTTGTTGAAAACACTACTTTTGCATGTTTAGGACAAGAGATAAGAGGTATCACTTTGTCCACAAGGGGGCGCCAGAATCGATACACACCAGAAGTTCCTCACAGCAGCTTTAAGTTTAGGATCGTTTAGTTTAGTTCAGTTTAGTTTTCTATCGTATCGTTTCGGTTATTTTATTTTAATTCATTCTAGTTTAGTTTAGTACTGTATCGTTTAGTTTATTTTATTTTAGTTAAGTTTAGTTTCCTATCCTATTGTTTTGTTTATTTTATTTTATTTTATTTTATTTTATTTTAGTTTCCTGTCGTATTTATTCATATCGGCTGTATCATACAGTATCGTATCACACAGTATTATGTTGTACATTACCATGTAGTATTGTATCATACAACATTATATCGTAAAATATCGTTTGGCATTGTATCACTATGTTTCCTGTGTGTTTGTGGGTCCTGCCATGATTTCTGTCTGTCTGACCATTTAATTAGTTCTCTTGGTATCTTACATTCTTGTCTGCAGATACTTTTTGCAGAGTTGTAGCTTCTTCGAAAGTACTTAGTCTGCATTCATTTATTTTATTTCTCAAGGGCACTGCAGTGGGAAACAGTTTCTGTTAGGTATATAGGTGACGCTGTGACTTAGATGGAGTAAAAAGCTGGAGAGTGTTAATGAACCAAGGCCCTATTATTTGCTCCTGTTCTGCTTTTTCCCTCCGTGGGCTGTGGTTGGGTATAGATAAGGCTCACAGCCTGGGGGTCTTGAATCAATAATGGATGTAATTGGTGGGGTGGAAGTGAGGATAATTGAAGGTAATTGTGTGGACCGTCACAAGCCTGGGAGAGAGGTCAAGAAGACGAGGAAGAGAAGTAGACTTTGGCAAGGATGAGGACAAAAAAAAATTCCTAGTCTTCCTGCAGGTACTGTATATAATTATGTATCTCCATGGGAGCAACCTCTCCGTTTTGTTGATGTGTTACTTTTTAAAACTGCCGAGGGGAAAATTCAAGATTTGTCATCCTTAGTCACAAAAGAAAAGTCAAAGAGATTAGAAATTGTTCCTTTTGCATTCAGTTGCTTCAATTCTCTTTGAGTGTTTGATATGGTTGCTTCACCCTCAGTGAAAAGTGAACTGATGTTTGTGGTGCTGGAAATAAAAAAACAATGGACTAGATATTTTGCCTTTTCTACACCAGAAGTACGACACAGCACAGATCAGCTAGGTTGATAATATGTCCATGTTGTGTACAGTTGCAGATGTCAAAGTTCACACTTTCTAGAAAGAGTTGCAGCTATTTGGAGCTGCAGGTGTTGCTTTTGCTTTTTTTTTTAATTTAAAGACTGGTTTATAATGTGGTAGCCCATGTGTATTAGGTCTCTTGGACTTTAGGTTAATCTTCAATCTGATACAGCTCTTAAATATTTTTCTTATCTTCTTCTTCTTTTTTAACAGTTTAATTAATGTTGCTTATCAATTTATGCATGCTGCTTTTCGTTTCATGAGTTTAACCCATGGGTGTATCAAGATACGACCATATTAGTGTGCTACTGGCTGAAAAGGAGTTATATCAGATCAGTTGCTTGAACCCTGCTTTGCTTATGGACACAGCATATATATATGGGAATGCACAGTTTGTTGCGTTTGCTTGTTTGTCCAATTCATTTTAATCAGATAAGATCAAAACAGGCAACTGTGAAACTGTTCAGCCACAAGGGTGCAAGTGCAGCTTGAAGTCAAAGCTTGGCTGTTAACAGAAACTGGCATGCTCAGCGTTCCTCGGATCAATGATGGGTGTGTGTCCTAAAGAATACTGATTGAGTAAATTGACTTCATACTCAAGGATATTCCTTTCCCCACGGTTGATGAACTTTGAAGGAGTCCATACACTTAATAAATCTTGTGAAATATCCTGCATGATCAGCAGGGGGCACTGCAGCACCATGCATGTACCAAAAACTGAACCACTGTAGAAACTTTTTTTTTTGGTGCTCTGCAGAGTCATGCTCACTGAATGATATGACACATTCATTCATATTTCACTCTGAGAACATTCAGAGATTACTTCCATCTAGTAGCTTGGAGCAAAATTAATCCAATATCTGTGCTATGTTATCTTTCTGCTGATTTTATCGAATATGGAGCTGTTTTTTTGCAGTTTGATTTACTTTAAGTTGCAGAAAGCATATTTATTTTGTGTTGCTTTTACATGAATGAAAGGGAGACTTATCTGGTGTAGAAATGAAGCTGTGAACCTTGTGAGAGTAACAACATTTCACTACAGCTTCTTCAGCTTAACAGTTCTCAATGTGGACTTACAATTTAATTGCTTTTCTCAAAATAAGGATGGACCAAATCAGATTTGGCTCTGATTAATGATCTGAACACTTTCTGCATGAGTGCAATTATAGCGCCTGATCAAAACTTGGTTCTTTAGAATTATTACTCTTCTAATAACTTGCCCAAAAGTTTACTAATGTTCTGAATACAAGGCACTTTGCAGCACCATCTACCTACCTGTGGTGGGTTACTTTACCAACTTGCTGTAGAGTCGACAAACACAGCTGTGCTGCTCAAACTATACAATGATTCAACTTTGCTGTTAACCACAGGCACTGTCTTTAATGTGGACTATTACTTAATCATTTGAAATTGTCCAGTGGACCACCTTCTATAGTCAGTACCAGGTGATTGTATATGTTTAAGCCTTTACCAATCAGGGTGCTGTTGGCCTAGCAGTTAAGGAGTGCACCCCATGTACAGAGGTTATAGTCCTCGTCACAGCTGTTGCTGGTTTGACTCCAGGCCACAACCATTTGCAGCATGTCTCCTACTCCAAATATTTACGGTCTCTCTTAAGTTGTCCTCTCTACTAAAAGTAAAACTGTTCAATTAAATATTTCATACGTCTTTACCATAGACTGTATAAAATATGGATGTAGTATCCCTGACGTCTACCATCTGTTTATGAAGCACTGTTTTGAGGCCAATCGTCGGCTGATGTCGAGCCAGTGAGACGTAAAGAGGCGGGCTACAGCGTTCCCGCGTGTCAATCAAGTCAGCTGTGCCTCTCATTGTAAGACTCGTAATCTCAATATCTTCGAAATTGCCGCGTTAGAAAAACATTCAGCCTCCGGACAGTGTGTGCCGATCGAGAAATGAGCTATCCAGACTACACTCGTCTTTAGTACCAGGCTGTAAACATGTTTATTTCTGCTGTAAAGATTGTCTCTTTTGAATTGGTGTGTATGTGGTTTCTGGTATTTCTGGAGCCAGCCTCAAGCGGATCTTTGATGAACTGCAGTTTTTTGCACTTCCGCATCGGACTCATATTTTTAGACCAGAGGTTGCCTCTTGGTCTTTACCAATCTTCATAAAGCAAACATAGAACTTGTTAACCTTTCTAAGCGCTCACTAGGACTCTTTAAACCCAATATTTAAATCACAATTCAGTTAAAAGTCCCTGTGAATAGATAAAGAACATTTATGATATCTCAGTTACATGGAAACCATACTGCTCTTAATATTGATTGCATATTTTGGCTCAAATTTTCCATCCTACCTGCTGCAAGACATGCTTCTTCATTTTTCAGTCCAACCATCTGCCTTCCCACTCTTCTCCCCCCCTCTCTCTGTCATTTCTTCTAATGCATTATTTGTCCTTCCACTATAAGTTTTTTTTTCTTTCAATGCAAGATGAACACAATAGTTCAAAACCGAGCAAACACAAGACTCTGGAGGGGAGCGAGTGCGCCAATGTATGAGTTGGGAAGAGTAGTGTTTTCATTAGAGATAATCAAGTCAAGGCTTCGGCTTTCTTCTCCTGCCACAGTCTGTTGTCAATAGAAACAGGAGTGTAGGGAGGATGATAAGAGAGGGCAAAAAAAAACAAGATGAAGGAGAAAAACAAGCAGGAATTGTACAGGGGAGACAAGGTGAAAGAACTTCTAGTGAGCTGTCTCTTAAGGAAGTATCTCTTTCCTCCTTCCCCATGTGTTCCCATGTCTAATTGGAAATAAAGTGCAAGTAATGAACCTGTTTATAGACTCATTGCTACAAAATTCAGCATTAGCACAAGTTATTGCGGACATCCAGAACAAGAGCAAGAAAGAGAAGAATCAGATGGAAAAAAAATACACGAAGAAGGACTTTAGTGGTTCTTTGAAGGGAAAATATCAGTGTTACATATTTGCATACTTTGATGTGTGAAGATACAATATATCTCAGGTGTACTATGATGTCTCTTCACACATGCTGATTGCTGTGACTAAGATAATTGGGCCCCTGTCGCCTTGTGTTGTTCCATGAGTGCCTGTTGTAACACCTGCTGAACAGGGGAGTGTGGCCTTATAAAGCTAAGTGCCTACAAGCAAGCTACATTTGTACTACAAATATGAATGGCATGAGCGGAGTAGAAATGTGAGCTAGTGTTGTTAGGCTCATAGAGAAAGGACACTTTATAAGAGCAACTTCAAGTCCACATTTAAAGGACTGAAATTCAGCACTCTGCTGTGCTCTCAGGAAGTTACACGGTCAGACAGTGATGTCTCTGTCATGATTAATGTTATTTCAGTACCGTAGTGGTTGAACCCTCACAAGCTAAATACCCCTGTGGTTAGCGAACAGGAGGAGACACATCAACATCTGCTTCTTTTAAAAGACTTGCTTTTGTCTTTATCCATATTCTGGAGAGTCACTGAGTCTGTCTCTACATGTGTTGCCTTGCATCAAATCTGCATAATCAGAACCCAGCCAACCAGTTGGACTTTTTACACTCTGCAGGGGTCTGGTAAGCTTAGTTGAGATTCCATTTACGGCGTAATACTCAGCATGAAATTCTTTTAGTAACAAACTGGGCTGTAACACCATGACCTTAATTCATGTGAAGCTGTTAAAAAAACATGTTAATTGATTCACCTGTTTGAAATAAACAACACGTGGTTTAATACTTGGAAAGTCACATATTTTGATGCCAGTGACTCACTCTGTCAGGTTTAATGGAACAACATTTTGTTTTCGACTTAATGAGCTTCATTAAGTCCTTACTCTAAGTTGTGGGAGGTTTTTTTTTTCAATCCCAATTTATTTGAGGGGCTATTTTTATGCTGGGTTCTTTTAGTATAGATGTTATATGCTTCATGAACATGTACAACCTTTTAAAATGTTTATTAAAAACAGAATTTGATGATTTGAAAATCACTTTAATCCATTATTTAATTCAAAATACTGCAAAGACAACATACTTTTAGAGATGCTGGTTTTTGAACTGTGTGCTGATAACATGCTGGGTGGTGGCCCTTCTCCTTAGAGCAGAGGACATGGTGTCCCTGATTTCCCAAAAGTGTCCAATTTTGATTGGTTAGACCACAGGACAGTTTTCCACTCTGCCTCAGTCCATCTTAAATGTGCTCAGAGATGTCAACTGTGTTTCTGGTTAATATTTGTCTTTGGTTTACTCCTTCATGGTAAAGTTTTAACTTGAATTTGAGCATGTAATGGCAAACTGTGTTCACAGACAGTGTTTTTTGGAAATTATTTTGAGCTCATGCAGTGATTTCCACTACAGAGTCATGTCTGATTTTCATACAGTGCTGCCTGAGGGCCCCAAGATCACAGCCATCCATGATTGGACACTGAGGCTTATTATACGTGAATTGCAGAACTAAGATAAAATAAGATAAGATATTACTTTATTGATTCCCAAGGGGGAAATTCAGTTGTTACAGCAACCCAGACATAAGTACAAATCAAGAAAAAGTCTCTACCCCCCCTTATGAAAGACTTGGCCTCTCTGGAATTCCCTTTTAATACCCAATATTACTAACCTGTTAAAAATGTACCTCGATAGATGTGGTAGGTATTTCTTTTTGTAACATTACAAGTTAAATTACAAGTGTTTTGTTGTCCCCATCCCAACGGTTTTGAAATATGTTGCTGGCATAACATTTAAAATGAGCATATCTTTCAGTGGAACAGAAACATTTTTCAATTTCAACACTTGATGTATTGTCTGTGTTCTATTTTCAATCAATTATAAGGTTTAAATGACTTCAAAAAATGACGTCAAAATCTGTTTTTATAACATTTTACACAGCGTCCCAACTTCTTTGGAATTAATATTGAACAAAAAATGGTTACCTTGTCTCCCTAAATGTGTCAAACTACAAACCAGTGTTTTACTAGAAAACTATTTTTGCCCATCAAAAAGTGTATTTACAGTATCTCCTGAGCCATTCGTCCTTTGTAAAGTCTGCTTTAAACCACAACCAATGGCATTATTTCAGCCAAGATACCCTGATGCGGATCCATTTGAAGCTGGAGAAAAAAGAGCTGACGAGAGGCGAAAAGTAACTCTGTTTTTAAAGGCCAGCCACTTTCCCTGTGTGTGTGTATATGTGTGCAAAGTGTGCTTGTGCTGTCCTTTCTCTAATTGACCAGCTGTGGCTACGTGTTCGGACTCCTTAAAACCAGCATTGATCTCAAGCTGTTTCAAAACAGGCCTTATTGCTTTGCTTGTACTCTCTGTTCCAGCCGTGCGTGACACCTCTGAAGAGGAGACAGGGAAATGTTGGGGACTGTGATTGCAGACTGATGGAGAATAGAAGAACTATATATAGAGAGAAGAGGCAGGGATATTGTAACAGAAGGACATCTAGGGCAGGGGTTCCCAAGTGTAGCTAAACTTGAAATGAAATCTTGAAAATAGAAGATGTAATGACTTTCCTGCCTTTCGTTATGCCAGATGACTCCTAAGTTTAGGGTTAGTGAACAGGTAATTATCAGAAGCATCAGTAGTTGTAGGTTAATTCACGTCACAATCATATAGGTAGGCTAATTTTCTGCAGACCAGCTAAACGAAGCCACATTAAATCACTTTGAGGGACAGTGGGGGTCGCAAGTCTTTGTTCACTTATGTTTGGGGTCACAGGCTAAAAAATTTTGGAACCCCTGATCTAGGGAAAGATGATCATCAAGGACCTGGTGGGTGTGTTATGTTCCTTTCTGAATCCCAGTTCTTCATGCAAACTGTTTATATTTTACATTAATTAGATGCTATTTTGCTTGAATTCAGGAGCCTACTTGATACAGTGTGCTGCAATCAATAAATCAATACCAGCACAAATTCTATGCTAAAGGCTCCTAATGATAGAAGCAGAAAGCGGGAAAAATGTCCTTCAGTTAGCAGTTATTGATATGTAAATGTTCCAACAGCTCTTGAATGTCAAATTAAGTGACAAGTAAAGTACGTACATGTGGGCAGTGAACGCATACATGAATATATAAAATAACTGGAATTATCTAAAATACATTTATGACTTACATGAAGCACATTTGTAGCTAGGGCTTCTTTGTGAGACAGAGATGTGTGTGACATGGCTCTATGGTCTGGCTGTATCTTGACATGCACCTTTTGTTTATCATTGCTCTTGCTTTTCCACTTTTTTTTTTAATATAAAAGCAGAAACCTCTAAAACAAATAACTTTGTAGTTGCCTTGGCTGTGGGCTAAGGTCACAGTGTGTAGTACTTTCAAACTTGGCTGGCTTTGAATGCAAGCTTAAGCACATTTTCACGGGGAGAAACTTTGGAAAGGGTTGCTTAACAGAATTCCACCAGCTTTTCTAGTCAATGCGAAAATGGCACATTGCCAAACATCCCACTCCTCTGTTTCACTTGCTCTCTAATATTATATGAACTTTGACCTTTCTTCCTCTAGGACTCTTCCTCAGGGTTGTGGGTTAGGGTCAAGGCCATTAAACCTGGCTTAATAAGCTGCTGAGTCCCCCTTTGCCCATCCCTCGCAAGTCCATGGGAGGTCTGAAGTGTCAGCAAAGTCAGAGTCTGGTCCTGTCAGCAACCTACAGAGATTGTTCTGCTCCTTTCTCTTCATCAGTAATGACATGGTCTGGTGCATGCTGATCCTATTTGTGTTGGCATATTTAAAAAAAAAACTTTTGGTATAGTTGTATTGATCATATCTGCATTGTTGAATGCTTTAGAAAAAGTACTGTTGTTCATTTTATAGTAGTGCATACTCAATGGAAATAGTGTTGTGATCTGATGATCTTCACTAACCCTTCTCACTTCTTTTCTCCTAAAAATGTGCACTGTGTTCATGCAGGCACAGACTATGGTATGAGAAGTGTTCTGGTTTCTGTTTGTTGTTTGAGTAGTATTGTCCTATGATGTATCAGCAGGCTTTGGTGCATAGGGGAAAAACAGTTTCAGGCGTAACCAAGCGGCAACCTCCGGGTTCAAAATATGAAGCCCATGCTGAAGTGTTACAAACTGCAGTTCATTGAGCGTCCACTTGAGGCTGGCTGCAGAAACACCAGAAACTACATACACACCAATTAAAAAAAGAGGATATTTACAGAAATAATAATAATTCTTTTTCAATTTGACATTGCTGAAGAAAGCCATTATCAAGCCTCTGTATAACTTACTATTTACAGTGAAACTGAGACTAACCAGAGACAGATGAAGGGGCACTTATCCAGAAGATGTAATGAATAAAGAATTAGCAGTGTTTAATTTGCAGACATATCTGGAGGGGTGAATATTGCTTGGCCTATGATCTGAACACAGTCACTTCTCAAGTTGCTAACTGGACTACAAACAATACAGCACATGAAAGATGAATTCTTGGCTGAATATTTTTGTATTGCTGGCTAAACTAGAAATACAGAGAAGTTGGCAATCTTGCATATAGAGGCTTATATCGTTATTAGGCGATAGAAGATTGGCTCAATGATTGCCTCTCTGCTAATTTAACAGTGTACAGGGTTCCCACACGTCCTGGAAAAACTGGAAAACCTGGAAAACAGTTGACCAGTTTTCCAGTACTGGAAAACACCTGTAAAATGGGAGAAAAAGTTAAATGTCCTGGAAAATCACGGATTGTCCTGGAAAATTATTCCAACATGACTGTGTGCGATCTAACAAGGTTGAAAAAACACATCCCCATTCAACATTTGTGGCCATTTTTGTCATTCAGATCTATTTAGGTCAATTTATGCACTGACACTGATTATTATTGTTTATTTCAGTAAGGCAGCTTCCAGAGTCCTGGCTCTTTTGTTTTTTTCTTAGCTAATTTAATATTTTTTGAGAAAAGAGAAAGCTGAGATGTTGCCCATCATTGTTACTTGGTTGCACTAATAAAGTGAAGTACTGTACATCTGCGGTTGCATTATTCTATTATCAATTTGCCGTAATTTTTAAGCATGTAAGAGATGATTTTATCGATAGCCATAGACTGCATGTCTTCAATGTAGACTTACACTGAGAGGAACATATTAGACTATTTAGGAACTAAATTAGGAACTAAATTTAGACTGTCATACCAGCTTGATCATCACTGGAAATGTCCTGGAATATGATCTCTGGAAAAGAGTGGGAACCCTGAGTGTAGTTGTCTTTCTTGTCTTTGGTTGCACGACAGAATGCAGAATTTGCTCACCATCCTTGTCTGAGTCTAATCACTATAAGGATGTAATCTTATAATGTTCATGTTTGAACTTTTTGGACAATATTATTAGACTCCAGTTTACTAGTTTGTTTCCTTTTCCATACAACGCTGCTGAGTTCAAGCAAACAGTGGCCTGTTGGGCTGCAAAGTACATCCTGCATGCTAATAGGCTGAAATTAATCAATCGCCAGAAATAATTTATAATACAAACCTTCTAACTGTATCACTATTCTTGATGTTAGTATTTCATTGTGATGTTGTTCTAAAATAGTTAAAATGCTTTTAATCTCATTGAACCACATAGCAGTGAGGATGGCTGACATTCTGTTTGGTCATAGCTTGCTGTTGTTAAATAGATTTTGCATACATGCATTGTGGCAAAACGACACTATCTCTCAGCTTCTTCATGTGTATTGAAACGTATACATAATTACATGTTTATCTGCAGAAAGAGTCATTTCTGAAGCTACTTGCATTCATGAACAAATAACTCTCTCTTAGAGAATTGCGTAGTCACAACAACATACACTCTCCTTTACTGTAGATTCATGCTCAGTTTCTGACTACAATTCATTAATCCACTGTAAATGTTACTGTCACCTCTGTTCCGAAAGCACTAAATCAAAATTAGCATTGCAAATGATATAAAATCTCCTCCTACATGATCTCCTTCCTACATATTTAGCACTGGAGTTTGTTCTACAGTGTCTTACTCCTGCGAGGCGATGCATTTTTAATGTGGACTTATTTTCAACTGAATAATTTAGTGCATGGTCAGCAGCAGGGGTGATCTAGAATCTATCTGATGGGCACAGAGAGCACAGGGGGTAGATCCAGCTGAGGAAATTTGAATGGGCATGAAAATGCATAGGGTAGCACAATGTGCACTGAGGGTCAAGTCTTTACAGAGTCAGGTTTAAGTCTCACTGTGTGGCAACTAAGAGCTGAAGCAGTATTGTAATTAAAAATGTCCGGCTTACTTTTTCTTGCAATTGTTTTTTTGGTTTACTCAGAATTTATATGTCAGGACTTACTTCTTGTTTTAAAAACAGTATTAATAAGTTACTTTTTTCCTCATTTCATTGAAAAAACATTGATGTCCTTTTTTCTTTTGCCTTTTTTCAGTTTAAGTAATCAGTCCTCTTATTTACTAGCCTTTACATCATTTCCAAATCGAAAATGTATGTTTTCAGGCATAAAATCACAACTTCATTTATGGTAGCAATGCATTTAACTGGAGCTTTTAGGTACTCATACTACAATACATTCACTCAAAACTGTCATCCATCAGATTTGTCTGTGTCCTCCATTAGATCCTGATAAACTGTAGTGCAGTCAAAAGGCTGTGGCTGTTTTCAAAGGGTTCAAACCTATATAGAAAAACCCACATAATATTTCCTAGTGATTACACCAGAGGTAAGGATGGGAACATTTAACAAGAGTTATCTAAACAGACTTGTTTTTCTTACTATTGGGGAACAATGATAAAGACACATTCAGGTTAATCTTGTGTTCTGTTGCATCCAGTTCTCCTAAAAGTTTAGTGAGATAGTTTAAGGCACTGTGAGGAACTTTGATCTTGTGTTGGTCCTGGTGACACCTTTTTTATTCTGGGATGAAGACTGCATTCCCATGAGCACCATTGCCCACTGTTGTAAAGATATGGCTCTTGCGTTCATGTGTTGCGGAAGCAAATGAATGGAATATAGATCTTCTTTTTATACTACTTTTCATTGTTCAAGATCACTTTTTGCAGGATTATCAACTGTAAAGTAACAATGACAAAACTTTGTAAACTCAGATTTCTCACTATTAGTTACCTTTATAAAAAGTGACCAGACGCACACATCACCCGTCACAACACCGGTGTCCCAATAATTCCTCAATAAAGTAATTATGCACATGGTTTACCTCTTGCAGTGCTGCATTCACATTCTGGCATAAACATTCATTCTGTTCACCAAGCAAAACCCAGGGTGTTGAGTTTCTCTGTCTCAAGCAATACTTCAACAAAATACGTACGTTTTTTGCTAATTCTGCTCAAGTTTCAGTCATGAGTATGAAGCATTATGTCAAAAGAAAATTATTTAAGAATGAAGTCCTCCTGCTTATTGGTGTACTTCTCACTGCCACACTTTGGCAGTAGGAATGTCCATGTTTAGTCAACTACCCGATTAAATATCGGCTAAATGCTGAATATCAACTCAGCTTTTTTCACAAACAACACTAAAAATTCCTTTTTTTTGTGATAATTTTTTTATTATTATTGTTATCCACAACAAAGAAAGACAAAATTAAAGATACACAAATAACAGAAGAAGACCCGGAGAGAGGGATCCTGTCCATTGTCGATGTCAGATCAGAGATAAGTAAATAGAGAGCAAAAAAAGAATAAATAGATAAATACAACCAAACATAAATTAAATTGTCTCTCTCTCCTGGATCGCCATGGCAATAAATTCAAACATAGTTAAACAAATATAAAAAGAGAAGAAAGAAAGAGAACAAACACCTCATCCCCATAATTACCCTCGCACCCCACCCTAAGGACCCTGCAGATGAACGAAAACCTGTTTATAGCAAAGACTGTTAATGGTGTCAACTAGCACTACAAATTCTGTATAAAGAAATAACCAATCAATTGCTGATAATCTTATTTTACATGTAGGTTATGAAGAGGCATCAGTATAAAAGTGACACTATTTTAATATCAGTTGAAAACTCCTCACTGTGCCTTTAAAGAGTCACTCATTCAGAGGTTAACATCTATTTTATTAACATAGAGGTTGATGCAGGTCTGGGTTGATGCTTCATCTAATTCAGATGTGTGCATTATATGGTTCTATAGCAGACAATGAATAGGCAGCTGCTATGTACAAATAGCGTGGGCAGGTTTATTTTCTCTGACCCCGCCTCCTCCCAGCACACAGACGGGACTGTATTCATTTGTTTTATTGCATGGAGCATTATGTAAATATGTACATTGCCAGTCTCTGGAGGGAGAGTGCACCCATGAGGCTGAATGGAGCATCCAAAGAGAGCAATTTAACAGTCAGCCATGAATGCCTGGTAACATATGTCAGGTTGTCACACACTCATACACACACACACACACACACACACACACAAGTGGACATCAACATCATCATGCAGGAGAGCGAGTAGACCCATCTGTGCCAGGGGCAGACCCGGGCATCCAGTGGGGCGCCGTCTCTTTCATTTACCATGACCGGGTGCTGAGTGTGAACGCAGCTCTCGTGAATGTCCTGTTATTAATGAGGCCACATTCGGCGCAAGCAGACACCCAGGGCTGCTGCTTAGCAGCATGCCCTCAGCCGAGGTGAATAACAAAAGGCAGAGTGGGATCATTAGGCCCCCCGGACGCCCGAGGGGTCCGCCACTTTAATCATGTTTGTGTAATGAATGCAGCTGCTGTGAATCACTGCTTATTCATAATGTCCGCACAATGCAGTCGTAATGTGGTATTAATGTTGCTACTGCTCTGCCAGAGGTGCCGTGTGTCTGTTTGTATGTAATCGAGGAAATTAAGATGGTGTCAGATTTTATTATGCATGGACGCTGGCCCTTGTGTTGTTTGGATGGTGCAACAATGTTATGACAAGGCCTGAGGCCATATAAGATGGATCATCACTCTGGGATTCCCTCAATCTGCCCTCATGGGTAAGCAGAGACGATCATTGACGAAAGTCTGAAGCATCTGTGATGGTGAAATATCAGAATAGGTTGTGAAATGTAATATATGGCAGTTGGATCTCATATTAAGATTTAATAATGACATATGGCTGTATTCTGTATAACTTTTTACGTTTGCATACTACTTCACTGTCTTGTAAGTGACTTTCAAATTCCTTATCCCCAGAGTAATTTTTTATTCCACATGTAATGTGAAAGTCCCCATGCATTCTGCTAAGAAGGCATGTTTGAATAAATCCTGTCACATGGAAGAGTGCTGAATGGCGTGTTGATTTAGGTGAGGTTACTAACCTACGTCACTGTACCTTAAATCACCACTTATTTATGCTCCAGGCCACCCACAGGGGGTTGTGTACCTACAACCATTATGACTGATGTCAAATGCTGAGATTTGTTTTCTCATGTTTGGACTTGATAACTGGGTTCATCTGCTCTGATAGAGCCTCCCTAAAGCATGTGTGATCAGGTGCCAAATAAGTGACCTTTTCCTATTTGTCTTCCTTAGAGGGGGCTGCACCAGTTCTGAGCGTCGTCCCCAGCTGTTGGGCTTATAGAGCGCCCCTGGAAAAAAGCAGCATGTCCCCCTCTCATCTTTTTGATGTTCGCACTGTGCCTTTGTACTACTCAGAACGACAGTGTGCATCTCTACATACCAACATGTCTCAAGTAATCTAAATGAAAATATCTAATCTTGTTATTAGGACAGCCCTGTTTGCCACGTGCACTTCAGCAAATCCTCAAGTCTGTCAGCCTCTCCTTTCCCTTTTTTATTGTGTATCAGTGCAGCCAAATGGCGCCATAGGGATTTAGAGCAATTGTGCGCTGCCCTTGAACAGTGAACATTAGCTTTTAGAGTTTTGCGTTGATCACTGTCTCCTTTGAGGCCATTGTAAATCTGCTTTCTTTCTGTGCCAAGGCATCTGCCTTCTCACTATTGCAAGCTAGAATTAATCCCCAGAAGGAGGCTCAGTCTTAAATAAATCGGCGTCCTGTTTGGTTTAAGTACTCAAGTACATCTGGACTCTCTAAAGGAAAGAGAGCAATGGCCGCTGTCCTGAACACTACCTTTTGTAAACCCTGAGTCTGTTTCATGCACACAGAGGACACAAGAAAAAAGACGCTCTGTTTTTTTTCTGATTTCAGTTGATTTGCATATGCATAGGAAGAAATCGTTGTTGTCATTTTAATGAAGGGGGAAAACTCCCTCTCAGGCAAACACCACAAAAAGAGACAATTTTGATGGCAGACATGCCTTCATGATCAGCTTTAATGGGCTATTTTACTGGGGAGCAGTATCGAAGTGGAGCGCATTAAGAAACAGCTTAAAGTGGTTCATAAACTGCTCAGGTCCTCCAACACTCACTGTCATCATCATCGCACCAGACAGACAAAAAGCAGCATTTTCAGTACTATCTCCCCCTCTTCTCTCCCCCCATCCCCCTTCCCCTTTCAGATATCTGGAGCTGGTTGTTATGCTGATCTTGTTTTTTTTTTTACCTGACAGCGAGGTATCTTTGGAAAACTGGGTGACCATCAGAAATGGCTCAGTTACTGGTTTGTGCTAATGGTTCCCTTATCAATGACTTCCACTTAGTTCTGTGTGCCTTGTGCAAAACAATGACGCCACGCATCGGGGAAGACAGTCTGCGTGAACGAAAACCATGAGTCGAGGAAGTAATCATGTAGGGCAGGTGACAAAGCATGGCTTAGTTTTACTCAAAATTACATTAATAATGCGGTGTGCAGTGTTTGTGGCTTCAAGCAAAGGTGGAAATACCAGCAACATGCTGATACATTTGTTGACACAGCATGGCATTAAATATCAGGACAGGAGTGCCATGTGTCTGATACACTACATCGATGGTGTTTCAGTTTAAAGAGTGACCCTGTTATATGGCAACTTTCAGCCGAATGTTATAGCAGCTGTTGGTTGAAACATGAAAAGACATGAGTCCTTGTGAACGCATCCCACATGACAGAACACACTCATAAAATACCTTTTCAATGAAAACCCAAAGGCATTCTTAAGAGAGTTTTCAGTAGCTGTTGTAACTACAACAACCAAAGATGCATTCAGGTGAAAGCCGCCATTTAACAGGGTCACTCTTAAAACTGAAACACTGGTGGACGAGTGCTTCCTTGTCTAAGTAGAGAAGTGAAGGTATGTAGTATGTGATATATAGTCTGTTGTGCATGACTGAAACAAAGTCATTTTGCGTTTACAGTTATGACTTTGACACTTCACAAATTTGTCTTTATTCAAACTGGCACATATCATTTGGTATGATTTTGTAAAGTCTATTGTTTATGTTTTATTGGGCTTCTATTGTTTTTGTCCTCATTTGAAACTCTCTGCGGTTCACTTTGTGGCCTTTTCCTGGTAATTTCCTATAATTCACTTTAGTTACTCACTTATTTTCAGGTTCCCTTGGGCTAGGCACGTTGTATAGAAGGCATATGTTACTCTGACTTTGCAAAAAAATCCCTAATTAAGTTCTGCATTATTGAACTATATGTTGAATGCCAATGGCTATTTTCTACACAGCTCTTTGTCATTGAATGCAACACGTACTGCTTTTCACATTACTGTTGTTTTAAAATGATACAGGTAAAGTTGACCTTCTCAAACCTGAGCATGGCCGGCTTTTTTAAAGCCTGTTGTTATTCTGAATAAAGGCTTGTGACAATAACTTTATAGATACCTGCATGACTGACAAAAATCCAACTTAAATGCACACTCACTCTTAACATTTACTGCTTTCCATTATATGCAGATTTAGCAAAGATTTTTTGGTCTCTGCCAGACATTGCTGTTGTGCAGTCCTTAACAATCTGTCCTCAGCCTATTAAGAAGCAGAAAAGAAAGCAACATGAATAACAAATAATGAAGCATTACCATTTGTCAGGTCAGAGAACGCTGAGTCATAGCTCCTTGGCAGCTCTATCCATGCATATTTAGTTTAAAGACAAGAAAAACCATGGGGGTGGATTGAGACCAATAAGGAGCCTCCACTAAGGGCATGAAGTATCTGGTACCATGGACAGCGCCAGTTAGTAAAACCTCCATCTTTCTCTGTAAAACAGCATTCATTTAAGAATTTATACATAAAGGTTGGAGGTTTGCCGCTGTTCATGTCCCCCATAAGCCCAGTGCGTGCAAACAGAGCCTAGTTTCAGCCTGTCCACGTCCCAGATATTTAAAACTATTAAAATAGAGAAGAATACAGAATGATACCAAAGTGAAACAAAATAGCAGTTTAGTCTAAAATCAGGGTAATTACCACAAAGCCTGCTTCAGTTATAAGGCAGATTTCCGGTTGCATAACAACTAAAACCCAAAATATTCAAACTGGCTTCAGAAACCCCACATTAAAGGGGACATATGCTTTTTTCATCAATATATATTGGTCTAAGAGGTCCCAAAAACATGTCTTTAAAGTTTATGCTCAAAAAAACACTTTGAAATCAGATTTTGGCATGCCTGAAAAGTCCTCTTCTTCATTCCTCATCAGAACACTCTGTTTTCTCTCTGACCACGCCCCCTCCGGAAGTGGATGTGCCTCGGCTCTCCAGCACGTTGATCTAATGTTTACATGTTGGCTGAATATACATGGCTGCTCAGAGATCGCGTTACTTCAACCCTCTGAATCTGATCCTGACGGAGAGGCGCCTGTAGCAGGACCTTTCTGAACGATTGGTCATAGATTTAGTGTTTCTTGTTGTTTTATTTATCAGTATGTAGACGTGTGTCTTGGTACACAGCTACGAACATGTAGCTATGTGGCTATGCTAACTAGCGCTAGCACTTATCCATGATAAATAAAATCATCCACTAGATCTTCAAATCTGCAGACGTGGGGAGTAAAACCGACCTCTGCCAGAAAGGCAGCAGGACCTTTTATGAAGGATTGGTCACAGATTTAGTGTTTCTTGTTGTTTTATTTGTCAGTATGTCGACGTGTGTCATGGTACACAGCTACAGCTACAGCTACAGCTACAGCTACAGCTACAGCTACAGCTACAGCTACAGCTACAGCTATGAACATGTAGCTATGTGGCTATGCTAATTAGCGCTAGCACTTATCCATGACAAATAAAAATCATCCACTAGATCTTCAAATCTGCAGAAGTGGGGAGTAAAACCGACCTTTGTGTTTATTAAGACAGCCTACAACTAGCATGCCTCCCTCCTAAGCTCCTTGTTAGCACACATTTGTGCAGGTAATGAAAAACGGGGGAGGGATTCAGTATTATTTTATACAGTCTATGGGCTGAACAAGCTCCGAGCTCTGATTCCGTGACAGACCGGATATTGTTGTTACGTAACAAAAACACGGAAGTCTGAAACGGCTCGTTTCACACACATTTACAGAAAGGTGGAGAAATCAAAACAGGGGCAGAATGGATTTTTTTCATTCTCGGGGGGTTTGTAGACATGCCAGGGACACATATTTCAGGTAAAGAACCATGAAAAAGTCAATTTTGCATGATATGTCACCTTTAATGATAAAAAAACCAATGGTTAAATATGTAAATGTTTGTCCCTAATTTCACAAGTGCAATGATCAATCATTTGCTAACTGGTAACACCACAGTCTGTGGATTCATATCATTTTCCAGAAAGTGTGATTCAGGTCTGATGGAGCTGGCAGAGATATTTGGACAGCAAATGACACATTTTTAATGATTTATCAGAGAAGGTCACAAACACAGAAATGTCGAGCAGTTAACTGGATTGCAAAGAGCATGTTTCTGGATCCTTTGATGTTGTGCAGATCATTAAATTTGACAGATTAAAACCTGTGCTGATGCATAAAGGTACGCGTTCTTGCACTGTTAAAGGTTAAATGTGTGGAGCCAGACTTTTCAAATATATATTTTGCCAAAAAGTGGAATTAATTTACTTTCTTATTTTCATATGGTTAGTTGTGTTAGAGCATCTTCAAAAAGGAAACAGAAAAACAACAGAGAGTAAGCTTTAGGGAATACAATTAAGTTTGTGCCTCGGGAATAAGCAGAAAATGAAAAACCAAGTGTTTACAAATTTGAACAAGTAGGACAACTGTAATGTGAGGAGTTTCACATTCTCTGCTATCCAACATTTGTGTCATCGGTGTACAGTTTGAGCTGTATTTTTTTTATAATTAGAAATTAGAAATAAACACAGACAGATTATTCTCTTAAAAACAACCAGTCCTCCTCTTTGTATAGTTACTGTGAGCTAAGAAATTATGTTAAGATATACTGTATGTGAAGGACAAATGCAATAACTTGATATTTCAGCTGGAAAAACAATTACTTGCAAATATATGTACAAGGAATGCACTATATTTATCAAACCAATTTATCATCAGAGACTAATGAGAATTTTTTTACCATTGATTATTTTGATAACATAATTTTAGTGACTAAAACAACCAATAAATGTCTCATTTCCCTTTTAACTATTACCTGCCTACACATTCTGACACAGTAGGTGGCAGTATATGATCCACCATTACATGGAGAGAAGAAGAAGAAGCGCAGCTGCAACAAGCTGTCAAGAGAGTTAAAGTAACATTGCCGGTGTGGATGTTTGTCGCTGATTCAGAGGATAACACAACTGCAAATTAGAGAACATGTGCCACAAGTATTCCAAGAGAAACAAAGAAATTCTCTAGTTGTAACAGAGCTAATCTGTTAGATTACCTGAAAAGTTGTCATCAAAAAGAAGCTGTGTTAAAGATATACACCGCACCAGTGGCCACAGCTACATTAGCACAGAAAAAAAACCCACTGTGCGTCTTTAACAGGCATTTGAGATCGCATGACAACACAAAAAGTCTGAAAATGCTGGAGTATGCATGCCAGACCAGTTGGTGGTATAATTTGGTAATGAAACACCACTGTTTCATGACAAAGGCTTTAACCATGCACCTGCACAGTGCAGGGTTAAAGTTGACTGTTGCAGGTGCATGGCAAAATGGCTTTAACCATGCTCCTACACTTAAAACCAATTCACTCAGGAGAGACAAAATTAAGGACTCTATGGGGATAATTTTGTGAGCGTAGGATGTGTGAATTTGGCAGCAGAAGAAATCCCCCTAGTCCAGACACTGGTGGTGGTGGTTGATGAATCCTAGGAATTACAGACTTGCAGAGACCAGGTGGAGATGGGGATGTGGAGGGGTGCGCACCATCAATGCAAGAAGGACCTAGCTGGAGAGAGAGACACATTTAAAAAGACAGCAGAAAGTTGATAGGCTGACTATAAGGGCGTGCCACTGAGCTATTGGATGACAACCGGCACTGATTAACCAATGACAGCTCCGGAGCATGCAGCTGGAAGTGGGTGAGCTATTGAACGAGGGAGAGGAGAGTTAAACAACTGATGTGATTGCTTTTATAGTCTTCCTGTCTGAACTTTCGCTAGAGCTACATTCATTAACAGAGCAGTGAGTACAAACAAACAAGAAGACCGTGGCAAATGGACGCTATAATAAACCGTTTGCTTTGTTTGGGAAGTGTTCACAAACTTGGTAGAGTCAGTGCACAGCCAGAGCTCAGTAGTCTACAATTGTTGTTATTTTCCTCTTACTCCTTCCTGCATGGCTATTTGACGCGGCATGGAAGATGCAACGATACATGAATGGGGCTGTGATGTCACCATTTTCAGAGGATCTGTGTTTACACGTCGATATCAAGCGGCAACCTCCTGTCCCAAACTATGAAGCCCATGTGGAAGTGTTATAAACTACAATTCATCGAGAATCCGCTTGAGGCTGGCTGCAGAAACACCAGAAATCACATAGATATGAATGGGAAAAAGACGATCTTTGCAGCATTAATAAACATGTTTACAGCCTGGTTCAAAAAACGGCTTGGTTCTATGTAGCTAATTTCTCTCTCGGCACACACTATACGGGGGATGAATTTTTTTCTAACGTGACAGTTCAGAAGATATTAAGATTACAAGTTTTTGCCCAAAGAAGGACATGACTGACTTGATTGACAGGCGGGAACACATAGCTGTTGGGTAGGAGGCTCAAACTCTGCCCCTTTAAGTCACACTCCTGGTCCACGCCTGGTTGAGTTTCGCAATTCCAATACGGCTGCCGCCGTCGATTGGCTTCAAAACAGCGCTCAGGAACAGATGGGTGACATCACGGGTACTACGTCCATATTTTATACAGTCTATGGTCGATATGGAGGGGTTGCATTTTAAAAAACCTTCACTCTGGAAACTGTTTTCAAAAGCTTCAAGTGCGTTAAATGTGAAAAACAACAACATAACTCTGTGACTTGACTTGTTTAACAGAATAAAAAAAACTTATAATGATTTAAATGACTGCACATCAGGCTTTAAAGTCTTAATTTGATATTAACAGTAACAACCACCAGGTGAAATACTAATAATACCTGTATGTATGGTGTGAAATTCAGCATGTGCAGAGAAAATGATGAGCAGACAGAGGTAATTATGCATTATTCAATCTTTTCTCTAAAAATAAACCTCACCATCTGCTGGGTCTGTGAAATAAATCCCAGTGTACAGTATTTTGTAGATAAATATCATCAGCCAGGAGAAGGTGCTTTGCTCATTTTCTCATCCAACTGTTGTTAATTGGTGACTAAATGAGAGACCTGACCTTTGTTTAAAGCCATGTGTTCGTACAGTACCTGCGTGCAAGCTGGTGTCCATGTCTGTGAGTGTGAGAGAGCAAAAATGGGAGTGAGGCGTGAGAAAAAGAATCATGCCAAAGTATAGAAGAGGCTGATATGAGGAGAAATGGAGGGAGAGGGCAACTTTTCACTTGGCCCCCATCCAGCCCTCATATCAGCTGTCTGTTGAGCTTTTTCAAAGGCAATTTATTTTTAGATATTTCAAAAACTCATTTGAAGGCGATTTTCACTCTATGGCTGCAGCCCTCGCCTTCACTCTCCTCCCTCTGAGCCAGCTTCACCCCCCTCTCATGTGGCAACCGATGTGTCGCAGAGCCCATTCCTTGGCAGTCAGCACAGTTTTGATTTAATTCTGAGGGCCATCTGTAATCCCCTGCAGGACACAGAGGCCTGTAGCCCCGCACAGCAAACCTTTCTATCTCACTATCTGCCTTTCTTTTCCTCTGCTCTCTCTGGACCCTACCTTTTTTCTTTCTTCTCCACTATCAGCAGCCCCCCAACCATCGAGCTACCCCCTGGCTCTGGTGCCCCACTGTGGGACTGTCGACACATCTCATACATGCAGGGATAATGGGATTGCAGAGCTTCAAAGACTAACCACAGGTAGGAAAAAAGATGTTAGACTGAGAACCGTGACAGCAACTAAAATGCACTGATGTTCAGAAATGTTGTTTGGTTTCTAAGTAATAAGTCACATTTCATTGATTTCCCCAAAGAGTCATCATATGTCAGTCCAATTGCACATCACTGTTAAGATGTGTCATCCTTTAGAAGCATATTAAAGCCCCTTTTGTACCTCTGCTATTAAACTTTCCTCTTTGGATGGATATTAAGAAATGTTAATGGACTGACAAGTCTAATCGATTGATGGAATCATGCAATTGTTTGGACTGAAAAAATGTACAACATTTTTTTCAACTAGTGGAGAAATGCTATACTTTTTGATAGCCCATTAATCCCTGAATGCAGTAGGTGAAGGACAAGATGTATGGTGTTGGAATAATTCTGGTGTAGTGTGTAGTGTGTAGTGTGTAGTCAGTGTTCAGGATGTTCCTTTATTAAATCTGGACTAGTTGACTAGCCTAAAGCATAGACTGTATAAAATATGGACGTAATGAGCTGCTTGAGGCCAATCGGCGGCGGCAGCCATATTGCTGCTGTCGAGCCAGTGTGACGTAAAGAGGTGGGCTTTGAGCCTCCTATCCAACACCTACAGTGTTCCTGCAGTCAGCTGTGCCTCTCATTGGAAGACTCGTAATCTTAATATCTTCGAAATTGCCGCGATAGAAAAAAATTCACCTCCCTCACAGTGTGTGCCGATCGAGAAATGAGCTATCCAGACTACACTCATCTTTTGTACCAGGCTGTAAACATGTTTATTTCTGCTGTAAAGATCGTCTTTTTCCCATTCATGTGTATGTGACATCCTGTACATCCGGAGCCAGCCTCAAGTGGATCCTAGATGAACTGCAGTTTTTAGCACTTCCGCATAACTTATTTAAGACGGCTAAACACGGGGTTAACAGTTCAGAATTGGTTTGCCAAGCCCGGCTATTGTTAGCAGAGCTAACACCATCAGCCTTTCTTTCTTCTCCTTGGAGGTCCAAGCTCCTGTGAGGACTTTTTAGCAGGTAATGGATGACACTATAATTAACACAGAGACGTCTACATGAGCTGAAAAAAGCATCCAGGCAGTCAGAGAAGATTGACCATTTCTTATATTAATGTCATAGATGTCACCTCTCACTCTAACTCTGTTCTCTATTAAGTTACTTGTAAAACTGTAAAGAATTACCATCTGTCTGTAAATGAAGTCTTGAACCAGGTGTCCTTTAAAGCAGATGATGAAATGCTTGCTACTCATGCAGCCCTGAAAATCTGCCTCTCTCCTAAAGGCTATTTCAATCAGGAGAGACATAGTTTGAAGATTAAATGTTATTTATTACAACTTAATGAATAATGAAACTTGACAGAAATCTGGGGATCATTTTGTGAGCATAGAATGTGTGAATTTGGCAGCAGAAGAAATCCCCCTAGAGTCCAGACACTGGTGGTGGTGGTTGATGAATTCTAGGAATTGAAGACTTGCAGAGACCAGGTGGAGATGGGGAGGTGGAGGGGTGTACACCATCAATGCAAGAAGGAACTAGCTGTAGAGAGAGACACATTTAAAAAGACAGCAGAAAGTTGATAGGCTGACGATAAAGGTGTGTCACTGAGCTATTGGATGACGGACGCCGCTGATTAACCAATGACAGCTCCGGAGCATGCAGCTGGAGGTGGGTGAGCTATTGAACGAGGGAGAGGAGAGTTAAACAACTGATGTGATTGCTTTATAGTCTTCCTGTCTGAACTTTTGCTAAAGCTACATATTTACGTCAGACAATATGTGATGGGCTTTATTCTCTAATACCGTACTCTCTCCTGGTATGTCAAAACTTCAGCTCCTTCTGTTTTTTTAATCTTTAATCTTCATAAGTTGGTGCATTTAACCACAAGCATTACAGCAATAGAGAAGTAAAAAAGTACTTCTAATGGAATATGTTTTCCATACATAGAACAATTCATCTTCACACTTGCCAACAAAGTTAGAGCGTTGTATTACTGTAAAGAGAATGCCTCTGGTGTTGAGGCACATTGTACTGCTCATGCGATGTAAGTCTGTGATTTCCAGAGTTCAGAGAGGATATCTTCACTGCTTCACCACCTCTCTTTTGGCTCGCTGTGATCATCAAAACTTAACAGATCCAAACACTTTTGATACAAGTGCTGCTGCATAGATACACTGTTCCCAGAACTACACCTTTGAGATCCATCTGCCTAAGATGTTTCATAACCACTGTGTCATCTTCTCTACCATTTAGCGTGATTGTTCCCTCGGGAACGCCTTGAAATGGGACTTATTTTTGCTTGAAACATAAATGTCAATGTTCCTAACTCACACAGAAGTTTAGAAAGAACATATCTGCCGCTGAAAAGTTACACTAGCTTGGTGGAAATATCTTCCCGGGACATTGCTCTTCACAGGCTGATTGGAACTTACCCTGTGAGTGTCTGACTGTCAGGGTAAAGCAGTTGGCGCTCGGTTGACTCTGTAAGCTCTGGTCAGAGATAAGCACCTGGGCAGGAGAGCTTTTCCATTTCCTCCCAAAGCACCCAATCAAGTAGTGGCTGCAACTCAGCACTAAAGAGACCTAAATACTCCTCGCTCTTCCTGTCTCCCTCTCCCCTGTGGAAGTCTCCTCAGCTCCTTCTCTACCTTCACTCAGTCTTCCACTCCCTTCAGTCTCTTTTTGAACTCTTGTTGGAATATCTCATGCTCTGTGTCACTTGTATCCCTTGTTTATGACAAGACGGACCAATTTAATCCCACTTGTGGGGATTGTGGATATCTGCCCAGCTTTGGCTGACTGTTGAAGTGATAGCTCAGGGTTATGACACCGCTGTGTGCGTTAATTAGAAAGATCAAGGGACCACGATGCCTGTAATCCTCCGTGTCCTGATATAGGCACAAATTACTTATGCCTTCGACTTTGCACTCATATCATACCTTCATATGGGTCCTTTAAAAAAACTTTAAAGAGATATTGTTTCCATCTGATAAATTAGAAGCCCTTTTCACACGCATGTTTACCGTTGATGATCCTATAGCTTATGAGAGTTACTGATTGCAACTTCTATGGATGAGAAAGTGGGAGTTGGAGGAAGATTTTTTGAGGCTTTAAGATAATTGAGATATGGATTATGCAGCAGCTTCAAATGCCATCTGATTGTTTTTCAGATATGTTTGGCCTTTACAGGTAATTGCACTGAATGATTTAATGAAATGACGAATGGGAAGAAGTACTTGGATTAGTTTTTCCCAAAGTCCTCTGCATTTATTTTTAATTATAAAGCCCTCTGCTAGGTGATGCTTGTTAAACCATAAAGCCTCTTATACCAATTTCAAAAAGTGCAACTTCAAGCATCCAATAACAGACAAGCAAAGCTGCTAGCCACAGATGAAACAAAATCATGTGGTATTTATTGTAATATGTTAAAAAAAACATTAGGACTGACATAGCTCTTTGAAGGGGTAGGGATTGCTGGGTGACTATACGCTACATTATGATACAATACGATATCATAAAAATTAACAGATGTTAATATTAAAACTTGCTAAAAGTTCGGCAGTCCTACCCCCTCTTGCTGCAACAGAAAGGGTCCCCATGATCCAAGTCCCGTAAAAGATCCACGGATTACTTCAAATTTGCTCAAGTTGTGTGTGATCCATCTCACCCTGTAAGAGGAGGTTTCAGATGTAGACAACCTCAGCGCAAATGCTCCCATAGTGACTTGATTTCAAGCTGTGGTTGATCCCAACCAAGCGGCAACCTCCGGTCTAAAAATATGAGTCAATGCGAAAGTGTTAAAAGCTGCAGTTCATCGAGGATCCGCTTGAGGCTGGCTCCGGAAGTACCGGAAGTCACATACACATGAATGGGGAAAAGACAATCTTTGCAGCATTAATAAACATGTTTACAGCCTGGTACAAAAGATGAGTGTAGTCTGAATAGCTAATTTCTCGATGTCCTCTCACTGTGAGGGGGGTGAATTTTTTTCTAATTCGGCAATTTCAAAGATATTGAGGTTACCAGTCTTCCAATGAGAGGCACAGCTGCCTGTGGGAACACTGCAGCTGTTGGCTAGGAGGCTCAAAGCCCGCCTCTTTAAGTCACACTGGCTCGACAGAAGCAATATGGCTGCCGCAGCCGATTGGTCTCAAAACAGCTCTTCAGAGACAGATGGGTGACGTCACGGATACTACGTCCATATTTTTTACAGTCTATGATCCCAACACACCTTCATTGTTTTAAGTCAGTCAGTGGCACACTGGTGCCAAATAGTGGCGAATAGTTTGAACATCTTTCACATATTCTCCAAGCGTCAACCTCCGGTCTCAAACAATGAAGCCCATGTGGAAGTGTTATAAACTGGAACTCATCGAGAATCCGCTTGAGGCTGGCTGCAGAAACACCAGAAACCACATAGACACCAGTTCAAAAAAGACGATCTTTGCAGCATTAATCAACATGTTTACAGCCTGGTTCAAAAAACAGCTTGGCTCTACGTAGCTAATTTCTCTATCGGCACACACTGTACGGGGGATGAATTTTTTTCTAACGCGACGGTTCAGAGGATATTAAGATCACAAGTTTTAGCCCAAATAAGGACATGACTGACTTGACTTCTGGACGGGAACACATAGCTGTTGGCTAGGAGGCTCAAACTCCGCCTCTTTACGTCACACTTTGACTGGTTGAGTAACGCATTTCCAATATGGCCGCCACTGTCGATTGGCTTCAAAAGAGCACTCAGGAACAGATAGGTGACGTCACGGATACTACGCACATTATTTATACAGACCATGATATTCTCTCCTCTCCATTGCTGCATGACATGATACAGATGTGTAAGTTGTGTGATAACTTTGTTGATGCAAGAACTATGTTAGGAAAACCCAATTAAATGGAAGATAAATGTTTCAGCAATTGATTTTCAAATTAACATCCTCATTAGTAATTCACGATTAATGAAGAGTCGAGTTGAGAGTCCAACTTTTGCTACTACGCAACAGGATGCAACGGGACAGGAAACCTTCAGTCAGCTTCCATTCTTCTGTAGCCTTCAGTAGAGGTTCTGCCTTGGGAGCAGCAGTGTAAGTCAAGTGCACCATACTAGTTTGTAACATGTAGGAATGCATTTCCCACTTGAGCAGTAGTTGTACCGTAGGATTGCATGACATGTCAAGTTTAACCATTGCAGGTGAGTGTGACTCCTTCTGCAGACTAAGGTGCATCCTCCATCCTTCTTCTCACCTCAGCTGTTTTGAAAGTGACCAAAACATCTCTTAGTTTTTCACCACTGTCTGCTGTCCTGCTGTACTGTATCCTGCTGTCTTCTTCTCCTTAACTTTTGTGCTACCCTCTTTCATGTCATACACACCACCATGAGGAGCCATGAAGTACGGACGTGGTGAGTTCAGGTAGCAAGGACATCTGTTCAGGGCACCTTTTTAATTTCAATGAAGATATCGATAATTGGGGCTGACATATTGATATTTGTATCGCACAGGGCAGGACGAATGTATATTGATGTATCAATATTTTGTCCCACGTCTACCTCTTTGTACTCCCTTTACCTGTATGTTCCTTTGCCTCTCCAACCCTATGACCGTGATTTTTCCCTCTTTTTCTTCCTTCTTTTCTAAACATCGGCAGGTGATGTCTTTGAAAGTGCTTAGTCAGCAGAGTTTATGATAGGCTGGCTGGATACTTTGTCTTGCTTGTGACCTTCGCCGCTCCTCTGATGTCCATAACAAATTGCCCCAGGGTATCAGCGTGATCATGCAGTGGCAACACAGCAGCAGAATAGCAAGAAGCTTTACCATGCTGCATTGTGTATGTGTGTGTGTGTGTGTGTGTGTGTGTGTGTGTGTGTGTGTGTGTGTGTGTGTGTGTGTCTGTGTGTGTCTGTGTGTGTCTGTGTGTGTCTGTGTGTGTGTCTGTCTGTCTGTCTGTCTGTCTGTCTGTCTGTGTCTGTATGTTTTGTTACTGCAGCATGACACTTTTTAATTACAGTCCTCGGCTGTTTACAGAAAAATCAAAACTGTCCTGCACATTTCATTTAATTCCAGTGAGTCCAAATAAAATACTTAGAATGTGTGTCGGCCTTTCTGTGTCACATACAAATAAATTAATAAGTAAAAAGCCCACAAAGGCTCGCATCATTGCTTCTATGTGGCTGTAGGCACAGTTTTAGATTACAGGTGTGTGCACATTCATGGTTTCCAGTTTTTACCTATTTTTCTTCCCCTGTACAGTAATCAGTGGCTTTGGTTATTAATGTGTTTAAATGTGAGATTCATTGAGTGCAAATGGCCTATTGGTCAAACTGTAAGTGGCCGTGTCATCTACGAGTGCTGCAGGGGTTGTAATTCCCTCCCTGTTCAATACACACTCTCAGCCCCTTGATGAACAAGCTGGTCCCAGCGATTTGCTGCAGAAGCAGGTTTTTATAGTGTGTGTACATGCTTGGTGTGTCTTTATGTGTGTACATGTGCAGCATAGACAGATTTACTAGTTAACACAAATATGTGCATGTAAGATTGCAAATGCAAACACTGCTGCTCTCTGTGTTTTGAATCATGAACCCAGCATTTACACTTGCTTACACATTGAAGCCTCAAACACTGCCAGCCTTTCTATCCAGACTTGATTGGGGTTTTCACAGTCAGGGTCACACATATGGACCTGTGAGACCCCATCACACCCTGAGCTCAGCATGATAGATGAGGGCTCTTATTGTTGAGCCAAGATAGCAAGCTAGCACCCTTGCCCCACCCTCCAAATCTGAGCCACACATCCACTTTGCTGCTGTCGCAGCATTGCATTGGCACACACTCTCATAAAGTTCCAAGGGCATCGATTCCACTTTGCTTCATTAATATGTATTGGAAATTATTTTCCACTTTGTTAAAGCAAGTCTTGCTTCCCTCAAGGTTCGGTCCAGTGGGAGTATGTACACGTGTGTGTATAGTTTGAGCTCTGCCAAATACTGTAGATTTGTGTTAATCAATGCACCATGGCGGCTCAATACCTGCTCAGCAGAACGAGAGAATTAATGATGTTTTATGCTACTTGATCGTATGCTGTTCAGGTTCTGTACTTTACTGTATGGATACACAAAGGCTCTCTAATTACATTAGCATTACCTTAAGGTTAATATTTCAAGAGAAGTTGCTGGGCCATAAAGAACTCCACTGTCATTCAAAATTCAAAGTACTCTCTGAAGATCTCTTTTTAACTGAAGTTTCTGATCACACCTTTTGATTATAGTCCTAACTTTTCAAAAATTAGCTCTTTCCGATACCTATTATTTAATTTGGTGCCCTGTGCTATGCAGCTCACTTGCTTACTGCACTGTAAAAGTGTTCAACAAAACTTAAAGGGGCATTTTTGCCAGCTGAGGTACCCTGAGCAGAAAATCAGCGTACTGGACATGGATAGGACTTTACACAGCCAAAACTGAGCCTTCAATAATGTCTGGCTGTGGACTAGCCTTGATCCCTTGGATTTTTTTTCCTGTAGCTTATATCCATTCCGTTAAAGGTTGTGCTTGATTGTATCAGTTTTAGCTTATTAATGTCAACCTGTTACAGCTACAACAGCTATTCCCAAATTTTTATCTGTTGGTTCATGTTCTCTACAAGCTGCTGCTTTTACTTTGCCAAAGATTGTTTCCTGTAAAAACATAATCACTCTGTTCAACAATACAAAAGATGTTTTCTTTTGGTTTAAGGGTGGAGCTGCAGCTCTTCTCCAGAAAAATGATCAAGTCAATCAAACTGGTGCAGCATAGTCCATGGTTAAAACAACAGCGACCCTGAGAGAAGCCAGAATCTGACAGGCTGAAGAATATGAAACATGCGTTAAATGTGACATATAATAAGTCTGTCTCTAGAAATACTCTGATTGCAGAGGTCTTCTGCACCCTTAACTCATAGTGTGTGCATGTGTGCGTGTGTGCGTGCGTGCGTGCGTGCGTGCGTGCGTGCGTGCGTGTGTGCGTGCGTGCGTGTGCGCTGGGTATTGTTTCTTAACAGAGTATAATTCTGGCAGTCCTGGCACAAAGCTAGTGCCGTTGGGGAGCTGGCGGCACCTGGTGCTGATTTGATTAAAGCCACTAGATCCCTTTCTAAGGCTGCTCATTACACTGGGCAGCTCGGGAGCCAATAACAGGACCACTTAGCATACATAATGAGTAGGTACTGGGAGTTAAGATTAATGGGAGGGTCAGGGAGCACTGAAAGTCGCAGAAAGATAAAACTTTCTCATAAAAGATTCCAAAAAAAGATTGAACTCATGTTCAAGACTTAGCTACTATTTTTCATCTTTACATATAGTTCTCCCCAAAGGTATTATAGACCTCTTGTTGATGAAATGTCAAGTGTAATTTTAATGTGGCCCATGTATAAAATATAGGCTTTGGATAGATTAATAGAGACCCACCCCCAAATTGCAGTTTTCACAGCCTGCAGCAAATGAAATAACAGCAACCTGCATTAATGTTATGAATATTCTCCCAGATGTCTGAAATTAATCCCCAGAAAACGCCACTTAATTTTTCAAAAGTGCAGGAAGTGTTAGCTTCTTTCAAATTGAAAATATCATAATGAAAGATTTTTACTGCAAAGGCACCATGCACATTTTCACCCCCCCCCCTACATGCTGGCTAATATATAGAGAAGACGATTCTCCCTCTACATCCTTTAGAAATAAGAGATTTAAATGGAGGTGTCAGCGCTTGGAAGATGGATAGGTCTCAGTTAATGTGTTTTTTCTCACTCGGTAGGAATTAACTCCTCTTCTCAACTCTGGCTCACCCGGGACTGCAGAGTAATGAACCCTAAAAGGAAAGCGCTGAGCATGTTTATCTTTTCTGCAGTGTCTCTGCCACCACACACCCAAATTTCTCAACTCGACCCATGACTTATTGAGGGGCTCAAAGCTCAGAGCCAATTTCACAAACATGTCCTCCATCTCCTATTTACTCATAGGTGTGTGCATTGAAGGGAGAAAGAGGGCTTTAGTGTATATGGGTTAAGATTTGTGTATATTGTGTGTATGATTGTTCAGCAGTGATGAGGGCGAACATATATACATCATGTGCGCCTGGGGAGCTTTACTTGCCTTTCATGATAAGAGAAGACAGGTTGTTTTTTTAAGTGTTCCTTTCTACACTAGCTGCCAGTCTGCAGATCTGACTTATGTGAACTAAAGAATGCCTTCCATTTCCAGAAATGTCATGATTCATGATTTTAAACCTCAAATGATAGTATAGCAGTTGCATAGGATATACAAGTTGAGTGTCTCATTTAGTAATCAGAAAAATCTGAGTGAAAATGCAGACACAGTGATAAAGATCTCAAAATAGACACCCAGTTTGAGACATAGTAGTCAACACTTCATATTTTACTTCTGCTCAGACCTTGTTTAAAAAATATCTAGAATGTATTTTTTTACACATGCAGAGTTGAAATCCATGGTGCATCCATGCATTACTTAATCATTGCCCTCATTCCCGGTTTAGCACCATGGTAAAGTGAGTTTCAGGTTGGATATTTGACAGACAGGAGTGGCATATATTAATCAAGCTGCAATCAACTATGTTGAAAAATAAAGCCAATGTGGAAGTACAAAAAGCTGCAGTTCCTCGAGTGTCCACTTGAGGCTCGCTCCAAAAACCAAGAAATCCCCATTTGAGCTCACATTATATCTGACATTTTTACAGGAGGAATAAAGCTGAATACAGTCTGGTACCAACATTTTTAGGAGTGAATGGCTTATTTTATTATTTGTTTGATTTTTGAGATTTGTAAAAAGTAGATGAGGGTAAATCTTTTACAGAACGAATTGGTTTTGATTATATTAAGGTCAGGACAGGCAGGCTGACTGTCAGGTTGGTGTATTTTTTGCTGTTTGCCTGGAGGCTTAAGGCCCACCTCAGCTCCAACTCTTTTTCTAGTTTAATGGAGGATAAGATTAAGTTAGTGTTTCCAAAATTGCAACCACCATCATTGGGGCTCATAATGCCTCTTCAGAGACCAAGCAGCAACCTCCGGTCTAAAAATATAAGTCTAATGCTGAAGTGCTAAAAACTGCAGTTCATTGAGGATCCGCTTGAGGCTGGCTCCGGAAGTACTGGAAACCACATACACACCAATTCAAAAAAGCTGATCCTTACAGCAGAAATAAACATGTTTACAGCCTGGTACAAAAGACGAGTGTAGTCTGAATAGCTCATTTCTCGATCGGCACACACTGTAGGGGGGGTGAAATTTTTTCTAATGTGGCAAGTTCGAAGATATTGAGATTACGAGTCTTCCAATGAGAGGCACAGCTGACTTGATTGACAGGCGCGAACACTGTAGCTGTTCGCTAGGAGGCTCAAAGCCCGCCTCTTTACGTCACAATCAATCGACAGCAGCAATATGGCTCCCGCCGATGATTGGCCTCAAAACAGCGCTTCAGAAACAGATGGGTGATGTCACGGATACTACGTCCATATTTTATACAGTCTATGTCAGAGATCAATGGGTGACACTGAGTCTGGTGACACTGGTGTCACTGAGGCTGCGTCCATGTTTTATTCAGTCTATATATCAACCAACCTTAAACTAACTTCAGTTCTTAGAGTTGCAGCAGCCGCTTTTTCTTTTTTACCCTGAAGTCCTGTGTCTGTTCTTTGCACCTGATTGATGCTGATTCGTAATAAATCCCAACACTCAGTCTTTTCTATCTCTCTCCTGCCATTTAGGAATTCATTCTTATGGCAGTGTCACAGAATTAATTAATATCAGAGTCTTAAACATACCCAGTTCTAGCCTAATTTGAAGTATATTTCCAAAACTTTAATACAAGTACTTGCTAAATTCAATTTATTTTGAAATACTTACTATAATAAGACATTGATTCACGCAGTTGTAAGGCTTTTATGGATTTGGGCTGATTTAAAATTGTGGCTTTAAAATACAGAAATGAAACAACACTAAAAAAAATGACTGAAACACTAAACTTTACTTTAAGCTCTGTACTTGTGCAAAACACTTAATGAGGATCCTGGCTTTCTCTTACAGCTAATGATTGCCACTATCAGATGCTTTACCACAGCAGAGCAAGTGCATCCCCTCTTTGTTTCCCAACAGACACCACAGAATATGAAAGTCTGCTCTCTAATTCATCTGCTCATACTGATTGTTTTTCTTGGCAAGACATCAGCCAGAAATTTCCAGCTTATTACCCAGAGTCATAAAAACAGGCAAAACAGATTTTAATGTGCTTATTATTATGCTCAACTCCTCTAACCAGAGGAAATATTACTATACAAACCAAAAGCATGGTTCAGGGGCCTCTTTCATTTTCCCATATCTCAAACTTTCCTTGGACTCACTCCCGGGTCCTTATCAACCAAATGCATCCAGTGTCTGTTTGAGATTCTCTGTGCTAATGGTTTGTCATGTCTGGATAAATCCCAGCGAACCATTAGATACGTCGCCTGACAACTGAGGGCCTCCTTCCTGATCTCTGGAGGAGAAGGGTCCCCTTTTTGTCGAGAAAACCCCACAAGGCAGCGCCTGACTGGGCCTTTGTCCTCTGTGTCCTGCCTGGATATGGTCCTCTGCTTGCCTGCTTTTCCTCTTTCTTAGCTTGACATCCATGACAATTACTTCACGCCTAAGGGAGATGATGCAAAAGGACTTGTGCAAGGGCACAAATGAGGAACACTGCATGCATACAGGGCAGATATGCGGGGGTGGTTTCAAAAGTTTCTCTACCAAGACCCCTTTTACCAAATTGTAACCCACATCTCTAATCAGTTTTAAAAATGCTGGACAGTAAATATTGTACTATTTCTGACTCTGGTTTTTGTAGAATTGATGCCATTAGAGGTCAAGTTTTACAATGTTTTCTATCTCTTTCCATTTTAAAGAGTTTGAAACAAAACAGTCCCCCTCAATGTTCCCCTGACAATGATCTGGGTCTTAAAATCAGGAGTGCAGACTGTAACTCAAACTGAACATGTCCCCCTCCCTCCCTCCACTCCCCTTCTCTCCACACACAGTCCCACACCTTCCCCATGTTTGCCGACACATCACATAGATATTGATGTTAATTAGGAGGCCTCGAGCTAACAAGTCAGGTGCTCAGCATTATCTAACCATCCATTAAAAAATGTGCAGCGTGCCCAATGAATAAAATTTTCTTCAAACAAGATAGCCATCCATCAGTCAGTGTCAGCTATTGAGAGGTGGGTAATGAATGGCTTCGACAGGTAACGCAACACACTTGATAATGTGATTGGACTCAATCAAACCGGCTGCTGTGTTACCATACTGATTGATCCGCTGCTGAGAGCTCTGCATGTGTGTTCAATATTTGGCGAAAGCATTTTTCTCAGCTCTTTTGTGGTTGTAGAAAATACAGAACATTTGTGTTTGGCTTAAAATGTGAATGGATGACAGACATTTTTCGAAACAATAGCAAAAGTGTATAACACCTACTTGCTCTCTCTCTCTCTCTCTCTCTCTCTCTCTCTCTCTCTCTCTCTCTCTCTCTCTCTCTCTCTCTCTCTCTCTCTCTCTCTCTCTCTCTCTCTCTCTCTTGTTTCTTTTCTTTTGGTTTAGACGTCTTTTAGCAAAGTATTACTTCATACCTCATAAGTGTATTTTGACAGTTTTTATTTAACCACAAACTCACCCATCATAACTGCTTTCTCCCACCAAATGGTATCAAGAAGTCTAACCACAAAGACTGTTTCAAGTGTATTTTCTGCCCTCTTTATTAGGGTTATTATGAATGGACCACTTTCCAATATGTTTAAACAGAAGTGTAAATTCAGATTAGTCGACTAGAAGCAAGAAAACGCTCACATGACAGTCAAATTGAGCAGAATTGAATTTAAGTACAGCTCAACATGGGATCACAGAGTCTCCAAATTGGTTTGCAGTTTGATTGAAGTTAGCTGAGTGAGCACCACCAGCCTTCAATCCTCCTTGTAGGTTAACGTCCACATGCCTGTGTTGGTTACGCAACACTTTGATAGAGTGGTTATGTGGCAGTTAAATAGGGCACAGCCTACATACAAACATTATCTCCATTGTCTATGAATACTACCAAACCATGCAGTGCAATGAGATGCCATCTGGGCTTGTTTACATCTGGGCAGCAGAGCATTATAACATTATGGCAGGAGCCTTGTTCAATTTAGCCTCACAGCAAAAGTGAAAGACAGTTTTGCACATTTCTTTGTTTCGTTCACACTGTACAAGGGGTGAAGTGTTTAACAACTCATTCCCTTGAAGGTATTTGGGTAATTAGATACACTATATTGCCAAAAGTATTCACTCACCCATCCAATTGAAATCAGGTGCTATCGCTTCCATGGACACAGGTGTATAAAATCAAGCACCAAGGCATGCAGACTTATTCTACAAACATTTGTGAAAGAATGGGTCACTCTCAGGAGCTCAGGGAATTCCAGTGTGGTACGGTGATAGGATGCCACCTGTGCAACAAGTCCAGTCGTGAAATTTCCTCGCTCCTAAATATTCCACAGTCAGCTGTCAGCAGTATCATAACAAAGTGGAAGCGTTTGGGAACGACAGCAACTCAGCCATGAAGTGGTAGGCAGCATAAAATGACGGAGCAGGGTCAGCGGATGCTGAGGCGTATAGTGCGCAGAGGTCGCCAACTTTCTGCAGAGTCAATCGCTACAGAGCTCCAAACTTCATGTGGCCTTCAGATTAGCTCAAGAACAGATCATAGAGAGCTCCATAGAATGGGTTTCCATGGCCGAGCAGCTGCAGCCAAGCCATACATCACCAAGTGCAATGCAAAGCGTCGGATGCGCAGTGGTGTAAAGCCCGCCGCCACTGGACTCTAGAGCAGTGGAGACGTGTTCTCTGGAGTTATGAATCACGCTTCACCATCTGGCGATCTTATGAAGGAGTCTGCACTGAGTCCTGACCTCAACCGGATAGAACACCTTTGGGATGAATTAGAGCGGAGACTGAGAGCCAGGACTTCTCGTCCAACATCAGTGTGTGACCTCTCAAATGCGCTTCTGGAAGAATGGTTGCAAAATTCCCATAAACACACTCGTAAACCTTGTGGAAAGCTCTCCCAGAAGAGTTGAAGCTTTCAAATCTCTTTTAAAAACATACCTTTTAAGTTAGCTTTTAATTTGTGATTGCACTGTTGTTTTATTTGATCTGTGTTCCTTGTTCCTTGCTTGTATTGATTTTAACAGTTGTACAGTGTCTTTGAGTTTCTGAAAAGTGCTATATAAATAAAATGTATTATTATTTTTTATTATTATTATAGCTGCAAAGGGTGGACCGACGTCATATTAAACCCCATGGATTAAGAATGGGATGTCACTTAAGTTCATATGCGAGTCAAGACAGGTGAGCCAATACTTTTTGTATTTGAGTTTGGCATGGTTAGGCATAATTAGGGGTGTGGCTCTGCCCTTTTTCCTCTAGCTAGGTCGACCAAAAGTCAGGTTGAGTCAGCATTTCCAATGAAGTGACCTCTATCGTTGGGCTTCAAAGCCCTGCTTCATAATCCAGTGGACGATGATGTCACTGAGTTTATGCCCATATTTTATACAGTGTACTGTGCAGGCTAGTGAGGGTGACAACTTTAATCGTTTAGTCAACTAAACACGCACATCCTGACCCTGCTGTCTTTTTTAGTCAATTTCACAAAGGCAGCCCTAAAATACTTAAATATTCATTGACAAAACCCCTTTTCATATTAATGATATTTTCCTTTCACTTCACTCCTGTGGTCTGTGGAATAGCCACAGCCAAAGTTAATTCCACAGGATGATAGCCAGACTCAAAGCCGCTATTTGATTATAATCCATCTCCCTCATCAAAGATCAGCCCCTCTGATGCACCGCACCATGTTTGATAAGATTAAGCCCCTTTTTTTCTGTGTAAGACAAAAAGATTGAACAGGATATATGGTTCTTCCTACAGGAGATTTATTTTAACCGCGATACGACACTCTATGATATTGGCACAAGCTGTCCCAGGCCTGATATATTTTATTTATGACTGTATTAAAAAGCAAAGTTCCCGTTAAGCAAACCATAATCCTCCATTTGTGGTGAGATGGTCTGTCTATCATTGCAGTTTATGATTGTTGCTTATAGAAAGAGACAACTGATGTTTGGTTAAGAGTTCTTCATGATGGCATCTAATAACCTGCCCTGTAAAAAGTTTGCTTGGGCCTCAACCAGCTGCAGAACAACTGTGTTAGCCACTCCATATGTTTACAGTAAGCTGAAATTGCATTATGCGATTAAAGCCCTCAAACAGCTGCCTCGTGAGACACGGCCAAGTCATTATGGCATTTCACTCCGAAACTCAATCAAACCAAAAACTGGTGAATCAGCTAACTCAGTTTGGACAGAACTTTAAAGTCAGATGAGCCAGACCAGATATGTGCCAGAATCATCAGGGAGCTTTATCTGATATAAAACATGGCTCACAACGACTGACAACTCCACAAGTTGGTTAACATCTACTTCAAAGTAAGTAGTGTCTGTTTAAAATGAAGTATTACGTTATAGCTGCATTGCATGTCTCACCTCATGGCTTCTGGTAGCTAATTCAAGTCTAAAGATTGATAATTGCATATTCAGAACCTCTGCATACTTTGATTTATTCAGTTGGAGTTTGTACTGTATTTGGCATGAGGAGCTGATTTCATCAATGGGCCTTGGTTGCACCATTAGAGTGCTGAATGAATACAATTGATATAGTTATTAAGACTTTACAAGGAGCATTGCTTGTGTAATGTTCTATTAACTGTTGACAAAGTATTTAAAGAGTCATCCAAAATGTTTTGTAATGAGATGATTCAGCACAATGCACAATAATAGGACTTCATGGTTTAATTTTTCTGTTGTACAATGAAACGTGTCATTGAATCCAATCAAATGTAATGACTGAATTAATAGTACTGAACTGTTTATCAACCCCCTGCTGGTGTGTCATCTTCATTTTGTTGTTTGGGACAATACGAATATGTGGCAGTACAACACACATATCTGTAACTCCACATCAACAGAAATTTCATTAACTGTTGTCAGAGGTTACTGTCTCTCAGGCTCTTACAGGATACAAATGTTCTAGTCATGTGCATAATAGCTGACCTGCATTATGCATGTGTGCACTAATGCAACCAAGTACATCCATGGAAATTGCTGCATGTGTGTCTACAGGCTACAAACTCCTGAAGCTTTTCTAACACATGTTCACATAAATAACAAAACCCTTTGACTATACAGTGACCACAATGTCTACATTGTCTGCAGTGTCATGTACACTTTAATAATCCTGTAAAAAAATCACTCAAATTATGTAACAGAACAAAAAATATTGCTTTCCTAAAAGAATGTGCTGTTGATGGGAAACCGTACAGCTTGTTTCCAGGATGTCTCAAAATACAGGAAACTGTATCTAATAGTTAATAATCTCTTAACTCACTCTTTCAGTGATGCATCCAAACCAGCAAAAGTATACTGTGTGCATCCTTCATGACATTATCCCTTAAGTTTACATTAGTTGTATTGTAATATTCTTTGTTGTGCAAAACAGTAGCAAGAATGTAAAAGTATGAAGGTATTTTAAATGTGAACTTAAAAGATCCCATGCAAAACCAGCATTCCTCATTTTTAAGTTTTGGACTCTGTAGTTGCTAATGTGTAGCAGTCTGACCCTTGTTTCACTATCAGCTACCATTCCTTTACTCTATCAGGTGTAATGGGTTTTTGGCCACAAAAGGAACTTCACACATGTCGTACTTTGTGTGTTTCTCCAATGGCTTGGGACAGACAACAATAGAAAGCACATGGAACGAACAAAGATAAATCTCTTCTGGGAAAACTTGACCACATGACATTTTAAACGCCTATACACACTGTTGTACTTATGTTGTATTTCGCAGGTCCATACGTCCCAAATGTTAGGCCACACAATGTGATTTGATGTAAACAAAACTAAGGAAGCTACCTTTACTCAGTCGTAACATTAAAGGATCTGTGTGATATAATTAGCTGAACTTTCAAATATGAAATCAACAAACAATGGTTGTCAGGGGTTTACTGCATATTTGTAGCCACAGGCTATGAATGCAGATGCCTTGCGACTTTCTCCTCCCCTCGTCTCTGACCCAGAAGCCCCAGTAGTCACACAAGAGGACTGGCTGAGATTACTTTGCTCCACTGCATCAAAAGCGACCTGCCCGGGGGCAAATTTGATTGGTTAAAACACGGCATCCGTGGCTATTTTCCATGTGGAAGAATGGGGCCCACAGCAATGCACCAGCGGAGCAGATTCATAATACATATTTATACCTGCAGTCTGTGGAGCATTTATACCTTTACACTTTTCATTTATGTGTTGCTTCTTATCTGCTAACCTCTGGCTGTGTTTCTCATTTATGTGGGCAGATTTGCCTTTTGTGTATTGTTACTATTATCATATTCATTTTTGTTGCTGTTCACCTTGTGGAGAAGAGCTCCAGGGGATTAATGATGGAAGACAGTGGCAAAGAAAACGAAAGCGCAGCACTAATCGAAAACTTTTGAAAGACTTCCTTCTGCTTGATTTTTGTTATTGTGGTATTGTTTATAGAGTCAGAGAAAGCTCTTGCGTGGTCTTAAATTGCCTATCAATCTATTGTGTTGTGAAGAGGAGTGTTTAATGTGGCTTTCTAAATAGTCAGTTGATTCCTGCCTCACATCATCCCATTTTTGCTCTATATGTATAACACTTGAAGATATTCTGAGGCGACTGATTTCCTGGTTGTTCAATTAAAATTTGAATTCCGACTAAATGAGTAGTCTAAAAGTAAAAAAAACCTTAGAAAACAGTTTGATTGAGCACATTTCTTTTATTACTGCTGAACCACAAGGTCACAGAGTCTGTGGGTAAACAATATCTAATGTATTTGTAATTTGTGGCTAAGGTTAGAAGAGCTACCGCTACCAGCCATTGGTCCTCCTTGCAGGTTGACGTACACATGGGGGTCAGTTTGATCCAAGCTCCGGCAGTCACATGCCGAAGTGTCCTTGAGCAAGACACTGAACCCCACCCAAATTGTTTTGTGAATTGTGAATGAGATTAGTTAATACTGATGGTCCCTACTATATAGCATCCTCAGTGAGTGAATGGGTATGAATTTTGGGGTGGAAATCGGAAACCGGATCTGACTTAGAACCGGTTCCAATTGATCAATTCCATCGGAATTGTACACCTCAAACAATATCTCGACAATATCATTGACATTGATAAAATCTTATCAATTCCCACCCCTGGTATGAATGGATGAATTTGACTACAACTTGATCTCCATATTGTAGATCAAAATACTGCTCACTACCACGATTTGCTATCCCTCATTTGTGCTTGTTTATATGTAGCAGAGTGTTAAAGCATTATGGCAGCAGCCTTTAAGTGGAGCTGCAGCCCCAGCTAGTGGAGGGCGGCTGTGCTACAGCTCAGACACACAGTCTGACAGGCATTTAGCGCCTACAATAATGAAAATATTAATAATTAATTTAGCCGACTAGAAATACTAGTGCTGTCTTGCCAGGTTGACAACATTTAATCATCTAGAAGACTTAACACACATATCCTACCAAACCAATCAAAGGATGAAATTAACTTCTTCTATTTTGAATAAATCAGCAGTAGAAGTGGTGGTTATTACGGAAACTCATTTGAATTAATTGTTATCAGACACTAATAAGATCACTGCAGTTTGCAAATGGTTCACGAACTGTGAAACGATCCCTCTCTTGTCTATTGCTAATTGGTGAGAATAGAGGCTTGGGTAATTGTGAAGTGTGCAATTATTGCTGCGATTGGACATACTGCAGAGCAATAATGCATCTTTTCTGTTGCCAGGAGAACCTCAGAGGCTCAGACGGAGTGATTTGCAGCACTATATAGCTTTTTGACTGACATCAAATCCCACAATTGCGACCAACGAACAATGCTGTAATGGCAATGGAAATCTTTGCAGATACAATTGCGTGCTGCCATTATGCACCAGGGCCTCTTTGGCTTTTGTGGAGAAGACACAAAATTGCTGTGTTATTATCTAACCATACCCCTCCTCCTCTCATCATCTCTTCTTGAATAAAGTTTCCCTGAGAGCGAGATGAGCACAGAGTGGATTTGCAGAGGTTTTTTTTTTTCCTTTTTAGGGTGGAAAAACTATGTTGGTTGTCAGCAGGAGTGTTGAAGGAGGTGTGTGTTTGTCTGTCCTGTCCATCTATCTGGAAAAAAAAACAGGACAGAGGAGGATAGAGAACGTATTTAGGTCTGTTCTTGTGCCAGGGATCCAGCAGAGATTGAAGGGATTTCCTGTTCTGTTTGTCGCCTACACAGTCACCCCCTCCTACCATCTCTGCTGTCGTTTACCTTCGTACTTGACCCCATAGCCTATCCAAATCCTCTCCCACTCCTCTTCTCACCATTCTTAGTCTCTTTCCCTCCCACACTGTCGCTATTTTCTCCATCCATCCCTCCCTCCCATCATCATCCTTCTGTCTGCTTTCCTGACTCCTCAACTCTCCTGCTGTTTTTCTACTCTTTACTCCCTTGATTCCTCTTGTCTATTTCCTCCTTCCAATCACCCCCCTCCCTCTCCTCATCTCTTCTTCTTTGCTTTTTTTTGAGTTCCTATATCCACTCCCAGAGGAGGAAGTATGGGTCTGGTGAACATGGAGAGCCCGGAACAAATCAGTCTATCGATCTGTCGATGTATCCCTCGCTCTGCCCCTCTGATCGTCAGCAGAAAACAAAGTGTTTATTAAGCGAAACCTTCCCAATCTCTTTTTCCACCCTTATCCCCCTCTCTCCACTCCACTACCACCCTCCTCCCTTACTTGGTAATGGAGAGCCTGTTCCTGGGACCTGTCCACCCAGCTGAGACTTGTCGTGTCTTCCAATTACATTTCTTTAGCAAAGTCCCACCTGTCAGGGTTCCTAACTTCTGCATTTCTTCACCTTCTTCCTCACCCTGTCCACCTCTGCTGCCAATTTAAAGTTGGCCTGAACTGTTCCCGGAGAGCGAGCACACAGGCAGCTCTTATTTATGACGATGCACTGCAGCAAAGCAGAGCCAAAAGGAGAGGAGTGACGTGGAGTGGAGTGGAGTGTTTATCAGTCATCTGCAGTCTATAGGGCTTAAATTGGGCCTGAATTTTGTACGGAACGATTGCATTATGGTCTCTTCTGAAAGGCCTGAATTTGATTGAAATGGAAAGCAGTGCCTTCTTGCTCTGAGAATACATCACAGCTGATTAGATTATGGAGAACTGCAAGGGGGGTGGCGGGTAGAGAATTCAGAGCAGTGGCAGATATGCGGGTAAAATGTAAGCAAAATGTATTGTGCCAACCGTCAACTGGGAAGAGAAAGGGAAAGAGAGGGATGAATAATGGTGGTAGCATGTGAGAAACCGACCGCAAACAAAAGAAATTCCTGGATCCCTTGATCTTCCCTAGTCTGGTTGCAGTAACCTCATATCGATAGGGTATTAGCTGGAGTCAGAGGTTCAGCTTGCCTTTACTCTGACAGACAGACAGAATAGATCCATGCCATTCCCAGCCACGGGGCTCCCCAGCCTCACATAATCAATCAACCATTAATGGAGTAAGTGGCTGTGGAAGGATATTAAATGTTAATTGCTGTAAGGTATTGATAACACCCATTGATCCTCCAGATAATTGCAATCAGTGAAAACAAAGATACATTATATGAGACTGAGCCCCTTTACCAGAAGCTCGGTGAAACAATGATTAATGGCTATATGGATGAGATGTGCTTTTGTTGTGCACATCTCTTGGCTGTGAATTCACATGGGAACAGTTCATAACATCTCCAACCTCTCAGTGTTCAGCTGCAGAGAGGAGCTGTCCAGTGTTATTTCAACAGTTTCTATCAATCTCTATAATTAATGTCCTCCTGATTGATTTCTATTTGATCGGAGCAACATTTTCATTATTTAATCTTCCTTCCAAAGCAGTAAAGACAGATCTGGTTTTACTTATTATACTTGAGGTCAGGTCTGCCAGGCTACAGATAGAAAGAGCATCTCAGCAGAGTAAACACACTCCACTCTTCGCACAGGTAGCACAAAGGCTGCATGAAGACCACAGTGGAATCATAAGCAGCAAATTGTTTTTCGTGCCTCCGGTCTGAATTTGTTAACACTTGTGATGTTTCCCTCTCCAAGTATATCTGAATCTTCTAAAACACTGAAAACATTATTCCTGTTTTAAAAAAAAGGCACTGTCAGAAGATGATAAAAAAGAACTTAGAAGTGCATGATAGTTCAATATGATTTCAAGTCTTTGAGCTTCAGAGTTCTGCACAGCCTGTGTATACATAAATATACATTCATCTTACAAACCAATACATGGGAAAATATCAGGGAAATAACCTATACTGCCTTCAATCCCATTTGATTGTAATATTTTAGTCCTATTGCAAGACTAACAAAGGGCTAACAAAGGGCTAACAAACAAGATGACATTGGACAGCCAATCATGTTGTAGGGTAAGAGGTAGGCGGGGTTAAAGACGTTTGAAGGGGAATGTAAATGCAGCTGAAATGAGAGACAGCGACAGAAGAAAACTTAAAACCTATCAGCTCAAAGCAGAGTTGTTACTCTGACACTGTGCTGACTACATGTTAACTATTAACTTAATACTCTTCATCAAATATACTTTCAGGATGTAAGTAAATAAATCTGATTATGCAAATGATCTCAACCTGAGAAAAATAAGAATCTATAAACTAAAACTTTAAAAAAATCTCATCTTACTTTAAAGACCTGCTTCCTGTTAGCACTGTAAGAAATGATGGATTTGAGAAGCTTATCAGCAAACTAAATCCAGATACAAGCTAAGAAACCAGGGCGGCAGTAGCTTGGCAACTGGAGGGTCGCCGGTTTGACACCCAGTATGAACGAGGTTTGGCAAGTGGACTGGTGGCTGGAGAGGTGCTGGTTCACTTGCCCTGGCATTGCCGAAAGTGCCCTTGAGCAAGGCACCAAACCCCCAACTGCTCGGGGTGTGCTGGTTGATGGCAGCATCCTCACTCTAACATCTCTCCTTAAGTGCATGTCCACTGCATGTTTGGTGCATAAAAGTGTATGTATATACACCAAACTGTACGTGTGGCATGACCAAAAAATAACACAAGTGGAAAAATTGAATTTCCCCCCTGGGGATTAATAAAGTACGTTTCTTTTCTCTTCTTTTCAACTCTCACTCAGGAGCAAAAATCTGCATTTAAATAAAAATTAAATAACAATTTGATATTTATCGTGATAATTATCGATATCGACTGATATGAAGCACTTTATTGTGATAACATCTTTTTTAATATCGCCCAGCTCTACCTATTTCACACATGCACTCCTCAAAGTTTCTAGAAGGGGTTGTGAGGTACATACATGAACAAGCATCTTTGGAAAAGTTTTGGGGGCATGGCTTATGAAAATGTGTCTGCCAGCGTGACTCGGAGGACAAGAGGGGCGGTGAATGAGGTGCAGGAAATGAGTCTGTAGAGAAGAGTATGATGTGGAAGCCCCAGTGTAACGTTTAAACATGATGGTGGATGATGACCATTTTTTGCATATATGAATGCTACCTGAAAACATCTAGAAGTATTTACATCATTGCTCTCATCTTGAAAATGATTCTCATTCTTCAACCTCAAATGTTTTGATTCATCCTGTTACGTGCCGCTCTGCTGGCTTCACTTTGCACTGTTCACGCAAAAGTAAAGTCATCACCGACACCCACTTGCTCATGGTGATTCTTCCAGAATAGTTCCTGCTGGGTTCTCACAGCTCACCCTGACTTCACACAGAAATTTAACCAGGGTCAAGCAGGAAAAATCCAGATAAAGGTGGGCTGAAAGATTCGGCCATTTGAGTTCACACATGCAGCTCACATGAAATAATTCAGTGGAGTTTTCAGGAGTTCTGTGCATGAGTAAATACAGCTTAAACTTTTTCATCCTCTGTCTATTCTGTGCCCCACTTTCCTTTTCTCTTCATTTCATCACATTATTTCACCTCCTCATTTTCTCCTGCACTGTCTCAGCTCTCCGGTGCTGTCTGCAATGTGTTTGCTGGGAAAGCTTGATGCCCATAAATGACTTGCAGGGAGCAGAAGGAGGCAGCAGCATCAGTCAGTTCATTATAGATTAACCCCTCAGTGGAGTGTGAGGTCGATCAGAGAGCAAAACAACAATCTACAACCCCCAGTCAGTGGGGAAGAGTCAGGACTTAGTGTTTTTACTGTGTGTGTGTGTGTGTGTGTGTGTGTGTGTGTGTGTGTGTGTGTGTGTGTGTGTGTGTGTGTGTGTGTGTGTGTGTGTGTGTGCAAATCTGCATGTAGCTTCTATGTGTGTGTGATGAGGTAGGGCTAGACAGGGGGTGGATAGAGAGTTGTGGCTACTCCCATGCCACCTGAGAGGAATTGGCAGGCCCTGGTGAGGCATCGTGTCAGAATGCCTGTTGAATAATGCATGGCCTCTGTGCAGTTGTGCTCTCTAATACCACATGACTCTGAGACACCCCTCCTCAGATCAATAACACTTAGAAGCTGCTTTATAATGAAGGAGACACTAAAATTCCATCATCAGGCAATTAGTTGAACTCTGCCTCCTATTCCTCACCCCTCCTCTTCCATTTCTCTCTCCCTTTCTGCACAACACAGGGCGCGTCGTTTGTTACAAGAGAGTAATGTAGAGACAGGTTCGCCTTTGATGGAGTGTTTCTCTGGGTTTGATGAGGGAATTTGTCAAAGCAGTTTGCTGTTTTTTAACACCAGAACTTAAGAGTTGGAGTTGGATTTCTCTCTAGAGGTTTTTTTTTCACCCCTCAGTGTGTGAAAGAGAAGAGAGGAGGGAGAAGTCTACAGCAAGAGCGTGGGAAAAGAAAAACAAATGCACACTTTGTCTTTTTGCTCTTCTCTTGACATTTCCTTCCCTTTTTTACTTGCTTCTCTTCGGTCCAGATTCCTCTAAACTCTAGCTACATATCAAAAATATTACACTTTAATAAAAATGGAAGTTCTCATAAGAGTGTAGAAGCCCACACAGCAGTTAGGAGCAGGGTTGGGGGTACTGTATTGGTCATGCACACACTCCATTATGTGTCTAATACCCCCCTCATCTTGAAATATGCGGTTTGAATGCATATATAATGACTGAGTGAGCTCTGCAGACAGGAGCGCTTTCTGCTCACTCCACAGGGAGGTCAAGGGTCAGGGAGTGATAATGCAGTGTAAATGTATTGGCATGGGAATCGGAGTTCATTAGAGGTCCATTATAGTTGTTGAGTGACATCACTCTCATGGAGCCGGAAGAGAGTAAGCGATGTGCGATTGTCATTAATGGACTAGCGATGGATGGTCTAGGGTCCACGGTATGTTGAACCAAAAACATGACATTTAAGGTTAAGTGGCTTTGTTTTTAAGGAAGAAAGAGAATCAATCTCGACTTCTTAAAGATTTACATCAGTGCGTAATAATTAAACAGGTACAACTTTAAAGCAAATCCTGCACACTGCATAGCTAGCAAGACTTCCAAGAGTCCACACCCCTTAATTTGCCCCTTCCACAACCTCCTCACCTCATCTTCTATTCATTTTCATAATCAGTGTCTGCAAAATCGCTGCTGTCGTCTGCAAGTTACCAAATTTATTAGGCAAGAGCAAGGAGAGGAGATAACCAGTGTGGATGGTGAATCCACTTAATTTGGACCAGAGCCAACATCTCATTATTCACCCTCTTCAGTGTTTATTGGTGAGATGTGGAGGAAGAGGTGGATTGGGAGCAGTCAGGGAGTCAAGGAGTCATCCAGGGCTGCGCAGTCCTACAGGGGGATCTTTTCTGCTCGCTCTCTGGGTCCTGGAGGTCAATCTGAGCTCCGGCCCTCTCTGTCAGTCTGGAATAATAGAATAATGGCATAATTAACTGGATAGAAGATTTTGCCCCGGGGACGTGCTCTGCTGCTCCATTAGAAGGAGCTGGAGCCGTGGTCCGGGCTGTAATTAGGTCTCCATGGGTTCTAATTGTCCTGCAGTTTTTGGAGTTTAAATGGTAGAGGTGTGTCGGAATGGGATGTGCAATGAGAAAAGTAGAAAGGCTTTCATGCATAGACGCTCTGGAGGTGTCTCCTTTACGCCCCTGACCCAATTAAGGCCAAGTGTTTTTGTACTAAATACTATAGATTTGGGCTTACAGTCCAAATATTAATAACCTTTATGTTTCTCTGGAGAAGTATTACAATGACTCATCATATAATACATTCGTTTGTTGACCAAAAAAATCATGGTTGAGATTTAGAAATTGAACAAGTTGTTTAGTATTAATAATAAAGAGAAGATTGTCACAGGTTCTACCTTTTTACTAGTGATGGAATGTGACACATTCGCTCAGTCTTATGTCATTACATATACCTTGTTTTGGGGTTTGGGAATTTTACGAGTAGAGATTCTGTGACGGTGTCTCCTGTCTATGGACCAAAAACAGGCTGCCCTTATCCAATATTTGGCATTGCCCTGCCAGTTTTGTTTTGGTGTAAAGTTTCATGAACTACACACTGGAGACCATTACTCACCTATTTTGACAATCTTCCAGCCCAAGAAGTATCCTTAAATTGAGCTCACTTCAGCCCGTTTGCTGGCAAATTGGCCCAACATCAACCTAATTCAAGGATGCTGTCAACCAAGGCTTGAGCAATCAACTCTAACTGTTTAAGGTGGTAGTATATGCCATATATAGCAGCTTGTTGTATTTTCACAACTATTCTGCACAGAACATTACTATTTGCACATGTTTTTTGATTTATACCTAAGTTATCTTAATTTATTTGGATTGTATTTTATTTATATTATTATTATTATGATTATTATTTTAAACCTGCTGGTTGTAGTCACTGTGATTATTATGTATACATATGTATGTTTCTACTTGTCCGTCTCACTGTACAACAGGTTTGTGGGAGGGAGAGGGAGAGGGAGAGGGAGAGGGAGAGGGGAGGGAGGGATGTTCTTGTTTGTGTATGTTTAGAAAAAATAAAAACAATGTTTGAAACTACACTGTGATTTCTACCTGCTTTTTGAAAAATACAAATTCTAAAAAAATTTATGTAATGTATATGCTGACGTACATTTCTGTTTATGAATGGTATTGCTTGTATTTGATTGTTTATTATTTCATTTTTTATATAAAAATTATTAAAATATATTTTTTAATATGTTTGTTAAATTAGTGATGTGTGGGGATTTATTATCAGTAATTTAACTTATTTTTATTATTGCAGGAAACAAAATCTGGTCATGTGTCTAAGCTGCAGCACAGTGACCCACCACATTCCAGCAGCATTTTAAAGGCTTATTTATACTTCTGCGATGAAGCGACGGTGTATCCTACGCCGGGGGTCCACATAGCTCCTGTACCTACGCAGAGGCCTACGCACAGCAACATGTATCAACTGTAGATTATTATAACACGCTCTGAATCACTGAGGAAAAGTAAACAGAGATTGTAGCGCCTGAAGGAGGCGACCGGCTATCAGAGAGACCGCACTGTCATCAAGCGTTTCGTCGGAGAATTGCTGCGCGTCACAGACACATCGACGCACAAGTATGTGGTGCTCATGTCCGCGTCAACCCCTGCCGCGAAGGGGAGACGCAGAAGTATAAATCAGCCTTAAGTGGCTGTATCTCCAGTTATTGACTACTATGGTGATGCTGCAGGGTGCTACTACCCCGATGTAAACAAGCACCATGAGACGGCAGCAATGGGTAACCACCACAAACATGTGAACGTAAACCTGCAAGGAAGACTGATGCACAGCTAACGTTAGCGCCACAGACTCTGATCCTGTGTTTAGCAGTGTGTGATAAATTGGGCTCCACTTTGACTATTTTCTGAGGATTTTCTTACCTTCAGACTAGTCGGCCAATCGGAATCTAAATTTCCATTTAAACGACTAGGAAATCAAACGCTGCAGAACATCCCTATTTAAGATAAACCAAGTGATGGATACAGATATGAACTTGTTTGTCTGATGAACCTTTTTCCAATTTACTGTAGGTTGTTTTGTTGTTTTGTCCTTCAGACTTTTTGTATCATAGACTAGTGTGCTACATGGAGAAGAGGAGCCTCAAAAGTAACATATGTTGAAAGACTACCACTGCCTCTTGTTGGGAATGGTAGATGAAATGATTGCCGCCATGATAACCTTGCAGGCTTGAATAGTCGTACAATTCTGTTGGTATTATCTGTTCACTGTTGAAGTGCATGTTCAGTCTTTATACTCATGGACCTGTTACTCAAAGGAGCTCTTGTTAGCTATACTTCAGATTTACACAGTAATCCTTGACTAAACATACCAACCAATGCCCTCTGTTTTTGGTCTGAACAATCGTCATTTCAATAAAAAGAGAAAAATTACGCTTAGCAACAGTGTTATGGATGTCACTATTGTGAATGTGTTGACATGTTTGCACACTGCTTGGTATTCTAAAAGAGTCCATTTGAACAGATGTTCAGCTGCTCCCCTACAGCTTGTTACCTCTCCATCCTCCTCCACCACATGTGGACACCTTATATGGTTCTAGCTGTGTCATGCTTTTAACACAACACAAGACAATGTGTCTGTATTGACTCTCTGATGTTTTAACAATGCCTTAGCCAGCTATAGCAGTGGCTTCTCCACCCCTCACTCAGCTCTAACTGATCTCCCATTGAAAGAGATAGCGGTACATATTGGTTTTTCATACAGCCGCTTGTACCGTGCTCCACTGGATACACGGAACTGCGCCGCTTCATCCCTGCTTCTGATTTATTTGAATTTTCATCACCTCGATTGATCGAGACCCTTTACTCAAGGGACAAAGACGCAGACTAAATGACTATTGACTGCCAAATGTTTGAAAAATGCATTTGTCAGACCACCAGTGCTATTGATGAGGGTGTATTAAAAAATGTATCTGCAGAATCAATGAGGAGGAAAGAGAAAGTCCATAGCAATAGACTACCAGCAAGTGTCTGCTCTATTATTTGTGCTGTAGCTCTGACTACATTCCTCTTTTTTCTTTCTGTCTGTCTTTTGTCTCCTAGCGCTGTGCTAACCACTGCTGGCGCATTGCAGTAAACTAGGGGAGGTAGAGTAGTGGCGTGTGTATGTGTGAGGAGTTGCAGCAGAGGCATCGACAAGCATCCGTGAGTTTACTGTCTCCATAAATCCCACTTACCTGCTGCACATGTGCTCACATGCACGCATGCACATGCTCCACATCCAGACATTTTGACCTTTACTTACAAGTTTTTATTTTTCATCTAAGCACTTAACAGTGAGGTTGAAACACACATTCATTCCTTTGGCTTTTAAATGAAGTTTGGGATAGTACAATGTTTTACAAACTTTTCTTAAATGCAGATTCAATCTTGACATAATGTCCTTGATGGAGCAGAAACAATTATTCAAAGATACATTGACAAATAATATGGATGAATTTGTACTTATGGGAAGTGACTTACATTCTCCATCAGTCTGAATACTCTGTGTAAGTTTGTAATTTTCTGTTTCATCACACATAGCTCAAATCTGCATGATATAAAACCAAAGTCTTAATATATTTACACAGCGACTCAGCAGGATTTGGACTCCATTCCTCCTCCTCCCATCCCATTTTTTTTCAATGACAACCTCGTGCAGTATCTTCATTTTGGTAATATTTGAATTTGCAAATCTTGTTTGACTTGTGGACCAATCAGAGTTACAGTCATCCGTGCATAAATGTTAGCTGTCTGGGAGCTAGCCGTACAGTTTGATGGTTGTGTTTGCTGTGGGATTTTAACATCCTCATTTCATGACTGGCTGGACTTTATAGAGGAGATGATGAAAGGTGCCACAGTCTACAACATCTCATATATCACGTCCTTTTCACACACACATACACACTCGCTCGGCCTCTGTCCATCTCTCCCTCTCCGTCTCTATTTTATCTCTCTCTATAAGCTGGCATACCTTCCAACTAATGCCCCATCAAGATCATTAGTGAGTGATGGACAGCTTTTGATGTATGCCATCATTTACTGGTAAAATGTGTGTATGTTTATGGACTGAAACGAGTCCAGGCTCTGTAAAGGTGCAGACTGACCTATGACACCTGAAAGCAGAAAACACAGGAAGCTGGAATGATGATGGGTCGGGATTAAAGGAAATAACATCACAAGGGATTTGATTATGTTTGGCCTTTATTGCCATAGAGGAAAATTATGGAAAGGGGAGTCTTTTGGGGATTTGTTTGCAGTGCTTTGAAGTTGTATTGATAGCAATGTTTATATGTGAAAAGTCCTGTTGATAAAACTATTTTTAGTTAGAAATAAAGAAGTAAAAACTAGTTGTATTCAATGTTGGCATTAGTGGAAAGTGCCTGTCAAGTAATGTCCTTTTTGAAGGTACAAAAATAATTCCAATAGCACTTGGGAGATGAGGTTTGCTTAATGGACCGCTGTTTTAATGCTTTGTCTGATATAATGATGAAATGTTCAAGGGATTCAAGTGTAAAATCCAGGTCAATGGGACGTCTGAGAGTTAATTAAAGGACAAAAAGAGGACTTGAACCTAAGCCTGCTTAACTCAAGGTTGGCTAGGTGAAAGATTTGCGGCTCTGAGGTCAAGATGCACCACCTCCTTGCAGAGAATAGTTTGTGTATTACACATGCTTTAACGTGCATGTGCAAATGCATATGTACATGGAACTGTTTGTGACACCCAGTCAGCAAACCAAACTTGTCTCGGTGATGAATGGCATTGTAAACATTGACGCAGGCCAAAACAGCCCCCCGGAGACCGTCCATGTTTGTGTGAGATCAGCAGAAAAAGCTCTTATCGGGCCTATTATGGTCCGTCCCCTCAGCATAGGGATGCTATGTGCTTTGCATCCTAATGTCCTAATCTATTCTTCATTAAAGCTTAACGCTGCAGTTAACGCGCCCTCTGATAGCATCACACTGTGCCCTCGCAGCAGCATACACCTTGCTGTGTGCCACTGATAAAGTTTGGAAATGCAATAGAGATGGCTGAAATACAGCACAGAGAATGCCACCTTGGGATACCAGCAGAGCTCCATGGATACAGGATCTCATTAGGAAGACTGAAGTGATCATTTCAAGAGAGGGAGATCTTGGTGTTTCTCCTGCCTCTATAATTCAGAGAGGAAACTGTCGTTTGGAGGGCCCTGTCATTAGGTGCCATGTGTTCCCTGGTGGATGATGCCATCTGGCCTGCTTTACTGCACACTGCTAAGGCCACCAGGGTGGGCTCAAGCAGCTGATGTTTAACTGGCACAGACTTGAACCCTAAACCAGCCGAGCGGAGTATGTGTAGGCAGGAGCACTCCCACACCTACAGTCTGTTAAGTTGTACTGCCGCACTATGACAGATGTGACAGTGTTAGTGCCAGAATTCGCAAGAAAATACACGACTACAAGGGACAGATTCACGAACAGAATCACGAACACCAAGTCTCAAGTCTGCTGAGAAAATAAATAAATTAAGACAGAAACATTTAATTGGAAATGTTCATCAATTTGTCATTCATATCAGGTGAAAGAGCCTTCAGAAGAAAAAAAAGTAGGAACACAAGAAGAGAGTGATGTAAATCTCAGAGAGAATGAATAATGGATCATGGAGTGGAGGAAAAAAGATAATGGGAGAAAAATGGAGAGAAACGGGAGACAGATGATTGACAATGACGAGAAAGATAATAGAGAGAGTGATCAAAATTCAGCAGGCTCTCCTCTGCATTCAGGCAACAAGCCCATTATGCAGAAAACCCATGAAGCTGATACCCTACAAGCCCTGAAGTATCTCTATCTGCACAAAAACACCTCCAGGAGCTTGGTGGCCATTTTTAGTTTGAATTGAAGATGAGTTTTTTCCATTTATTATTATTTATCATTTAATATGCTCTCTCTGACTCTTCCTTTATTTGCAAATCCATTCGACTTTTAAAATATGATACTGTCAGGGAAATACTTGACTGAAGTGAGGCTGGTCCCTGTCTTTCTGTTATCTGTAAAGGAGCTGCACTTCTGCTTTCTGCTCCTAAAAACAGAGGGAGGGGTGACTCCATGTATAATTGATGCAACCTCCCAGATACTACTCTGCCACAGCATTACACTCGGGGCCTTTCTTCAAAACAGCTGCGCAGAACTAGTGGAATAAGTGTGAGACAGAAAAAACAACAGGTACTGAACTTCAAAATAAAGCACAATATTAAGAAAATTAAACAAGGAAAAGGAAGAAAAACAATCAACTCATGTGAGCACAGTTTTGAAATCCATGATGTACTTGTTCTTGTAGTCCGATAACATAGTGTACCATGTTCTATCTTTTGATAGAAAGGCAGTGCAACCTATGGCGACTTTTTAATAAAGTTGAAAAAGTCTAGAAAATAATTTCTCAACAGTCAAATAGCTTTAACACTGAATGTAGCAGCTTAACATTCACATATTGTATTTCTGCTACAAGAAGAAAAGCACAATTCAGGCACCAACACAGTTAACTTTTTGTGTTTAGTCAGCACAAACATTTGGTTAAGGGTAGTAAATATTACCTTTAAGGTTATAAATGTATAAAGTTAGTTGTGACATTAAAAAGGATTAGTTTACATTTCCATATTAACATAGAGTATATCTTCATTTGTAGGTGCCATTGTGTTGTCAGATGCAGTGTTGTAATCAAGTTACCAAACCTTGAGTCTGAGTGGGGTCTCTGTTACCCGAGTTATCTCTGACCTGCCATGCAGGAACTGTCGGCAAACAAGAAACCACAAGAATGTACATGCACAGGAACACACATCAGCCCTAAATGAATAAATTATTAGAGCCTGACACAACAAAACAAAAGCAATAAAATGGTCTTTATCAATAGTCCATCCCTCCATCTTCCAAGTGCAAATACATCAATGCTTGAGCCCAAGTCTGAGTCATCAGTACCGGAGTCTCAGTAGAGTCACGCATCCTGAAAATCAGGACTTGAGTGGGACTTGAATCCGATTCCTGGACTTGAGTACTACAACACTGGGCCAGAAGTGTCTTTACCAAAGGGTGACTAATGGTGTCATATGCACAGTTAGAGGTCTGCTATATGCAATTTTGTTTCCAAACCCACTTTGTGATCAGCCCAATGAGGCATATTTTGCAGTCAACAAACCTTTCTCAGTGCAATGCAGCACAATGTAAATCCATCATTCATAATGAAATGTAAATAACAGCAATGAGTATTTTAATGAGTTAACTTAAATTGAATTTACAGCTACCTCTTGGTCTTGAATTTAATCTGTGGCTGTCATGGATATTTATCTGATTTGACTTTTTTTTTTTGTCAGTTCTTAAAACTGAGAACAAAATTAAACATGTTTGTTTGTTTGAGCCAGAACTGGATAGTTTTAGTTCTCTTGTTTGAGACTAGTTTGGCTTGAAGAACTTTGCTCAAGAGCACACTGTTAGACGTCAAAGAGAGATGTTAATAGTTTTCACGATCTGATCAGATTTTCCCCGTATCAAAGTCTCCTAACTTTATCAGCTAAGGGGGAGGATCCATCATGTTGTCATTTTCCCATTCAGCCTTACTATCGTAGATTAATGTAAGCAAAGCGTGTGGCATCTCACCACTTAATGAGTTTCAGATTGACATCACAGTGTGTTAGGCTCCCTGCTACAAACTGTGCGCACTGGTGCCGTGTGATTAAAGCTCTCTACCAGGCAGCCTGTTGTTGTGCTGACTACAGCATCATCATTTCACACACATTCAAGTATGTGCAGTAAAAGGGAAAAGAAGAGAGGGCTACGTAAGCACAAATTTAGTTATATAGCATGTTGGATGGTGGCAGCACAGCCTCAGACTATGCAAATTTTGTACACCTTCTATTCAGGTGCAGAAGTCTGTGTTAAGTTATGTTGGAAGTAATGCCCCATTTTCATTTCACCTTTCTCACGGCCTTAGAGAAAAACCTTCCAATCTCCATTTTAAAAGATGCAAAAAGAGACAATATGAAATACAGTATAACGAAGACAAGAAAAACGTGGGTGTCATCAGCATATAAAGTTAGAAAGGAAGATGAGTAACATTAACTCTGGATTTAAAGCTGGGGTTGGTAATCAGATTTAGATACACTTTTTGTCATACTGGTTAAAATGATCTTTATGTCCTGATGGCAATCATTACATGATGTGTTCCTAAAAAAGAGTGAAAAAAAACTGCTATCTACAGCCGGAGTAAACCTGGGAAAACACCAACCAATCACCGTTTTTTGGGTCCCCAAATTTTAAACCATTCAAATCCCGTCCAGCCGTTCTGCCCTCCTCCTGCGCGTACATTTCCCCGGCGTGTACTCTCCGTCTCCTGCCTCTACTTCCCCTGACTCTATTTACTGCCCCTCTCGCTCGTCCTCGGGCCTGTCCCCTCTGACCTGATGAGGTGCTTTGCTCAGGACTGTAGTCCGGATCAGAGTCTAAAAAGCTCTCACCAACAAGCAGAATAATTAATGACGTTCAGTAAGTCCTACAGAAAATATATATTTATTGTAGCGTCCGTCCGGACGCTGTAGTGATGACGAGCCGATTCGTGAACACGTTGAGCTTTAATAACCGGTCACTGTCGGCCGTGATCACGCCAACCAACAAAGCAACAATCAATGTTTGAATGAATGAATGAAGAACTTCTCCTCTCCTCTCTCCAGCTCACACTCTCTACACCTCTCCTGATGCCTTCACTGACTGTCAACACTGTAGGAATTAAGAGCATCTACACTGAACACGTTTAACAAACAGTAGAGTTGTTACAGTATTATATATGTGTTATAACTTTTCTCCTGATCTTGTGTCACCGGTACAACTGGATAATGCTAGCATGATAGTTGTGAGTACTAGCAGCAGCCATGTTTGTTTGTGTTTTTAACTTTCACTATGATAATGTTTTGGTGAGGACCGGTTTTGAATCAGTCAAGATCATATGGTCGAGAATCAGCGGCGCTCGTGCATGTGAGCGGGGGGGGGCGTCGTTTTGGAGGAGCTCCGAGGGAGGAGGGGAGGGGTTAGACGGAGTCCTGAGGAAAAGCTACATTCAAATTCATGCTTGTTTTCCGAGACTACCAACCCCAGCTTTAAGACTACAGGGTAGTTTACTTTGACTATCCTGAATACATTGAAATGTAAGCTTACTATGTGAATATTGATTAAACAGTTGAAACTAAACCTCTTCTGTTAATATAAACTTTGAAATGTGAAAGTGACTCAAATTTGGCCAAACTTCACTACAGTCTTGTTACTAATCAGTCCACATATGTCCATACATTTAAACCTGCCAAGTATATGAATCAGACCAGCTCATACAGTAATGCATGAAAGGTGTATAAGTCTATGCATGGCGAGACGTAAAGAAGGACGTAGAGTTCATAAGGTGACTTCGACACCATGCATACAACTGGGATAGAAAATATAGTTTCAGACAAGCAGGTACAGTGAGTCATTTGAACTGCACTTGCTTCCTTATGTTTAGACTTAGCCACCAAAACACCTGTTGCTACCTGCTTAATCATCATCATCATATTGTGAGCTGTTTCCCTGGCCCCTTCCCCAACCTCATACCCAATATTACATTCAATGTTTGCATACGGTATAATGACTGAACACTGAGCTTGATTGAAGTGAGTAGAGTCAACAATTTGGTAGCACTTCTCACGAAACTCTTATCGCTGAATGAAGGAGCTCCGAACCACCATTTTCTATTCAATTACCTCCCCTCTAAGTGGCTGTTATGACATACTGTAAAGCACCTGTGGATTTTCTTCTTTGAGCTTTGAGTTGTTGAGCCTCGACTCCACATCAGGCTTCTGTAAATGTTGGCAACTGGATCAAATTTTAAAGGGGAAATGGACTTTTGAAAGCTCAGGTGTGATGGGTAAACTTTTTAAAAGGGTAACAGTCCTTTGCATTTTGTGCTATGACTCTAAAAACCTCTCACCCTTCAAAGCCCTTAGAGATATAAACGCTGTGATGTATGTGCAGTGATGGAGAGATTCACACTAAGGCAGCGCTCAGCTGTGATACCTTTAGTAGAGCACTTCTAATAATGGCTTGAGGCTCTGTGCGCTTCAGAGTTGATTTCACAGTTGTTTAATTTGCGTCACAGCACGCTGGGAAAATCTTGAGGCAATGTAGCCAATGCACTCACCCCTCTGCTTTGAAAAATCCCATCATCCAATTCTGACTGCCTCAATCTTCTCAACACTGTGAGGAACTCAGAGGTCCCACTCTTGTTTTGTCTCTGAGACGTGATAAATTACAGACGGTCTGTCTCCAGATTTATGACCTGCTGTCTTGTGCATGCAGCTCTATGAAGTTGGAACGAGTTACACAATCTAATATCCTACACTTAAATGATGAAGAATGTCACACACCACACACACACACACACACACACACACACACACACACACACACACACACACACACACACACACACAAAGCCTTTACGTATCAAAGCAGTGGCGTGCCCAAACTCAATCTGAAACCCACTGGTGGGAAAATGGCGTTTCTAATGGAGATGGGAGGCGATAAGATTTGAGGTGGAGAGCGGGCTGATCAGAGCTATTTTTCTGCTGCACTTTCAATTTGAGATGGAGATTTGGGCCGGTGTGGACAGGTAATCTGGTACAGCCATTAGTGCCTGTTAAGTGGCCGGGTCTCAGTGTCAAACCTTGTCCATCAGTCTCTATTTGTCGAAACACGGACTTTCCATTTCACAGGATACTCCCTCCACCCCTCCTCCTTCAGACCCTGTCTCCAGAGCAGGTAACCACATGCTGATAGTCTGGCAGAAGTGCTGACACTCAAATCGACAACACAGTCTAATGTAGTATAAATGGATGAACTGACCTGCCACATCAACCCCCACCACCACCCCCAGTCCTGTGTGAAGCCACCCCCTTCCTCAATCTCTCTGTCCAACCACACAACCACTCCGATAAGGGGCCACGACCAGAAAGGGGCCCCTGAAGGCAAAGAGGTAATTAATGCAAACGGGAGTAATAGAGGGCTTTAATGCTCTCATCAGATAGGAAAGATGAGTGTCTGTGTGCTAGGAGAGGGGGTGACAGTTCATGAATGTACTAACACTGAACCAAACTCTTGTAAAGGCAAGATACATTTCAAAACACCATGTTTTGATGATTAAATAAGAAAGCAATACTACAACTTTGAGCTTGAAGGTGAATTTGGAGTGATTCTGAATATCTCTTTTATCTTCAAAATCTATTTTAAAGGCCCTGTGCTCAAACATAGCCTGTAAAATACAGGGACGGAGTCTCTGTGATGTAACTCATTTGTTTCTGAAGGGGATTTTTGAAGCCAGTCGTCAGTGGCTGCCAAATTGGAAATGCTGACTCAACCTAACTGTGCCCGCGTGTCGGTCAAGTCATTTATTTTTGCTGTATACATCATCTTTTTTAAATGGATGTGTATGTGATTTCTGGTGCTTCTGCAGCCAACCTCAAGTGGACGCTCAATGAACTGCAGTTTTTAACACTTCTGCATTGTCTTCACATTATAACACCAGAGGTAGCCGCTGGTGATCAAAGTAAAATGACATCAGCAGGTAGTTTGTCACATATTGACATTCTTTTTTGAAATATATAGTATGTACAAAGGCTGCACAATTTGTATTGTTCATTGCAATGAATGCATTTCAGTACCGCAACTCACGTTCACTTAAGATAAAGTTTATTGCAGCATACAGTATTGTGTTTGGCGTATGGGCTCCGAACCTCATTACTCAGCATACATTATTTAAATGCAGACATTTAGGAGCAATGAGATAGGACTAACCACCCTCGGAGCCCGCAGGTGGATGCCGGGGAGGAGGTGGGTACAAAGTTTGCACACAGCACTGAGCAGGACAGCAGGAGCACTTGCAAAGCAGAGGCAGAGACAGAGACGGGGAGACATGCAGCTTAAATAGACCGCCAAATGAGGATGTTGAGATCAGCTGATAGGGAGGGTGATGACGTGTCAGTATGACTGAGCGCAGCTCGAGTTGTCTGCCTGAACTAGCTTGCAGGCGGCGCTCCATATGTGCTGTAGACACATGAAAGATGTACAATGTCTGAAAAACATCATGATGCTACTTATTTGATGATTCATGCTGAAGAAAAAATTAAATCACCAGTGTCTCATCTTCCACGATTTAATCCTTACATTGACACTATGTGTATGTGTATTTTCTTTTTGTTATTGCTGGAATGGAAAGGAACATGGCTGGAGCTAAACAAAGCTTGTATGTAGTTAACACAACTTTTTTTGCTGCGGACTCAGGATTGTTGTTTGTGAGAGAGGAAGAAAATTAAATCTCAGGTGTAGTGCAAGGTGTGAGCAGAGGAGCAATATGGCAGTGTGCGGTAATATTTTTAAACATTACTTGTAAAAATGACTGCAACAGCAGAGTTGGTTAATGACAGGAAGAGGAGGAAGCAGCAGTTTCTGCCTTCTTTGGCACATTAGACTGGTGAGCAAGTGTGCATGTTAAAAAGATTTTATTTGGCGTAAATGCTGGATGTGTGTACATGGAAATCTTAATCAGAGAACTTGTCCATGTTAACAGGGAAATTGGGATCTCTAATCAGAATGATTTTTCATCCTGCAGAAAACAATGCAACCATAGCCAGTGGCAGGAAAGTGAAGCACGTCTTTTCAGTGGAATCATTTTCTCTCTTTTAAATTCAGAAAGCTGCTCCTAAATTTCAGCGAATAGATACAATGACGGTAAAATCAAATCTTTGCAGAAAATCTTAACAGTCTTACATTTGAGCTCCTTCCTTTATCCAGTTTGGCATTAAAGGCTTTCATGAAACATGTAAAACTATCAAATATCACAACATATAAAGCCACAAGGAAACATTTCCATGAGGAGAGGGAATGGGAGAACGGTAGAAATTAGCTCAACTCTCATCAAGCAGGGAATAACCTTTAAAGGTCAGGATACAGAGGGTAAAAAAATCAAATCCTAATAAAAACCCATTGACTTTGTGCTCCCTTTTTATTTGAATGGTTCTTCAACAGAGAGCTTTCATTCATTCTGCGCACAGCACAATCAATCAGCTGCCAGAAGAATATTAGTTTCTTGTTAAACAACCACGAAAAACACCCCATTGTGTGACAACTGACGAGTTGGTTTGCCCAGAAAAGTTGGCTATGTCTGAAAGTTTTTTCGTCATGTGGCCAGATTCTTGTACTTCTGTTTCTCTTTGTGATACAACTTTATTAACAACAATTATTTGTTTATTCACAATTATTCACTCATTCAAAGCTGGTGAATTCTGTATTCATGAGAACAAATACGTCTTTGGAATCACAGTTTCTGGAAAATTTGTTTTTATTGTTTCATTTGTCTAAAACTCCAAGTTCTTCGTTGATCTTGCAGAAACAATACACTTTCCTTAATGCTGTATCTGTGCTATTTTGTACAAACAATTCCAGGTGATTCCAGTCTTCCTGCTCTGTGAAATTCAGCCTTTTAAGAGTGGATAAAAGGGTCTTATACCATAATGATTGTCACTTACTGACTCTCTTGCTAGCATCATGTATAAAAGGTTTCGATGCATCTGCTCGTCTGACTGCGACCATTAAGTGAGATGAAATACAAATGTTAAAGGTGCTTTGCTGGTGGAGAATAAAGGAAGTGACGGCAATCACACCCTTGATGAAACAATTATCCTCCTCTCAGTCTGCTGCCAGAGCTGACAGTCGGAGGCCATGATGGCAGCCTGCGCCCCACTGTTCCCCTCTCTCACCACCTCCATTTCTCCCATGTCCTCCTCAACTCTCTCCCTCATTTTTTGTCTTCTCTTCCACCTAGCCATCACTGTAATTAGTGCCTCTGTCATCTGCTCTGACATGGGTGTGCACATGTTGGTCCGTGCATGTGTGTGTAAAAGGCCGTGCCAGTGTGGGATGGGGGGGGGGGGGGGGGGGGGGGGGGGGTAAAGTGGAGCAGCAATAGGTTGACTTCCAGAGCGATCGATTCTCAATTGCCGTAGAAGCGCTTTTCTCCTGTTTTTTTGCCAATTCAACACATGATTAAAGCCGGCGGGGCAATTACCATTCATCTGGAAGGAGACAGGAAGAACAGGCCCTCAAAGAAATGTGAGAATCAATCCATTATGAGCAGCTCTCCGCCTCCTCGCCCGCTCTCTCTCTTCATTTCTCCCTCACAGCTCTGTGGCTTCTTTCCATCCCTCTTTCATTTCTTCTTTTTCTTCTTCTTCTTCTCTGTCTCTCCTTTGGTCTTCTTTTATCCCTCATCTCCTCGCTGCTCTTTTTCTTCCATTAATTTATATCTTTCTGTCCTTCTTTCCATCTCTTTCCTTCCTCATTTTGCTCTGTCTGTACTCTCTTTATCCCCAGTCACCATAATTATTTCTTTCAGTTTCATTCACTTTTTCTGCTCTTATATTACAGTATGCCCACTACAATATCTGCAGCACTTTATCTGCCTTTCTTTCATCAGCCCTTTATCCACCTAAAGAGACTATTGATCCAGTTCTATGACATCTCTGTAAAGGAACAGTTTCATCTGGAATAACACCTTTCATGCTACAGAAGAAAATGCTCCTTGTGTCTGGGGAAAAGTGTGTCGTGTTTGCATGAAGTCTTTGTTGAATAATCTCACCTGTAGTCAAGGTCTTCCATTTAGACAAAATAAATAATTTCCTCCTTAATATGATTAACACAACAAAGAAAGCATTAGTGTCAGAGTAATCTTTATTTACAGGTTATATAAGATGAATCTGTAGGTGCAGGACAGGAGTTTGGTTTCTGTTTATTGTTGAAGAACAAAAGCACAGTTTTTACTTCAATGTCACTCTGACACAAAGCAACAGAACTATAACTTCCGTCTTTAATCAGATATCTGCATGTAAGCTAAAGATCCCATTTTATGTTGCGTTCACACAAAACGCGAACACTCACTTAATACGTGCATATACAAACACTAGTTTTGTGTTCACTCACCGCTCCGTTCGTAACATCATACGTCACTGGAGGATCTGCACGCTGATTGGCTGTCACGGTCGGCCTAAAAATAGACCAAGAGGTGGAGCCGAGTCTAGCCTTTGGCCATCAGTTAACTCAGATGTGCCCCTTGTTATTCAGATGTTTTCGCAAGTCTTAGCCTTAATATCTTTAAAATGGATGAGTTATAAAACACAATTTACCCCCCTAAAGTGTGAATGAGTGTGAAATATGTGTGAAATATGTGTGAAATATGTGTGAAATAATGAGCTATTCAAACAGCAATTGTTTGTCTGTATCAGCTTGTAAACATTTTTGATTTTGCTGTATAATCAAACGGCAACCTCTGGTCTCAAGCTATGAAGCCCATGCAGAAGTGTTATAAACTGCAATTCATTGAGAATCCGCTTGAGGCTGACTGCAGAAACACCGGAAACCACATAGACACCAATTAAAAAAATACTTTCTTTACAACAATGATAAACATGTTTACAGCCTGGTTCAAAAAACGGTTTGGCTCTGCGTAGTTAATTTCTCTGTCGGCACACACTGTACGGGGGGTGATTTTTTTTCTAACGTGACAGTTCAGAAGATATTAAGATTAAAAAAATTTGCCCAAATAAGGACATGACTGACTTGACTCCCAGACGGGAACACAGCTGTTGGCTAGGAGGCTCAAACTCTGCATCTTTAAGTCACACTCAGCCTGGTTGATTTCCACATTACCAATATGGCTGCCGCCGTCAATTGGCCTCAAAACAGCGCTCAGGAACAGATGGGTGACGTCACGGATACTACGTCCATATCTTATACAGTCTATGCGTATAATAGACAGTATAACATGCCTGTTAATGTGGATTTCTGAGTCTTCTGAGCCATCCTCAAGTAGCCACTCGAGGAAGTGCAATTTGTTGCTTGACTTTTTAACAGTAGAGGTTGCTGCTTCGCTAGGCAATACACGTGGCAATGTGTGTCTTATAATAACATTTAAAGTTTATTTTTTTATTGCTATTCACCTTCAGCAGCAATACAAATTAATTGTGCATAAATATTAGACAGAACGAGAAGCATTAACAGGTTAACATGGATGTTTATGCAGGATTTAAAACTAAGTGATTAAAACAAATCAATTACAACCACAGCAGAGAATACATCTTTCTTATCTTTTTTATTTTTTAATCTCAAGGATTGTCATGACACATTTTTAGAGGTGAAACTGACTGAATGTGGTTGCTTACATGAAAAATCCACAAGGTGCCTTCAAGTTCTACAAATAACTCTATCAGTCTCAGGCAGAGCATGAACAATAACTACAAATTCATTTTGAAGCACACACATTTATAACATTTTAAAACACTTGACATGTTCTGTTCAAGAGTTCAGAGCAGCTACACTGTAAACAGTCAAAAAGTCAATCACTCATCCACTCATTGTAGATGTTTAGTTTCATTACAGCTCTTTGCTCTGATAGAGAAATGGAGCAGGATGCCATGTCTGAAACGAGGGTGTGTATACTCTTTGTAATAGCTTTTTTAAGTGGGACTGTCCTAGGTCTGTCTCATTCAGAGAGAGAGCCTGGGTCTCAGGTCATTAAACCTGGGAAATAATGTGGGTGAATTCATTAAGGCCTGATGATTGTTGACGGCAGGCGTGGGTTGAGAATAGCTAGAGATAAGGAAAGGTCTTGGTAATTGGAGTTCTTTGGACACCAAGGCTTCACCTAAAGTCGGAGAAAAGTAGGATGTAAAATTATCTACAGCCGACACACATGCAGTTGCTGCTTTACACACACCTGGAGTACACAGCATTCAAACTCAAAAAGGTGAACTGTAAATACACACACACAAATATCAATTGAGCTTGAGGAAATTATGTTACGAGTGCAACAGCGCTAAAAATCAGCTCATTTATGATAATATAAGAAATCCAATTTTCTCTCGTTCCCCATGAGAAGTGATAAGCAGCACTTGAAGTGTGCGTGTGTACATCTTCACTTTTGATGGAAAGGTGACAGCTGGGTACAATCCAAGGCCCAAGAACTCAGCTCTTTACTCCAGAATCACACAGCCGAGTCCTTCTTCATCAAAACTGAGAGGTGTAGACTCTCCTCTCCGACGCAGCAGGAAAGCGTGACTGATTGAAGTTGATTTCCCCTCGCAGTGCTTTGCATCGCAGCAGAATGGCAAAACACGCAAAGACGGTCGAGTAGGCAGACGTGGCCGGGCTGATAAGCAGCAACTCAACCCCCAATCCTCCGGCGCTGGTCGACATTGTGTCCACAAAGACTGTAGAACAGTGATTATACTGTAAACTCTTGTTGAGGCGAGTGAGAGTATTTCACTTAGAACTCGTGTGCGCAGACGATGGAGACACAGACATCAGATCCTGGTCTCACATCAAATCAGAGACGACAACGATTCTAGATAATGATATCTACTAATGTCCCCCATCCTCCCAACACACACATACGCACGCACACACACACACACACACACACACACACACACACACACACACACACACACACACACACACACACACACACACACACACACACACACACATCAGCACTGACACATTACTCAATCTTGATGAGTTAATTAAGTCATAATTAAAAAGTGGCCCCACCCCCCTCAACCATAAATGTCGCACCACATATAATATTTTCATTATTGCAGCACTTTATCAGCAGCAGAAACAGGGTTGAAGCGCTCCTGTTGGGTTTCAAATGTCTTCTTCCAGTTTATATTTAATATCCTTCTCAACATGACTGTTTTTAATGAAGAATACAGAACTGCATGTTGTTATTCATTGGCCTCCATGTTTTCGATTTGTTTGTATGGTGTAAATATAATTGTCATAAAAATACTTCAGTCAGACAACTCAGGTTTACTTAATAAGTTTATTGCAGCATACAGTATTGTGTTTGGCGTGTGGGCTCCGAACTTCATTACTCCTTGTAGATTATTTAAATGCAGACATTAGGAGCAATGAGATAGGACTAACCCCTTCGGTGCCCGCAGGTGGAAGCCGGGGAGGAGGTGGGGACAAACTTCACACAGCACTGAGCAGAACAGCAGGAGCACTGCAAGCAGAGGCAGAGACAGGGAGACTTGCCGTTTAAATAGACCGCCGAATGAGGATGTTGAGATCAGCTGATGGAGAGGTGGTGACGTGTCAGTATGAATGAGCGCGGCTTGAGTTGTCTGCCTGAACTAGCTTGCAGGCGGCGATCCATAAAGCACACAGCAAAATAACCGCCTTTTAGAATAAGTTAGTCTTCTGTCTTTGGCTAATTTTGATTACTGATTTAATATTTTGGAGTGGTCCACTTTGCTTTTCTGAGGTAACATCTCAGAGAATTCTGTCTCTTTAGATATTTCAACAGCAATCTTGTGCTGCTGTTTGGATGGTTGAAGTTATGAGAACACTGACTTGTTGAAGACAAAGGCTCTGTCTCCCTCTCCACAAAACCACTCACTAAGTTGGCAACCGAGTATCATAGGGACCACACTGCCCACAAGCGATTTGGCAGAGTATTGAAGAGTGCAAAGACACACAGTTATGTAGTGCTCACAACCGTGTTGGCCACTACGGTGTAGGGTCAATGCAGAAGTATATATCAGGCTTCAGGCATGATGCAAATTCCAAAACTCTGGTAAAGCATCATAGTTTGATATTAGGGAGAATCGTTAAAATGATTATAGCCGAGAAAGTCTAACCTTGACGCTGGCAATGGTAATGGTGAAGACACAGTGGGGATGAGAGAGGAGTGTTGGGGAAATCTGACCTATTTTTTCTTTACCTCAGGAGACCTGAGTGGGACCACACATTATACCCTAGGACTGATAACTTTGGTTTCCTCATGGTCTGCGCCCTCTGTGTTTGTCGCAGGAGTGAACACTATCACACCCTCGTGCTTTGAGCATGACACCGGGTAGCTGCTAGCTGCATGACAAAACCCCTCAAATACCCATGTACAAAATAAAACATGAAAAAAAGAATAATGTTTGGGCTCGAGGCCGCTCATCAGACCTCCATTAACATCTTCCATTTTCCAGTGTCTCTTTAATTTCCCTCAAAAGGCTATCCCACATTGCTTTGCGTGCTTAATGTTAGCCCAGAATGATTCCTTTTGTCCGTCACCAGAATTACAAATAAGCACATAGCATCATAAAACAGTACATTGCCTCCATGCCCCGAGAACGGATAGCAATGAAATTGATTGATAATCAGCGAATAGGATCACAGCAAATATGATCTCTGGATATTAACGGGGCTATTGTAGCAACACATTTTCTTTTCATTAGAGTCCAGAGTACCCTCCAATCTAATGAATTGCCAAGAGTTAAGAGTGCTTTTTAGGTGGCAGACCTTGGTTGGTTATTAATCATATAAATGGCACAGTACCAATTAAGCCCCACAGTGCTGGGCATTAAAGCTTTTAAATGGCCCCAGATTACCCCAGACCACTCCACTAAGACCCTTTTAATTACCACCCTTACCAGAATAAGGCCTCAGTCAACATCAATGTGTGGATAAATTCATAGAGCACGCTCCTTGTGTATAATAGCCATGATTGACTTTGGGGGAGGGTCATTTTTGACAAAATGCATTATTGGAGTGAGAATATGAAGTTAGATGTACAGGATTTTTTTTGAATTAGAGACCATGCAGTAGAGACAATAAAGCAGTAGGTGTTCAGGCACGAATCAAGGTCAAGAGAAAACTTGACTTTTCTGTTGTCTTATGATCAGCACTGATTTTTTCAGTTAACTAAATGTGGACAATTAGAAGAAGGATTGTATGAAATGAATTCATAAAAAGCTCAGAGTTGTACCACCAAGTGATGCTAATCACTTTTTGTGTATATCTTATTTGACCAGATGGCACTTAAGCTAACCACAGTCCAGAAACAATTAAATATATGCATGCAAAGTGAAAGCATTTGTCAATTATGTTATCTTGTCATTTCATCCAATAAGGTTCGGATTCCTTCTCATTGTGCTTCTCCAGTGCTTGTCGTAATTCTGACGATGACTTGACACAAGACGAATCATCCCTTCTCATGGAGCTCAAGATATGTCATTAATTAAAGGGAAGAAAAAGACCCTGACAAGGAAATTGAATTAATTATATGTTTAAGATCGTGGAGGGTAACAAAATGTGGGAAATTTCTCTGGAGAATAATGATACGACCAGTTATCATAAGTAAGAAATTAAATTCAACATTAGGAGCTGCTATAACACCACATGATATATTTTCATGGGATAGGGGTGGAGACCATGAGGGAAATTAAAACAATTCAAGAAATTTGCTTCTGAAATGTGGAAGAATACTTTCGCTAGATTAAATCTTTTTATGTGAGAAAAAAGGGCTGGCTCTCCCCTGGACACACATGCTGATTCAACCTTACAGTATAATTTAATTGGGTTTCAGAACTTGATAAAACATACTTGGCACATAAAAAGACAAGTAAGAGGATTTTGCAAAGCTGCTTTATCAGTGTCAGGGTTCTGCAGCAGGAGCATCACATATAGTGTTAGGGACGGCAAAATGACAGTAAAATCTGAAGTCTATACCTCATTTTGACAAATAAGAGGGTGATCCTAAGCATTTCCCTCAAGTCAAACACTCCCAATAAGGAATATCTCGCACATATAGTGTTTACAGAGCCACAGATACACAGCTTCAAACATTTGTGTGAGTTGTGTGCAGGACAGACCAGCCAGAGAAGCTCGCTCTCTCCCTCTCCACATCACAAAGGTGTTGGTGCAGGTGTTCAGTGAACAGGCTGGCTGACTATGGTAAACTGTACCCAGGATTAGCACACATACGATACAGACTTCATCAATTTTTTTCTCCATAAAAGAAAGTTTGTTTGATGATAGTGTGTGTGTTTTACCCAAGCACTTATATGTTGTCTTTTAATCAGAGTTTGAGAGAATACTGTTGTCTAAAACTTCTCTGCCTCAGCTGCTTAGTGTCTGTAATTAAACTAATGCTTGCACAAGTTTGCTTCATGAGCCATCCGGCCAGTGCTTCAGACCTCTGAGCACCAGAACATCCTGGCACTGGAGCAGGCTCTTCCCTCAGGCCGTATCCCTCATGAACAATCAACAGTAAACCACTAAAGACTCCTGTGACAGATCACATATATGTGCAATACTTTGATTTCCGGTGCAATATCTCATAACCATGTGCAATATTGTAATTTATCCCATAACATATTTTATTATTATATGCATCTGCTAAATTCACTCTGTTTCTTTTTTTATTTAGAACTTTTGGATTTGTGTTTAGGTTTATATATTCATTTCCCTTACTGTCTTGTTGTTAAGTACATGTGTTCCATTCACCACGTCAAATTCACTGTGTGTGCGAGCTCACTTGGCAATAAAGCTTTCTTGAATCTTGAATCTTGAATCTTGAATCTTGAATCATCTGTGGCGTGAGCTAATGCTAGCATAGGCATAGAAACTGCATATATTGGTTAGCATTAGCTAGCACATACTAACATTAGCCACACTAAATTATTAATATATGTAGCTCCACAGTGTTTTGTGTTGTGGTCGTTTCTTGAAAGGTGCTCAGTGTGTATAACAAAACACAAGAGGGGCTGAGCAAGCGATGTGACTTTGGTTTGTTATGAGACTGAGCCAGTGATAGCCAGAGGCTGTATCCATCTATCTTTTTTTTTTATGTTTTGAAATTTTTTGGTTTCACAACCATATAAGTATTGACACACAAACAAGGACAAAAATCAGTAAATTAATAATTATCCACAGCAGAGAAAATGATTATTTAACTTGTAAACGTAAACATACATACACATACCTATATAAATATAGACATACATATTATGCACCTATGCACATGTATTCACATGCACAAATATATTGGAAATGATGAATAGAATAAGAAAAAATAAGGCTGTGTTGATTTTAAATCCTCATTTCTTTGCACTGGCTTCCAGTTAAATGTAGGATCCAGTTCAAAATTATTGTTGTGCTCACTGGTCAGGCTCCAGTCTACATTAGGGAGCTGCTGAAGCCTTATAACTCCAGCAGGACTCTGAGGTCCTCTGATCAGGATTTATTGTGTGTGCCTCGTACTAGTAGTTCAAAACTAAAGGAAACTGTGCTTTCCAGGTTGTTGGTCCTAAACTCTGGAACAGTCTCCCTCTGGAACTGAGAACTGTGGACACTGTTGACAGGTTTAAAAAGCAGTTGAAGACCAATCTGTTTAGACTTGCCTTTGTTTAATCTGTCTGTTTTTATGTCATGTTTTTGTATGTATTTGCAATCTCTGTTTTGCCTTTTAATGTTGTTTTATTGTTGTTGTTGTAAAGCACCTTGTGACCTGTTCTTGAGAGGTGCTCTATAAATAAATCTTACTTACTTACTTACTTACTTACCTACTTACCTACTTACCTACTTACTTACTTACTTAAACACTAGCTATCAGAAAAATAAAAAATAAAGTGACAGGTTTAATTGATTTCACTTTTACAGAAAGGTAGTCATACACATCACAAGGTTTAGAGGTAAACCATAACAACCCACACATTCCATACATTGAAACTAGACATAGTGGCTCATGACATCCTTTCTTCATGTCCTTTTTATGCCCAATATATTTGTAAAATACCTGCACCAGAAGTTCAGCCTCAGTCATACAAAATCTGGCACACAAAGTCTGTTTACAAGGCTGCATCTCAAGAGGAGAGTTTGTTTTGTTATGCTGTCAAAGTTCCCCTTCTCTGCCTGTTACAGAAACCATGTAATGCTATTAGTCAGCTTTTGCATTTCAACACTGAAGGAGCTTCTGAATTCTTCTCATTCCCTCTGAGCCTCACGTTCTCAAGGCTTTGGAAGCAGCTTAATTCTCACCATCAGCCAAGGCCTCTTCATATTGTTAGCTGATAAATTGCTGCATGCCAAATATGTTTACTTTTTTTAATAACTTGAGAGGAGAATCTGAAGAGCAGCAGGATTGTTTAGCCATTTCACAGCACATTTACTAATTGCCATCTTCAGCTCAATCAGTCGTGTGTTTCACTAATAGGCTTTGTTGTGCAACCGACAAGAAATGCTCTGCTGTCTGTCTGTTGTATCATTTCACTGCCCTGTCATGAACACACCCACAGACTAGAACTCCGACAAACACATTGTTATGAACACAGGCATCCACAAACACACCTTACAAACCACACATCAACCAGCTGTCTATCAGATTGAACAGCTGGAATAAACACGTAAAAACCAGCGCTCTCAGAGGTTGCAATCAAATTCTGAGCACAGCCAACACAATTGAGGAGAGAATCTGATGAACAGATGGAAAGTAGGCAGCTGAAGATGTGCTGCTTGCTATGAGCCATACTTTAGGCTCCCCAGTTTTGTTTTATAATATGGGATAAGTCACAATAGAAAACACCATGAATTTTAAGTAGCCAGATATCTTAAGATAAGCAAACCACAACGCAGAAATACTTAATAAACTCTTACTTTAACTTACTACGACTATGTTAACTGAGTCTGCAAAGTAGCCATAACTTACTGTAATGTATGAAGAATGACCATTATTATTATTTTAATTCATTCATTATTTTAATGCTTTTACTTAAGCAGGCCAGGCAGGCAGCATTTTAAAGTTATATCCAGATGAGGAGCAGCTAAATGAAGCTGCTTGTACACTGCTTACTGGAATATGTATTTTCAAAGATTAGTTTTGGAGCTTGTCCTAAATCTGACTACCAACCCCAGCTTTAACAAAATGCAACAGTGCAGTTTTAGCCGAGTGTGTGCCGTTAGCCGGCAGGCTGGCAAAACGACCTATATCGTTTTTTTTTACACCAACAAATTATGTATATTTACAAACCCACATGGATTGGAGGGACACTTAAGATTAGGTATCAGAAGGAAATGGTGTTTGAGCATCTGTTTGTTAAAGCCCTTGAATACAATCAGAATCAGTCATTGGTGCTGGTCTTTAGAGTGTTGTCGTTACTGTGTGTTGCTGACACACACTAATTGTAGGCACACAAAAGCCCCAAACTAACACACTTCAACATACGAACACAGCTACATGTGTAGTTGTGTACATTCACCAAGTGACCAATTGCGTGATTGAATGGACACTAGTCTGTAATTATAGAGGAGGACAATATGTCTGCTGCCCTCTGGTCCTCAGTCCCCCTCCATCCATCCCCAAAGCCACTGACCCGTTGCCTTTCATGTAATGACCACTGAGCGGGTCATTCTGTCTTATTGACGCTGCCATACACAGCCAAGACATTATGGCGTGTCAGTCCTGGGATCACAGGTCCAACAGTAATGACTGCTGTTGTGGATCATGGTCCCAGTTAATGACCTTTGCTACAGGGTGAGGAAAGTGTCTGCATTGCTGCCGGTGTTGCTCTGTCCATCTGTCTGTCAGCAGAACTCTGGAGGTCACGGTCTATTCTGGGGGACCCAGTGACATTAACAGTGCCTGCAGTTGTGAATGTATTCATTCATTCATCCATACATGAAGAAAATCAGACACACACCACCCCAGCTCTGGGCCCCAGGTCCATTAGAGTGACATGGATGATGACCCTCCCCTCCCCATTCCCTCCAGCAATCTCACATATTGAGGGGCTGGATCAGAGAGCCGGAGCTCAACGATTATCTGGGCGACAGATGGAAGGGACACATGGAGAAAGTGGTCCGCCTTCCATTACCACACACACACGCACACACACACACAATCGGCCCCAGAAAAGGGATGTACGTATTATGTATGGATGCCTTCTTATTTTAGAGTCTATTAAGAAATAGGAGGATATTTTTCTTCAATACCGGTACAATTTGACAAATTAATACAGAAAATATCTGCACGGATACAGCTGAGATGTAGTTGTTTCAGGGTCTGTTTCCACTAACATCATTTTTGTGCTAGCAGTGCCTCAATTTCATAATGCTGTATGCTTATTATTAGCTTTTATTTGGGGAAAATAAGCAAATACATTGTAAAAAAAAAAAAAAACAGTGGAAAGGAATCATGTGTTAGCATTAGCAGAAGCTCCAGACCTGGAAATTGTTCTCTTAAAAAAATTGTCTTGATAGTTTCTCCCCAGCCATTGTTGTCAATAAAGTTATTATCAGAAGTCCTGCCCCTTTTTAAAATGTTGATTGGCCGGTGAGGTGGGGCAGCAGTGTAGTTAAAAGATCTTCATATGAGAGTTATTTTAGCACAGCAGCAAAAAATGCCAAGGGTGTTTTTGCACTGAGGATGCTGAATTGTAAGGATTTTGTAAAAAAAAAAGAAATTGGTGCCGTCAGCACAAAGAAAAAAACCCCTCAGTGGAGAGTACACAGGCACTTAAAGAGTTATGGTTGTGTCTTTGAAATAGTATTAATCTTGATATAAGCAGTCAACTCAAAAGCTATTTACAGCAGTTGTTGCCCCTGCTGTCTGGTTTCTGAGTACTACCAAAGCAGAGTTTATTTTGGGCTCAACAAAGTAAACTTTGGAATTATTCAGTTTTAGACCACAACTCATACAAAAAGGTGCTGATGGAAATAGAACACTATCCCTTGTGGAACCTGTCCATACACCTAGTTTGTTTGTGATTGATGTCAATTTTACTTACCCAAATCTAATATTGTTGTGAACCAAAACTAATTCATTTCAGTTCGTTATCAGTTTTTACCTGTAATGAAATAGTGTCAATTTAAAAGTGATGACTCTATATGAAACCCAAAAGAAAAGCAAAGCTTGAAGATGACTCCATCTTCTTTTGAGAGTAGTACACATGCATGTATGGGACAAAAGTTTGTTTCGATGTGGCCTCCAAAATCAACACAAAGTGCAAGTTCCTTATAATTGGTTGAAGTCGCATTTTGTAAATAAATATGTGTCTACCTCCAGGCAAAGGAAGCCCATTCACTTTCAACAAAATCTGCATGAACTGCCTGCAAACACATTTTTATCACCAGGGACAGAGCTAAGTTGTCCTTGCTATCAGTTTCAGTCAGTGTATAATCAGAATCAGAAATCCACAACATGGGAATTTCTTGGAAACATTTCTCAAAACCTTGGCAAACCTGAAAAGGAAAAAATACTGATGCATAAATATTACTTTTCTTTTGTTGTAGAAGGTGTTGTGATAGTCTAAGAGAGGGAAGTTTGTTTTCAGCATCTTAGGGTCATAATGTGTGGAAGCATTTTCAATATAATGAATATAAAATGCTCTGGTGTTTCTGTGTGACAAGTTTCATTGGATTGAGTGGCCTCCACCCCGAAGGGTTTGATTAAGAATGTTATTTGGTTTCCAGAAACAAGGTTACCACTTAAAGGAAGCATCCCTGCAAAATGTCTGCATTGGTCCAGTGGGAGCAGAATTTAGATGAGGCTGGAGAGAACGCATAATCTCCTCAATTTCATTGTTTTCCCATTTCTGCATTATTTCTATGAAACACCTGCATCTCGAGGCCCTGCTCAGATATTCAATGTGGCGAATGTAATTCTGTGTGTGCCCCTCTGGGCGTTGAATAGGTGTTAGTGACTTGACTGACTTTAGTCTGAATGCCCAAGGCCCTGATGGGATCTGTGCCACCCCATGTACCTCATAATCTCTTCGGAACAACACTGTCCCCAAGCACAGAGTCTCTACCTGGCCACAGGAAAGGGTGTGTGTTCGTGTCTGATATATTTTTTGCGCGTATTGTCTAGCTGTCTGCCTGAGTGCGTATCTAATTCTTTCTGCCTGGTTTGAGTGATTGACTTCTGTCTTTCTCACTCTGTTTTCCTGCTTTATCTAAATAAAAAAAATGGGATCAGTCAGTGATTAAAGTCTATTGCCATGGCAACAAAAGCAGCTTCTAAGCATCTCCACACCCAATTATCTTTCTTCCTCAGGCATCTTGGACTCTTTGCACTTCCTCCTGTCCCCAAACATCTTTATTCAATATTAGACTTGCACAAACTTGCATATTTCTACACACACATTGGCACACATTGTAAGAGTATTGTGGAAACTCTGATGCAAAAAGTAATGTTCAAGTGAGCTAAGTTTGTTGTAAAAGTTGGTGAAAGCATGAGTCAGTGGCAGGATAAATAACAGGAGTCAATATGAAGTTAAAAAGTTCTTCACCCTTTCAATAATTGGGAGAAAAAAAAACAGTTCAATGAGAATGATATCAGCACAGTGGAATAACAGGAGGCTAAAACTGGCACAGTAGACTGTGTGCCAGAACAAAAAGTAATGAGTGTAATTCACTGAGTCGGATGAATGAAACTGACTGAAATTTTATGGAGTAGATTTTTAAATTATAAATTAATCGAACATTAAAGTTGCAGCAGAGTTATGATTTTGAAATTGATTTTTACTCTTATAAGTACAGATACAATTTGGAAGACATAACAACCTCTAAACTTTTCCAATGAAAATTAGCAATTTTGCAACTTTGGCGCCAAACTCTTCTCAAAAAACACAGGGGACAATGTGCTCTCCATGGTGTTTGAGGTTGACATTTTGGTGTTGGATGATACAGGTGGCAGTTGAGGTCATTGACCTGGATCGCTGGTTCTGCCTGAGAAGGAGCACTTCTGTCCTGGCTCTGAGGCTTGTCCCCATGTGTCATCAATGTTGGGTTGTAACCAAACATGGCTGGTCTTTAAGTCTGCAGTCATGCTGATTAAAATGACTTTTGTTGCTGTTTAAAGAGTCTGCAAATAAATGAGGGCGTTCTTACAGCGTATCACATTTTGAATGGCTAGAATCTTTGCTTAAGAAGGCTGGAGGAAGAGCAGGTGTATCCCTCAGTGAACTATGAGTGTGTTTCAGATAGAGTAATATGGCAAACACAGAACATTTATTTTGAAGGGATTGAAAAGTTTCTATTTTATCAAAGTTATTCAGACTCCAAGGCCCATTTATTTAAAACTTCACAATCCTGACTCTTTGTTAGAAAAACAGTGTTCCATCTTTCTTGTTGCTAAGTCTTACACAAGTTCAATTACTCCAAAGAGGCAGAGAACAGGGTTTTATCTGGTGTTTAACTCTGAAGTTTTGTTGTAGAGGTGAATTTGAAGTAGCAAGGTCAGCTGGAGAAGGAGGCATTAAAGTGGAGGAAAAGCAGGGAGGCTCAGCATGCAATTATAACAAGATTAAGGGGAGATTTGAGATGTGAGAGATATTGTACTTGCATGCTTATGCACATAGGCAGACCAATTTCGGCCTCTCCCACTCACTCCCCCACACGATCACACAAAGCCCTGTAATTTAGTTTGGCATATAGAGAACCGGAGCTTGTTGGTTGTCTTTACAGACGTTTAACATCTCTGAAGCCTGCTAGACAGTTGCAAATATAGACACTCTGACACTGGTGACAGGTAAAAAGTCTCTACTGCCACTCCATCTGTTTTCCACGACATGGCTGTTTAATTTCTAATCTTTTAAAAATGTTTTTACTCTGCTCACACTTGGCTGTTTTGAGGATCTTTGCTTGGGTAAAATTAGAAAATCTATAATTGCAAACACAAAATGTTCACAGCATTAGGCAAGCCAAAGAAATAGCACCAAGCAGATGGTAGAGAACTAGCTGGATACAGAACGAGATCATGACATGTCTATAGTCCTGATGAAACAAGTCTCAAATCAAGTAGAGTTTGATCATGTGCAGCCCTTAACAAGGGTAAAGTCAAAAGCAAGCGGCAACCTCTGGTCTCAAACTATGAAGCCCATGCGGAAGTGTAATAAACTGCAATTCATCGAGAATCCTCTTGAGGCTGGCTGCAGAAACACCGGAAACCACATAGACAGCAATTAAAAAAAGACGATATTTGCAGCATTAATAAACATGTTTACAGCCTGGTTCGTTGCTAATTTCTCTATCGGCACACACTGGACGGGGGGTGAATTTTTTTCTAATGCGACGGATCAGAAGATATTAAGATAACAAGTTTTTGCCCAAATAAGGACATGACTGACTTGACTCCCGGTCGGGAACACATAGCTGTTGGCTAGGAGGCTCAAACTCCGCCTCTTTATGTCCAGTCTGCCTGGTTGAGTTCCGCATTTTGAACAGCTGGAGAGACAGGAAATGTGGGGGGTAGAAAAGGGCAGAAGACAGGGGTCGAACCAGTTACTGCTGTAACAAGAACTATTATAACGGCCCACTGGCCTGTTTGGTTGTGTTGTATTTCCTTTTGTATTGCAGGCACGTGATATTGATGGGCATCACTGTTCAATCAGCCTGACAGGGAACACATGAGCCCAGTGCTCCCGGTCATTACAAAAGCTGCTACTTTGGTCCTTTCATCTGGACTCTCTTCATGCACCTTTTGGTTTATTCCTCCCCTTTTACCACCAACACCAGCACACTTCACTCTTCACACACCCACTCACTTACAGTACTGATACAACTGATATTATTATCTCATCTCCTCTGTGTTTTTTTTGTAAATAAATTAGTTAAGTGTTACTTCAGTGCCTCTTTATTTGTCTTGGTTGTAAGTCTTCCAATGCACAAGCCCAATTAAGGTGCATGGGAGAAGTCTGCCTTTTGTAGGGGCTTATTACTCATGAAATTTTATGGTAAAAAAAAAACATTTTTTTTTCTTTGTCTAAATTGTCAGATCACTTCTACCAAGTATTTTTTCACACAGAAGGAGTAAACTAATTGTTTTGCCTGTACAGAGTGAAAATGTGATACTGGTAATTTCATTTGTTTGTACATCACAATGTCATGCTAAATTTTAAGCAGAAATATGTAATAATTTTACATTAAGAATAATCATTGTGTAGCTGTGTTATGTTAAGTGATTCCATGCATAATTCATGTTAAAGTTAAAACTAATGCTGATTCCAGTCAGTCAAATCAGACACATGCATCCTCTCTCCAGTTTGACCTTTTCACCTACAGTCCATTTGTCAGCACCCATCTCCTACACAGTCCACTACTGAAGTGTAGTGTGCACAACCTGCTAACATTTGCATTGAGGAATGGCTACATTACCTCATATCTCCTGCCTCACCACCCATTAGTCAATTAAAGGGTTAATGACATGTCACAGAAGAAGGTTCAGTCGGCACACGCGACTTCCAGACGACCAACCTTTAATCTCGCCCACTTAAATATGCATGAGCCCTCCCAGTAGGGCTTTAATGGCCCTTAGTTCCTCCCTCCATCCAAACCCACACCCCCATCCCCTGTCTGACAAATGAGATACTACACCTTGAGTTACCAAGACAACACTTTGCTCAAGGTTCTGTGAAATAGACTGGTGAGGGAGGTACTTGTCAAAAATGTGTCCTGGCTGCTGTCAGCAAGCCTCTCCTGATCTCATATCCATAATAATGGTGGAGAGTGATGCAAATATGCAAATACAACACAGACTCCTCCTATAGAACTGAATATCCAGTATAATGAGAAACTCAGTATGCAGTGGCTTATTTTAGTTTGTCTGAATTTGTTAGAATAAAAAGCTCCTAACAGGAGCTTTAATTTTTATTAGCTCATGATGTGTGTATTACGTTTAAACTGGTTCATATTAGTAGATCCTATTTTTCATTGGTAGATCATGTGATACCCAGCTGTCACCATTTTGAGCCATTCTATCATGCATAGTTGAACGTTCCACCAGGTCCTCTGACAGTTAGTTTTGGGATTTCAGTTTCCCTCTTGTCAGTCCGATTAACTTTTGAAATTGTATTTCACAAGACCACCGTCTCTAGTATCTTGTCTTTGCTGAAATGTAAACACACTCCTGCCATATATTGTCATCAATGTCACATTTGCTTTCAGCGAACAAGAAAGCTGTGCACCTTCACACACAGCGATGGTAGGAGATAAAGACACCCTCTTGATGGCAGTGATGAAGTCACCTCCCTATTTGGTAGACTTAAAAAAAAAAGGAATTGCTCGATAAATGACATCACTGCCTTTTCTTTGACTGAATGTTGGAGGTTATTATTTCAAATGTGTCCAAATCTATTCCTTCTGCTATGATTGAATAACCCTGGTCTGCAGCAGGTATGCATGATATTGGATTTTCACTGATATCTGATGGGTCGATATTTTCAAACTTATTTTGGCCAACACTGACATATACACACCTTTTTTTGCATTGAGGAGAACAACAATTTTCCTGTTTCTCTTATTAATACAGTACATCTGTTTTAGAAACAGACATAAAACTAGGAAAACATTTGATTCAAACATAAGTGATAACTGTATTCTTTTTCAAATATACTGAACATTCAATGATGAAAAACAAAAACATTTAGCAGATGCTTTTGTCCAAAGCGACATACAACACAAGCAAGAATTTAGACTGGAGGGAAAAACCTTAGTAAGTGTGACAAAGTGCTTCAAGTTGATTGGTGACAGGTTCTGCCATCTTGTGCCAGAAAGAGTGCCAGTTTTTTTTTTCTTTTTAATGTAAAGATAATGTAGCCACAGCTAATCACAACAAATAATTCAAGTCAACAAAATCGTTAAACATTCAACAGCATTCAATATTCAGTGCTAAATATTCAATAAGAGCTGTGTTTTAGAACTTTTGATTCATTCTACCCCTGAGGACAAAGAGGAGAAGGGTCATGTCAAGTGCCTAAGTGTGCCCTGAACAGTTGAGTCTTCAGACATCTCTTAAAAGTAGATCGTAAGGAGTTAAGTAATTCATTCCACCAGTTGGGAACAACAGAGGAGAAGAGTCTAGCTAGAGATTTAGAGCCATGCTGGGCTGGGAGCACCAGGCGTCTTTCACAGGCAGGGTGTAGTGGGCGAGAGGGAGTGTAGACCTGGATGAGGGCTTCTAGGTAGGCAGGAGCCATTTTTGTCACGGTTTTGTAGGCCAGAAGAAGAGCTTTGAATTTGATTCGACATGTAGTCAATCCGCTAGGCAATGAGGCTCAACATACTGACAGGACCTGTAATAAATGTTCAGATGATCGTAGTGAAGCTAATATGAGTAGCATTAGCAAGGAGCTTCTCCACATGACTGACAACAAAGCTTTGCAGTTCAGGTAAGGCTACAAAGTACATCATTAGCCTGAGGAAGCCCACCAAGCTGAAAAGCTGGATATGGAAGTAATTATTCAATGATTTTTTTGTTAAGCTCCTTTACCTTTGCGTAGTTGCTGCTACATATATTTCTTAGCTATGACTGAAATCTAGGCTGCTGGCAGGTTTCTGCTGGAGGCGATGTTTTTTTGTTCTCTCTTCTCTGAAACTCTTGGTGCTTTTAAGGTTGTCAGCTCTTGTGATGCACAGTTAAATTGGTAATGTTGAATGAGTGCTCTTTTGTTCCTCCTTGCAATCGCCTATACTTCACAAGCATTGCAAATAACTATTTTGCTGTCTGTTTCAGACCCTTCAAAATAGTTTCAAACAGCTGATTTATGAGCTTGTTGTTGGCACATGTAAGTTGTCATTGTGCAGGGTTTAATTAATTAATGCATCACCTTATTTGCAGTAAACACCAGCAGAAATGTTCATATCTGCTCATATTATCATCAACTTTTTAAGCTTTGATTTGCAAATCCCAATAATACGCTGATAATATTGTGCATCCCTAGTCTGTAGTAGCGTGAATTTCAAGGCCTGAGTCTTACACTCTCCTCCCACCCATCCCTTCAGAGCTCCTTCAAGTCCCCTTTCCCCTCTCTCATGTCCCCAGTGACCTTAGAGTATATTGCTGTCTGAAGGCATTTCTCTGATTATTTCTGGATCAATTGAGAACATATGGAAATCCAAGCAATGACAGATGCACGGCCATTCAGTTATTGTAAACACGCCAATAATATCAATGAAGGGAGGCTAAACAGCAGAGGTCGTTTGGATTGGCTCTAAACATGTCAATAATGTTTATTTAAGAGACTGAACCAAGCAGTATGGAACCCACTGTTCCTCCAAAGATCCATTTCAATGCATACACGGAATCAATGTGCAAGAGAGCTTATGTAATTTGAGTATTAAGTGAGTGGTTTATCCTTGCGTTTCCACCCTGACCCCACACTACATCCCCACCAGAATTATAATGGCAGAAGTGGGTTGGTAACCGTGCAACAGTGTAGGAGACAAGTACCGTTGCACTTGGGAAAACAAGGTCATCCACTAACCTTCTGTCTCCAGCCACAAAGCAAATACTCTGAGGAGAGGACCACCATTATCAGCTCCCTAAAGGGGGTATCAAGTTAAATCCCAGAAGGCCAAATGTGCAAACACACATACAAGCAGGCCACAGACAGATAAGTTAGAGTGTTCCCTCTCTGACACACACAGTAGCAGGCATGTCCACACTCCCCTCCATCCCTCTGACCTCACCTCAATTAGCGGGAGACATCTTTGTTTGGGTTGCCGTTGCCTAATTAGCATGGTTCACCACAGAGCAAGTGCTGGCTTAAATTCATTTATCAAAGGGGCCTGGGACAATGCTTCATGTCACACCATTAGGATTGCAATCTCTCTCATCATCTCTCAAGCTCGTTTCATGAAGCCATTTGACAGTTGTGAGCGAGGGAATGAGGGATGGGAGGGGTTGGAGGGGGGCAGCATTATGGAGAGGAAGGTAGCAGCATGTAAAACAGAATGCGAGCGCGAGGATACATGTGGATGCTGAGCGAAACGGACAAATCGTGTTAGCAGGAGGGACAGGGAAGAGGGCAGAAAGGCAATAGAAAAATGAGCAACAATGTCTTCGAAAGTGGCAGATGGGGGAGAGGGTTGAATAGATTTTTTGAAAGACAAATAAATGAGACAGAGGAGTGAGAGACAAAAACAGGCTCAAGGGTATTCAAATCGAGGCCAGTTTGAGTGGGACTGGATAGATATGTGTATAGACAGTGCAGGCAGCCTGAATCCCCCCCTATCACACCTTCCCCATGAGGATGCAGCTTAATGGCTCTTTGTATACACACACTGCCTATAGAGGCCACTGCCGCCTTCAACATGCATCAAATATTCAAAGCATCTTCCCTCCTTAAGACACACACACACACACATTTTTCTCACAGCCTCTAAGCCATAAATGTCAATAAAGAAAGCAACGCTGGCACGTCTCCCTCTATCCCTCTCTGTCGCCGTCTGTCGCTGTTTTACCCCCTCCTTCTTTCCTAAAAGGGAATTGTTTATCAGAATAGCTAGAGGATATTGTGAATCATTTTTCAAAACGTTATCATTTGTTATTTTGCACATGGTGCGCAAATTGATGCATGGGTAAGAGATCGGACGGTGGTTAGGGGGGTTGGCACAAGGGACTCAGGGAGACGACCATCAGACCATCAATCACAGAGAAGTAGCCCACAATGACAAGTAGAAGGTCTCTGACATTTTTGACTGACTTGATTGATGTGTTTTTGAAGTACGAGGGGAGCCGTGTCAGACTTGCCTCTCTGGCATAGAGCAGATAGATCACACATCACACTGCGGGGCCCTGCTGGGAACAGGGATACACTTTTAAACAGTTTGTGTGGATCTACTGACAATGAGAGAAAAGATACACCACAGCTTTGAATAGTTCTACTGAACATCAAGTTTGATCCTCGCCACAATTTCTTTTACGACTTTAACCATAGCCTTTTCAAAGTGAGCTTTGTACTTAAGTCTTGTCTATGGTTATTATAGTCATTAGTTATAAGATAAGGTAAGATAAGATAAGATAAGATAATCCTTTATTCATCCACCAACGGGGAAATTAATGGAGGTACAGCAGCAAACAAAAAGGTGTACAGTACAATAATTTAACAAGAATATATATAGGAAAGAAATGTTCACCAAAGACGACAGCTTGGCCATAATTCTCCTGTCAGCCACCACCTCCACAGGGTCCAGGATTGAGCTGACCTTCTTCACCAGTGTGTTCAGTCTTGCTCTCCTGTATCCTGTCTGCCCACAGCAGGTGAAATCCTTCCAATGTGGCATTCGTGTCCGGTGTTAGCTCTGTTAGCATGATGCTGCTCTGCCAGTATTCCCTCTGGTGCTGGGTTAGCTCGTCCACCTTATTGTAGATAGATCTTACATTCCCCATAACGGTGGGTGGAAGGACAGGTCGATGTCGTCTTTTTGAGCTTGCACCTCAATACCTGCACGTCGTCCTTGCCTCTTCTCCTCAGCTCGCAGGGAACATCAGGCTTACCATTGTTTAGCATCGACATGCACTTATGTGAGTGATATAAGATTTGGTCCAATGAGCTAAGTAGTGGAGTTGACTTTAGATGCCTCTTTTTCAAGTTTTTTGAGTGTAATTGTTGGTCAGACCTCCGTTGCAGAAAGTAAAAAGTGAAAAAAGCAGCCTGTTGTTGCAGTGTGAAGTTTCCCAGTTGAAACATAATGTCAGGTCTTTTCTCTGTAATGTTGCACTCTCCTCTGGCACAGAGTTTCCATTGTGCCTCAGAAGTGACATTCAAATCCTTTCAACTTCTAGACACCATTGGTGTTTTCACGACTAAGACAGAGTTTGAAAGCTATTCAGCTTTACCTTGAAGGTCAGTTACAACTCCATATCTGTGAAGCGTTTTCTTCTTTTATTTCTCAAACTTACTCTTAAGTGTAGAACCCCTCTTTTATGTTTGTGCGTATCTTTGTGTGCTTATGAGTAATACGTGGAAAAAGACAAAGGTACAGTGCTTTGCATACCTGCCTTGGACTTTTCAACATTTTGTAGAGTTACATCCTGGAAATCAAATATACTGATGCAGGATTCATACCAAAGGACGTTTCAAGTAGTTTTTTTCTTGTCTTGGCATTAGATAATATGAATAATGGTTACTATTAATTATTAATATTATGCAGGCCTGTAGTCTTGTCTCGCAAAATGTTCTGTTGAATGACATAAACACTTTCTACAACCAGTAGGTGAACCCTTGCCAGCACCAAACAGGAAGCTGCAAAACAAACATGAAAGAACATGCATCTCTATAGGAATGTGGAAAAAGAAGAGAAACAGGTGGAGTTGTGGAGTGAGAAAGAATGCCTTTTTTGATGTGTCCTCCCATTTATACCACGATAGAGTGGAGAAGGAAAAAAGTGACCAGAAACTGCTGTACCCCTCAAAATCCCCAGTTCTAAAGCTCAGCTCAGCTAACCGCTGCCTCTAATGAGGCTCAAAATCTAGTTGCAGTCATGTAGGTAGTGACCCTGAAAGATCCCCAGTCTTTGCAAAATCTTTAGTCTGTGACTCAAAACTTTGTGACTTGCTGGCACATTGTCTATAGATGTAAAGGGTGTCAGATGTTTGTCTGTTTCAAGTTTTTTCAAAGTTGTCTGGTGAATGGAAGACATTATCTGACTTTTACTGTTTGATTAAAAAAGAGAGGTCAAAGAGGCACACATCTTTTGAAGGTAATGTGTTGCACCCATAGACTGTATAAAATATGGACGTAGTATCCGTGACGTCACCCTTCTGTTCCTGAGAGCTGTTTTGAAGCAAATCGACGGCAGCAGCCATATTGGTAATGCGGAACTCAACTAGGCAGAGTGTGACGTAGTGTGAGTCTCTTAGCCAATGGCTGTGTGTTCCCGACCGGGAGTCACGTCAGTCATGTCCTTATTTGGGCAAAACTCATAATCTTAATATCTTCTGAACCGTCACGTTAGAAAAAAATTCACCCCCCGTACAGTGTGTGCCATTAGAGAGATTAGCGTTGCAGGGCCAAGCCGTTTTTTGAACCAGGCTGTAAACATGTTTATTAATGCTGCAAAGATCATCTTTTTCCCATTCATATCTATGTGGTTTCCGGTGTTTCTGCAGCCAGCCTCAAGCGGATTTTCGATGTATTGCAGTTTATATCACTTCCGCATTGGCTTCATCGTTTGAGACCGGAATTTGCCGCTTGGTTGCACCAGATTTAAGTAAGGGTTTCCCCACCAAAACACTTGAAGCTTCTTAGATTTATATTGTTAAGTGATGGTTTACAGCAAAGTTTCAGGAGCAGGACCACACCTCAACTGACCCTCTTCAGGCAGTCTTATAAACTCAAACCTATACCTCTCCTCCTATTTTGTTCGCACATTCTGCTTCCCTAACAAGCTCCCCCAAACCAACACTAAAGAAGTTGAATGTCAAATTCAGAATCAGCATTCCACTTAAATCAATAAATCATTGTCAAATTGCATCCTGTTGATGCTGTGGTCCTGTGAGAAAATTTTAGTTGGTTATGAACTTAAATTAATATTGATGACCCACAAAAGCAAACAAGATCATCAGCGTAGAGATTGAACAATTCTGTATAGTTGTTTTTATTGTTGGACGTTGGGAGCACCGGGACATATCTCGGTGGCCTGAGGGTCTATTTGGCCTGCTGTGTGCAGTCAGTGTGGACAGCAAGAATGAGCAATTAGACCTCCCTGAATTGCACACATCATATTATGCAAGTGAAACTCTTGTGGTTGGTTTATTGTGCTTAGCTAGTTGCCATAGTGTGCCTGGCTGCCGGCTGAAAAATATGACCTTATGGGGTCCCTCCTGATGCAAATAGCAACCATCTACTCACTGCTTCTCAACTGACATAAGACAGCATTGTCAGCAGGTGAAATACAATTTAAGAAAGGGAAAGGTTTAGCAGAGAAGGAGAGAATTAGAAAGAGGAGGAAGGCCCCCTTGCCAAAGACAAAGAGAAACGCGACAAAACAAGTGACATGTTTGCCAGTAAGAGACCAGGTTAGTCTACACATACCCAGCATGGCTAGCTTAGTAGCTGTGTTAATAACAGTGTGACACAATTGCTTGTAGGCTACACAGTGAGTATAACTCTCTGTGGAGGAGTTAAACTATAGCAATACTGAGTGCAAAATTGCGATTATGTAACATTGAAGATAGTATGTTCAACCAGTCAAAAGTAACAAAATTTAATGAAAGTGCATACATACTGTAGAATTTGGGAAAAGCATACACAATAAATACTTCACAGGGTGGACAGGATGGCTTTGGATGGAGTCAAACACCCAGGCTGACTTATTATCCTAGTCCACCCCCCTCAAAAGGCTCAGTAGCACCCTGCCCAAAAAAACTGGTTTGAATTTGTATGGCAGATTCTTAATGAGTGACAGATTGGACTGTCAAAAGAAAGCAGGAAAAAAACTAAACTTTCACTTGTACAGAGCAAAACCAGCAAAGACATCAGAGGTACCATTTGGGTGTCCAAAATCAACACGAACCCAAAGTTCTCCACAGGAGCTTTAAATGATTTTGAATACAGTGTAATATCTCACCTTTCCACATCAAAATGATTCCCCATCTAGTGTTGGTACATAACATACAACCTTAAAAAAATTCCATTTAAAGTGCAGCTATAACATGGTGACATAAAGTAAGGACCAAGAGTCTGAATATTTGTGAAAGGAGTTTGAAGTACATGATCAAATCTGAAAGGCAAAAAGTAAGAGGATGTGGGAATAGTTTGGTCCCTAAATCAAGGCTGAGACAACTTAAGGAAACAAATGCACAGAAAAAAACGGTCTGTCATAAAAATAACCAGACTAGCTTCACAATGCCTGTCACCATCACTGAAAGGGTCCAAGCTCATTTTAATTTGAAGGTCGGACTATGAAGTACAAATCTCTGCAGTTTGTTTGTGTAGAGAGTTTGCAACACAGTTAATTGTGTCAGTGTGAATGCAGTGAGAAAATCTACTTTTCAAGTGACTGGCCAAAACTTGTCTCATTACAAATAGGTGAGTCATGCTTTGCCGAAGGCTTTCAGATGACAGGGGAATGCAAGCAAGCCAGGCTATTTTTCTACCAACAAACACAATTAAGCTCATTTTAGAAACAACATGAGCAAGTGTTTTTGGCAATTTGGCACCGATGTGTTATTTCAGTCTAAGGATGGTTTTTGACTTTACAAAATTAAAATAAGGGACATTTAAAACATTCTTTCAAGAGCATTTAACTACTGAAATAAATGTTGGCATGGTAAATGCTGCTCAGAAACTGTAATCTGTTATCTAAGTTTCCAAAAATATCTTTGAAACTTAAACCACATTAAGCTGACTTTAAGCCTTGAGGTCTGAAATTCTTTTGCCCATTGAATGTGTTTATCATAAAGAGCTGAAAAATAAGGAAAGCACTGAGTGTCCTTGGGTTTAAACATACTTTACTTTCCAAGGAGGTACTGTACTCAACAAAAAAAAAAACCCAAAGAGTTAGAGTTATCTTCTTGCTACCTGCCATGAAGTTCTTAAAATGAGAAGAGTCATGTTCTTCCTGCTCTTCTCAAGCTATTTTCTCTGGGTGCTCTATTTCACACCATTCTGTCTCTCAGCGTTAAGGGTGGCAAGGCAAGGTGACATTTGAAAAGTGCATTCCCTCTTCGCTCCGTCAATCTGTTCTTTTTTGCTTCACAGACAGCCCCCTCCATCTCCACACACACATAAACATCACCGTACACACACACACCTCCTCCCTGTCCACTGACAATGATGTCCCTGGTTACCAGCGGGGCCGTGTGTGTTTGGTAGACCATCCTGCGACCTCTGGACCCCTAGATGACACCCTGGCTGGCTGCGGTGTGACGCGAGGGCCCATTACGAGTCAAAGCAAACACCAGATCTGTCACATACACTCCTGTGACGAACTGTCGGACATAACACCGTCACCTCCCGCTGACAGGTTGTCAACACCTGTGTCAAGATGATCGATTAGCAGATTGAGTTCCAAAACCTTTCCTCCCACACGCTCTCCCCTCCTTAGACTGATTAGAGCCGGATGCAATCATTTATACTTCCTCGCAGACAGACAGCAGGTCTGTTTATCTCCCTGGTGACAAAGTTTTGTTGCACGTTCAGAAGCTAATTGCTAGGCTCATTAGCCGTGTGTGTGTTTCTGTCTCGGAGCAGTGGGGGATTTGATATTATCTTGTTATGGTGAGATGTTTTACAGTGTGAAGGGTGATCTCTCAACCTGAGGCGTAAAATGGCCCGAGTGTGATCTGCTCATTCCGCTCGTTCATTTTTAATAGCCTTTGAAGAGAACGCTTGTTTTACATCAGCACCGCCATTCAGGCAGCGAGGTAAACAGATGGATACTGACAGTGAGTGAGCATCTCACAACAAGTGTCTCACTTGCCATTTCTCCTCCTTGACAGAATACAGCAAGCCTTGGCTTCACCCAGTTTTTTTTTTCCTCCTGCGGGAAGCCAGTAAAATAAACGCGAAACAGTCAAAGGTTTTATATAGCATAAAAGTGGGAGGGAAAACCAGTGTGATGTTGACAGCTTTTCTTCTTCAGTCACAAATAACAACACTCTGCTGCACACTTTTTTGTAGTTACTGGTTCTACAACTCAGGTTTTTATTACTGCAGCTGGCCTCTTGAAAAAGCGACTTAGTTTCTGTCGTAAATGTTTAATAACTAGAAAAAGAACAGTCCTTCACTGTTTTTCTCTTTTGTTTTACAGAGTAGTCTTCTTGTCATTTATGTGACATTTACAGGTAAAGACATCCAGACATGATGCAGCCTCGTTTCATTCCGTCAAACACACATGAAATAATCACTGCTGCAGAAAAGCTATTGACAACTTGATGTTATTGTGACTCTTAACGCGCACATAAACAGCCGATTCATTAATCACCTTCTGCTGATGGCTTTTGATCAACAGAGAGAGATTGTCTTCAAGGACTTGTTGAAGGTTGCTGCGTGCAGATCTGTGATTGCTGTGTAAATCGATTAAGGCAACAGCTCCCTCCAAGGATGTTGTCAGAGGGCCAGACAGCTCCACGCACAGCTGCAGAGACACTGCACACATACACAAGCGATTTACTTACATGTGCTGTTTGACACACGTTGATATATTGTCACACAATTAACATGTATGCAATCCACTGTACTTATCATAGACTGTATAAAGCATGGGTGTGGTCACAGTGACATCACCAATTGTCTTTTGTTAGTCACTTTTTTCTGAAGAGGCCCAAAGATGGCAATTACTACATTTTTGATGAATCTTAAGATGATCTTTGCAAATGTTCCTGTGGTGTGAGATATGTTGAGAGTGATTTTGCTTCCTCTGATCTGCTCAGAAGAAGATTGTGGCTGCATCGATTCAAAATTACAAATACAAAACATTCAATATTTACGATCAGGTGCCCTCAACTGTGGGGGAAACCTTGGACAGCCAAGCACAAGCTCAGTAGATTGTCACATGGAATGAAATAATGGCCAATCAGGAAGCAAGTTAACCACAGCAGGAAGCTCAACAGACGCAGCCATGGTGTAAAAAGTAAACGCAAAGCACAAAGTTAGGTGGATGTATTTTGGAAGTGGAGATTAGTGACAATTTGTGGCAGCAACATTTTTACATGTCCTGTAAGACAAACCACATTTGAAGTGACAAGGAGAGGAGTTGAACAGAAAACACCTCAGTGAATGCACCAGGTAGCTAAGTAGCTAGCAATGTTTTAATTTACAACCACTCCATCGTGGGCCATGTCTGTTTACTCTGAAGTCACGTTTGACTGTGAGAGATTCTGCGAGATTTCAAGTTTTGAGTGTGTGGACTCTGGTTGTTGGGGAATGGAACCTGTTGGTGTGTGGTGTGCTGTGTTGGTCATAGCATTGCACTCCACTCAACAGGTGTGGCTGCCTGGTAAGCAGAATCAACGTGCCCACCTACAGTCATATCAGCCATGTCCTTAATTATGTGTAAATATACATAACCCTCAGCCTTATTATGATCAAAACAGATGAATTCTAAAAACAAAATTCACACTCATACAGTTGAACACAACAAATTGAAGCATCAGTGTAACAGGCTGTGAATATGTGAGGCTCTGCTGTAAATATCAGCACTTTAATATGAGCCTTGATGGCTTTTGCAGCCAGCCTCAAGTGGACACTCAAGGAACTGCAGTTTTTTTTCACTATTATGTTGGTTCATTTTTCACTTAAGGCTGCTGCTTCTTACTTATCCACTTCAGTGTATTTTGGCATGTGAATGTTGGAGTGGGCTATTTTCCACTAGTACTAGCAAACTTTGCTCACCAGCAACTATGATGGGAAATAACCCAAGCCAGCCAGAGTAATGGCTTCATCCAATGAATAATCAATCTTAAACCTGCTATACTGGTAGATTTTTAATATTTTCAATCAGTTAAATGACTTGGAAACACAATGGGTTACTTTTAGTGTCAAACTCACAGAAAAATGACTCTTGATTCTGCAGCTTTGTTTTGTTTTGAAGCCTAATCTTACTCAAATAGTCAATTCACTGTATAGTTGTTTCTATGCCCCTCCCAAAAATGGCTACAGGCTGCCATTTCCTTCAAACAAGGTCTGATAAATCCAGTGTACTCTAAATATACTGCAATAAATGGCAGACTGACAAAGTTAGCTGCTAGCAAGTGGGGAAGTTTGGATATCTACCAACTCAGATATCTTTTATCTCTGAAACTTGTGGAGTTAGAGACATGATGGAAATAAAAGGAAATACTGCCAACATAGACAAGTAGGTAGGTATTTGTTTTTCTAAAAAAGGATGCTTTAAAACTTGATGAATGACTTTATCAAGGCTTAAATGTTTTTCCATGACAACTGCCCAAATGTCATAACCCCACCCATATTTTGTTGGTAGTGCAAATTCTATCTCCTTCCTGATCAACTGGCCACAGCATGGCTGTTTGTTCTGTTTTCAAAGTAGTTCACTTCCTGTACTTTCCACCTGTTGATAGCTGTGGGTGTTAGAGCTGATAGAGATGTAGTTATGACCAGAAGAGAGGGAACATTGACAGATCACTGCAACGTCCTGCTGACAGCCTCAGGACCACTCAGACCAAGTGCACTCTGCCGGTGTCCTGTGTGCCGCGGGCTACATTTGGTAAGAGACAGATATGAAGACGACAGTGAAGGGGTGAGGAATTGAGAGGGTAGAAAATGAGAGGTGGCTTTAAAGAGAGAGACAACAGGAAGAGAGAGCGACAAAGAGAGAGAGGATAGGAAGAGGAGCAGAGCCAGGTGAAGTTATGTTCAAGCTTCTGAGGAAGGATGGGGTTGTTTGTGTCAGCTCCTACAGACTGAGGGTTATCTGTCTCCCCCAGCTGTGCCAGCAAGCTGTCACACACACTGCCATGCTCTGCACCGTCCTGGCATCCTGGCACACCGCACCTTTATCTGCCTATGTGTGTGTGTGTGTGTGTGTGTGTGTGTGTGTGTGTGTGTGTGTGTGTGTGTGTGTGTGTGTGTGTGTGTGTGTGTGCGTGCGTGCGCACCACAATATAAGGTTATTAGCATGGAAATAAGCAGGTTATTTATGCAGTACTAACCAATGTAACTATCACTTTTGCCAGCTAGAAACCTACTGTCCATTGTCCGTCTGTCTCATAGTGAATCCTCAACATAGCAATAGTTGTCTTTTCGAGCCTGTCATGGAATCCCTCTGCAGTCATTTCCCAGTGGAAACCACGTGTCTCCTCTAGACACCAGACCAATCTGCAGTCCCCACCGCCACTCTCACCACCCCAGCCCCGCCGGGTAAGAGCCTCAATTACCCAGAGCATATCACCGCAAACAGCCACTTTGCAGCCAACCACCTGTGACTTGCCACTGTGGGAAGCTTTGGCTGCGGCGTGGCTGGGTAGGGGGGGGGGAGAACAGCCAAAGCCTTGGGCTGGCCAGCCAACCATTGATTAAGGGAATCAGTATTGATTAAGGGAGCAGGGGACATCTGGAAAGGACCAATTTATGTCCCCACATCAATTATTCAAATGGCTGCCGCTGAATTGGATTAGAGGACGATCTTCCTGCCATCTTTTCTACCCCTCAACAATCTGTACCCTCTCGGCAAGCTGTCATCACGAGTCTCTGAAAAGTCTGTCCTTTGAATGCAAACTTTCAGTCCCCACAAAGCCATCTATTGTTTACAATGCTGGAGTAAGCAGCAGTGCTTTGTTCAGATTTTCTCTGCTAAATGATATGCATTTGGACAATTCTTGGACAACATTTTTGCAGCCCCTGATCACTGGCTAATGCCTATGGTCGGTCGTAGGCCCACACTGTATTGTCAGATTTGTTTCTCAGTTTGCCCTTCTGTCTCAGTGTTGACATCTTGAAGGCTTGAACGCATCACAGAATGGCACAGCCTGCTAACGCCTCGGCCAGAGGGTTATTCATATTCATAATGTTGGTGCTGAGGAAGCTGTGAAATTCTGTGCCGCTTTGTTCACGTATGGGGTGTTTTGGTCGGTGGGGGCTGTGGGTATTTTGTGTTAATTTCAGTGTTTCTGTGCCTGGCAAGACTCTCCTTTGTGTATCATGCAGCAGTGAGCCTACAGAGACGGGCCAGCACTGAGCCCAGCTGATGGGCTGCTGTCCATTGTAGACAGGCTAACATGGTGGGAATGAGGAGAGTGACTGAGCCAGGGACAGAAGCCCACAGGTGGCTGAGAGTGATAGAGGGCTGCCCTTTGTGTACTGCCCCCCAAGAGACACTCACACAAACACTGATGCCTCTGACTATGATTGATGAATGATTCCTTTTTTTTCAGATATGATATGGCAGAGTTTGGCAATGTACAAAACAGCTCAAAATCTATGATTTATTTCCAAAGCCTTCAAAATATGCAGAGATGCACTATCTTCAATACTCATATTTTATCCCTGTTACAAACCCTGTAACAGGCACTGATATCTTACGCTAGTGTTGTCATTTGGAGCCGGAGTCTGTGCAGTAGAGATGGGCTAATGGAGCAGATGCCCTGCTCCTTCTTCTAAATCAACAATGCTTTTTAAAGTACATATGAAACAGCTATGATCTCTCAAGTCTTTACAGTATTGAGCATCTCAACCTTTTGTGCATTTGAAGAATAGACTTTATAAATAATGGATGTAGTATCCGTGATGTCTCCCATCTGTTCCTGAGCACTGTTTTGAAGCCAATCGACGGCGGCAGCCATATTGTAAATGCGGAACTCAGGCCAAGCATAGTGTGACGTAAAGAGACAGGGTTTGAGCCTCCTAACCAACAGCTAAGTGTTCACATCTGGGAGTCAAGTCAGTCATGTCCTTATTTGGGCAAAAACTTATAATCTTAAAATCTTCTGAACCGTCGCGTTGGAAAGCCGTTTTTTGAACCTAGCTGTAAATGCGTTTATTAATGCTGCAAATTTCGTCTGTTTTTAATTGGTGTCTATGTGGTTTCCGGTGTTTCTGAAGCCAGCCTCAAGTGGATTCTCGATGAATTGCAGATTATAACACTTCTGAATGGGCTTCATAGTTTGAGACCAGAGGCTGCCGGTTGATTTGAAGCAGTCAATCAAGGTTAGAGAGTGTTCAAAGACTCTTGTTTACGTAAGTGTGTGTATGTGTCCTTTCACTGTTCATCCTCCATTCTGCAAGTCTGCAGCCCTGTAGGATGGCTGACCTACAGCCCATCTGTGTACATGGAGGCAGGATTTATGATCTATGCTAAATCCAGTCAGTGAGGGAACTTGAAATGTTTTGATTTCCCTTTTGGCATTCATGTTGTCCATCCTTTTCTACTGTCTATTATTTGTGTTTAACCATCTGCAGCTTCTTCATTTAAGAGCATGATAAGCATGTAAGAAAGATCAGGTGTAAGGAAGGACTTCAGTTTTAGAGAGGTTGATTGCAGAATTAAAATTAATTTCTAATTGAGAAAAATACTGCCATACCAGATTGCAACAAAGGCCGGCACTTTTGGATAAATTCTCTATATTTTACCCACATTGAAAAGATATTTATGGATCAGTTGTTAGATACCTATGACCAAGGGTAGAGACAGATGGCATACAAATTTTGGGTTTAGCTCAAACGTATGGGGATCTGGTGGCATGCTCACCTGGGGAAAAATGTTCTAATTTATTGTGTCTGTGTTTGTGGTATTTGTCAAGCCATTTCAATTCGAAATAAAAATGTCAAAAACAGGCTGAGAAGTTTCAGGAGTAAAGTTTGGAGCAATTCAATAAACACAGAGGGCTCTGAGAAAGACACAACACAGAGGTTCCTCCAAAAGTGATCACAAATCACTGATTGCACTCTCTCACTCTTAAGAGGTTTTCAAAATAGTTGGTGTCCCTCTGAAAAAAGCTTAATGGACATACGCTGCGGACGAGCTAATCAATCTTAACATTAGCAAGCTAACGTTGATAATTGATCACTTCACCCACTCTCTGCTACAAGCACATTCACTAAACTAATACCCCTGGTTTTCCCATTAAAAACTTTTTTTCAAGTGATTTGTCTGTCCTTTCGGGGGCTGAGGGGATTGACACAGAGTTCTATAGATCGTCAAAACATACAGGTCTGATACCCTGCTAGCCACCTCCCTGCCCGCCAATGTTTATGACATTATTTTCTTGCAAAAGACAAACAGTTCTACCCTAGCATTTTACAAATTGAGTGATGTGCAAATTGAAGAAATGATATGCATCATCACTCAACGGCTCCACATAATAAAAAAAAACAGCATGCAAGTACAAAATTGCATATAAAGTTTGGTTTGGTAAGATGTTCTTCTGAACGTAACTTCACAGCTACATGGTGTTTTCCAACGATTAGGAGTTCAAACTTGTGGAAGAGCAGTAAAGTGTACACCTGTCACAGTGTGTAGCCAAATCAATTCCACTCTGAAAATGATCTCTTCTTCCTTTAGCTGACACATATTTCCATGTGTATGAAGTAGAATGATTTTTGGGCTGGTACCTGTGTGTTGCTCAACTCTCTAATCCATTATCAACGGGAAAAACATGTTCCGCGTAGAAGCGGACAATAAAGTAATAATAAATACAACATACTTCTCAAACCAGATAATCAATTCACTGTGTTGCTGAGGCTCACACAGCTCTGGTAATTCGTGCTTCTTTGGGAGCATATAGTGCTGAAGCGCGGGGAGCAAATGTGCAGTTTAGAGGGAATTGCATGGTTGTTATTGATTAGGAGCTGAAATGGGGGGGAGAAGATTTGTGGAGCCCATAAAGGAGAGACTTCAGAACATGTGTGTGTTTGTGTGCGTGTGAGTGTGCGTACGTGTGTGTGTGTGTGTGTGTGCGTGTGTGTGTGTGTGTGTGTGTGTGTGTGTGTGTGTGTGTGTGTTGGGAGCGGCAGAGCCGTGTAAGATCAATGGTAATGTTTAGCATAACAGGATGTGTCTCGACCCTGTAGGATGTTGTTGGTGGTGATGGGGGTCGGAGGGAGTCACAGTCAGAGAAGAGGTTTTCTACAAGCAGTTTGGTAACAATCACAGTAGGTTTAAACATTCTAAGCTGTTTCACACAATCTTAGCTTCTTATGGAGTAAGCAGGGTGAGATATATTTAAAAAGACTCAGATCATAGCATGGACCCTGGAGAAGAATCTCACACACTTATTCCCTCACACTGATTTGACTCAAGCAGACTTTTGCGTCTCGTCTCAGCTTGAAGGTTGTTTCAGTGTTCACTCTCTTTGTTTGGAAACCTTCTGACAGACTTGCATCTTCATCCTCCATCTGTACCGTGTCTCTGTGGCTGTACTGTTAGTCTGTCTGATATCTCTCCCGCTCTCTCTCCCGGCCGTCACCAGCAACACAAACATTTACTCAGACAGAGCAGACGGAGGAGGACCGGCTAATACCGGTAATTGCTCCCATCTGCTTGCGTGCAGTTGTCGATATCTCTCTGTCCACTGCCGAAATTAGACCCCTCGACCATTGTTCAAGCTGCAGTCCCATCATCAATCCATCAATCCTGCCAGTTGGGCCGTCCAAACAGCAGCCTCACGAGAAAGCGTGCTCCAAAAAGTGTTTCTGGCAGCATCATCTGAGATTATTCAAATTATTTTTGGCAGTATTTTCTGCAGAAAACAAAACATTCAAACTCAGTTTTTGAAACAGTAAATGCACAGGAAGGAAATATGTACTATTCATGGAGTGAAACAGTCTAATGTAAAAAAAAAAGTAAGCACAGGAGATGCAACCTTTACAAAAATAAAATACCTCAAAGAATAATGATGAAAAATGTAAGCCCTTGCTATGGTGGCCCTAAAGGTCAACTGCTCAAACATTTCATGACTGCCAAAAACATTTCACTGGAGACCAAAAATATCTTACAAAACACAAAAATAATTCATAATACTAAAATATGAGTCATTATATACAGCATATATATGATATTAATTAATCTATTATTTTGTGTATGATTGTGTTTGGTTGTTTCTAATGTGCCTGTGATCTCGACGACATTGGAAATGAGGGAAACCTCAATGTCTTTTCAAGTATAAATAAAGGTTTTGAATTGAATATCAATATTTCATATATCATTAGAATAAAACACATTTCACAAAACTTAAAAGTGTTACATGAAATGAAAAAATGTTGTAAGGAACACAGAAACATGCCACAAATGTAAACTAATTTAAAAGAAAATAAAAAAATTAACAAAATAAATATATTGCACAAAATATATATTTTATGAAAGCAAAAAAAAAGAAAAATATGAGAAAAATTTACAAAACCTGAAAATGTTCACAAAAAAAAAATTCACACGAAAAAAGCTGTTTCATTAGTTGTTTTTTTTTTCCAGTGAAGTGTTTTTTGTGGTCAGAAAATTTTAATAAAGCTGACTTTCAGGGCCACCATACCTTTCTCCTTTTACAGAATGACACCTCTAAGTCTTAGATAAAATTCCCTTTTCTTTCACTGGGTGTTAGAGATCCATCACACACTGCACCATTAGCTGTTATGAAGCCATTACTAAACCTGAAGTGTTTTTATACTGAAACAAAACTGATCCCTATGAGCTTCTTTCAAAACATTACTCTCCTGTCTGCGCCTGTTACTCAAACATGTCGTTCTTTGTAAGAGAACTTTGCCACAGGAGCGGATGGAGTGATATTCATCTTTTGAATGGCTCTGCTGACAGTAAATCTAATAGTCTCTTGCCTCAAAGATAAGTCTTTTAAGCTGAGGTGGCCTGAGGATGAATTTGGGTTCAAGTCCCCAAAGCTGCAGGTTCAGGCTTATCGATTCTCCGATCCCGTAACCCCGCATGCCTTTTAACGCTGATCGCCTCCAAAGCACCAAACTCCTCTCATCTCTCAATTGTCCGTCCATCGCTTTACCTTCATGTGGACAGATTTCTTTTTTTACCACGGGGTCACATCAGGGTGGGGGGTTTAAGGTGAAAGTGCTGCGGTGATCATAGGAGTGTGGAAAACCTACCCCTGTGTGAAGCAATCATAGCAGCCTCTCTATCATCCTGCCCCCTCTGCCACCTCCATCCAACCTCTCCCCAACCCGTCACCCCTTCCATTATTCCCACCTCACTAGTCAGAGAATTAGGGTGACACTTCATCGGGCCCCCCTCCTCTCCTTACCTCTCTTTCTCTCCCTCCTTCCACCTCTCCTCCTTCCATTTCTCACCCATTACTCCCAGTTCACTGGTTGTTATATGGAGGGTGACACCGGGCCAATTCAATCTCTCGTCCCCGTCAGCCACTGCAGCCTCCCCTCCAGCGGGGTGTCACTCTGTTTTCCACACTCCACACCTCCCCTTTCCTCCTTTTGCTACACACAACTTTCTATTTCCTCATCTGTCACTCCTGTTTTCCATTTACTCGTCTTTTTTCAGCTTACCTTTGACTTTTAAAGTCCTGTGTCCCAGGGAAGGTGTTTTCAAGATGGCCTTGTTGTGCTGAGGCAGTGATATGTTTCATTGTGCAGCTGTAGCAGTTCAAAAAGTTGATGTTGGGGAAAGTTAGCAGAGGAAGCTGTGCGTGTGAGAGATAAGAAAGCTGATGGGCAACCTGCGAAAAAATAGAACACACACTTGTGTTTTGATTGCCATTAGTTTTTGACTTTGAACAATGCTGATTGTACAGTGAGATGACTCTTTCTGTATCGACTTAGATTTTCTGAATGTCCTCTAAAGAAAAAAGCTCATAGCTTCAACTTATTTTTACAGTTCTATTGTTTCTTGATTGACTTGACAGTCCATATTTTCTCGCTCTTCAGGTTTACTGAATTTTAGGAAAGACTTTATTTAATCAGGGAAGCTTTTCTGACCTGCCTTTGACAATTAAAATAAGATCACCCATAAAAATGTTACGCCCAAGAATATAAGTTTGGAAGAATTTACATCACTTGGAGTAGTATTAGCCTGAATATAAGCCAAACACAATGAGAGGTCCAGGCCTCGCGAGCCAGCCTTCCTCATTCATTAAGAAAATCCATCAGCCAGTTTTACATCCAACTTGGACGATGGGAGGGAGAAGCTGTCAATGTAAGGATGATGTGTTGAATTTACATCAGTGTGATGTAATGTAATCCTTGTTGAATCAGATTTATTTTACTCAAGCAGCAACTGGTGAAATGTAAAGCCAATTCGGAAGTGCAAAAACTTTCCTGCAAAAAATTCCTCAAGAGACCGGCTGCAAAAGCCAATGAAAGCTCATTAGAGCCCATATTAAAATGCCCTTTTTGTAAACATTTTAAAAGCCTGGTAGAAAAGCAACTATTATACCTGTATAATTATTTGTACACTGCAAAGGGAGGGATTTTTTTATAACTCACCTCTTTTAATGCAGCCCCCATTACCCTCTTGCAGCCCCCATGCTCATGCTGGGGTGTGGCGAAAGTCCAGGGTGGTGATCAGCTGTATGTTTATCATAAATAATTCCAAATTCCTGAGACATTATAGTATGGGCTATTAACAGTGATCAAAATCAAAAATCATCCACACTGACCAGGAATAAAAACTATAATGTACCTTAATATAATATCCAGTGCTCAATTTGTGTCCTGAAACAAGTGTGACGAAAAAGTCACAGAATGCATCAAAACTAACCTACACTGTACAGGAATATTCATGTACAGTATACAATTTTTAGGCAGCAAAATTTAAGAGATGACTGCAACTCCTGTATCACTGCATGAACCTGCATTAATTGAGTATACATAGAGACAGGCACAACAGTTGTTGGTTGAAGGGGCAGATGCACCCCTGTCCGTGGTGCTGAAACCCGCAGACAGCGAAAGAAACAGCATGCCTCAGTCCAGGGGCAATTCTATGATTGGATGTTTAGGGGTGCTGAGCACCCAGAGAGCTGCCCGGCCAGGCAAGATACATTTCTCTGTTTTATACATTTTAATGCAATTTCATTCCCATATTTATGAAAGAAAAGCAATAACACTTTTTGGGAAAGTCTGTGACTAAACCATCAAATCTGATAAAGGTTTTTTAAATGCTGAGCCACAGCAAAAAAAGAAATGGATTGGAATCATAAAAAAAAAACATATGGTAACCCTAATTTCTGGGGAAAGACAACTCATTTTGAGAAAGCAACTCCTCAACATGAGTACCAAAAATACCAAAACTTGACATTGGAGTTATTTTTTTAACTTTCATTTGAAATGCAATGCACAATATGTAAAACACATAAACAGAAATTGCCTTGTTCAATGTTTTTCTCTACATTTTTCCTTCTTGTCTGTATTATATAATTTGGTACGTTTTGCGTGCCACAATTCTGTTTGTTTTCTTTTCTGGTTCTTCCTGATCCTGCCCTCTCCTTCCTCTTTTTCATCTCTCTCTGTTTAGACTGACACTAATATACAAATAGATTGCATTCAACTGGATGAAATCTTAAAATATGATTAACCCTATTCATAACCCTAACCCTATTCATAACCCTAACCTATTCATAACCCTAACCTATTCATAACCCTAACCCATATCATAACACTAACCCTAATCATAACTCTAACCCTAACCCAACCCTAACCCTAATCATAACTCTAACCCTAACCCAACCCTAACCCCAATCATAACTCTAACCCTAACCCTAACCCTAATCACAACGCTAAATATAACCCTAATCATAACCCTAATCAAAACCCTAACCCTAATCCTGATCATAACCCTAACCCTATCCCTAATAATAACCCAACCCTAATTATAACTCTAACCCTAACCCTAACCCTAACCCTAACCCTAATCCTAACCCTAAGCCTAATCACAAGTCTAACCTTAATCCTAACCCTAACCTTAACCCTAATCAAACCCTAATCATAACCCTCACCCTCACCCTAATCAAAACCCTAACCCTAATTATAACCCTAACCATAACCCTAACCCTAATCATAACCCTAACCCTAATCATAACCCTAACCCTAATCACAACGCTAACCCTAACCCTAATCATAACCCTAACCCTAATCATAACCTTAAATCTAACCTAATCATAACCATAATCAAAACCCTAACCATAACCATAACCCTAACCCTAACCCTAATCCTAATCATAACCCTAACCCTTAACCCTAATCATAACCCTAACCCTAATTATAACCCTAACCATAACCCTATCCCTAATCAAAACCCTAACCCTAATTATAACCCTAACCATAACCCTTATCCTAATCACAACCATAACCCTAACCCTAACCCCTAACCCTCTAACCCTAATCATCCCTCTAACCGAACCCTAACCCTAATCACAATGCTAACCCTAATCATAACCCAACCCTAACCCTAACCCTATCCCTAATCATAACCCTAACCCTAACCCCTAACCCTATCCCTAATCATAACCCTTACCCTAATCACAATGCTAACCCTAATCATAACCCAACCCTAACCCTAACCCTAACCCTATCCCTAATAATAACCCTAACCCCTAACCCCTAACCCTCTAACCCTAATCATCCCTCTAAACGAAACCTGACCCTAATCACAACGCTAACCCTAATCATAACCCAACCCTAACCCTAACCCTAATCACAATGCTAACCCTAATCATAACCCTAATCCTAACCCTAACCCTAAACATAACCCTAACCCTAATCACAACCCTAACCCTAATCATAACCCAACCCTAACCCCAATCATAACCCTAACCCTAATCATAACTCTAACCCTAATCATAACCTTAACCCTAATCATAACCCTAATCACAACGCTATATCTAACCCTAATCATAACCCTAATCAAAACCCTAACCATAACCCTAATCACAACCCTAACCCTAATCCTGATCATAACCCTAACCCTAACCCTAAACCTAAACCTAACCCTAACCCTAACCCTAATCACAAGTCTAACTCTAATCCTAACCCTAATCCTAACCCTAACCCTAACCCTAATCCTAACCCTAACCCTAATCACAAGTCTAACCCTAATCCTAACCCTAACCCTAATCCTAACCCTAACCCTAACCCTAATCCTAACCCTAACCCTAACCCTGATCCTAACCCTAACCCTAATCACAAGTCTAACCTTAATCCTAACCCTAACCCTATCCTTAATCATAACCCTAACCTTAACCCTAATCAAACCCTAATCATAACCCTCACCCTAATCATAACCCTAACCCTAATCATAACCCTAATCCTAATCATAACCCTAACCCTAATCATAACCCTAACCCTTATCACAATGCTAACCCTAATCATAACCCTAACCCTAATCCTAACCCTAACCCTAAACATAACCCTAACCCTAATCATAACCTTAAATCTAACCCTAATCATAACCGTAATCAAAACCCTAACCATAACCCTAACCCTATCCCTAATAATAACCCAACCCTAATTATAACCCTAACCCAAACCTAACCCTAATCACAACGCTTACCCTAACCCTAACCCAACCCTAACCGTAATCACAAGTCTAACCCTAATCCTAACCCTAATCATAACTCTAACCCTAACCCTAACCCTAATCCTAACCCTAACCCTAACCCTAATCCTAACCCTAACCCTAATCACAAGTCTAACCCTAATCCTAACCCTAATCATAACTCTAACCCTAACCCTAACCCAACCCTAACCCTAATCATAACCGTAATCACAATGCTAACCCTAATCATAACCCAACCCTAACCCTAACCCTATCCCTAATCATAACCCTAACCCCTAACCCCTAACCCTCTAACCCTAATCATCCCTCTAACCGAACCCTAACCCTAATCACAACGCTAACCCTAATCATAACCCTAATCCTAACCCTAACCCTAAACATAACCCTAACCCTAATCACAACCCTAACCCTAATCATAACCCAACCCTAACCCCAATCATAACCCTAACCCTAATCATAACTCTAACCCTAATCATAACTCTAATCACAACGCTAAATCTAACCCTAATCATAACCCTAATCAAAACCCTAACCATAACCCTAATCACAACCCTAACCCTAATCCTGATCATAACCGTAACCCTAACCCTATCCCTAAAAATAACCCAACCCTAATCATAACTCTAACCCTAACCCTAATCCTAATCCTAACCCTAACCCTAACCCTAAACCTAACCCTAACCCTAACCCTAATCACAAGTCTAACTCTAATCCTAACCCTAATCCTAACCCTAACCCTAATCCTAACCCTAACCCTAATCACAAGTCTAACCCTAATCCTAACCCTAACCCTAATCCTAACCCTAACCCTAACCCTAATCCTAACCCTAACCCTAACCCTAATCCTAACCCTAACCCTAACCCTGATCCTAACCCTAACCCTAATCACAAGTCTAACCTTAATCCTAACCCTAACCCTATCTTTAATCATAACCCTAACCTTAACCCTAATCAAACCCTAATCATAACCCTCACCCTAATCATAACCCTAACCCTAATCATAACCCTAATCATAATCATAACCCTAACCCTAATCATAACCCTAACCCTTATCACAATGCTAACCCTAATCATAACCCTAACCCTAATCCTAACCCTAACCCTAAACATAACCCTAACCCTAATCATAACCTTAAATCTAACCCTAATCATAACCGTAATCAAAACCCTAACCATAACCCTAACCCTATCCCTAATAATAACCCAACCCTAATTATAACCCTAACCCAAACCTAACCCTAATCACAACGCTTACCCTAACCCTAACCCAACCCTAACCGTAATCACAAGTCTAACCCTAATCCTAACCCTAATCATAACTCTAACCCTAACCCTAACCCTAATCCTAACCCTAACCCTAACCCTAATCCTAACCCTAACCCTAATCACAAGTCTAACCCTAATCCTAACCCTAATCATAACTCTAACCCTAACCCTAATCCTAACCCTAATCATAACCGTAATCCTAACCCTAACCCTATCCTTAATTATAACCCTAACCCTAATCATAACCCTAACCCTAATATAACCCTAACCCTAACCCTATCCCTAATCATAACCCTAATCCTAACCATAACCCTAACCCTAATTACAAGTCTAACCCTAATCCTAACCCTATCCTTAATTATAACCCTAACCCTAATCATAACCCTAACCCTAATCATAACCCTAACCCTAACCCTATCCCTAATCATAACCCTAATCCTAACCATAACCCTAACCCTAATCATAACCCTAATCCTAATCCTAACCCTATCCCCAATAATAACCCAACCCTAATTATAACCCTAACCCAAACCTGACCCTAATCACAACGCTTACCCTAACCCTAACCCAACCCTAACCGTAATCACAAGTCTAACCCTAATCCTAACCCTAATCATAACTCTAACCCTAACCCTAACCCTAATCCTAACCCTAACCCTAATCCTAACCCTAACCCTAATCACAAGTCTAACCCTAATCCTAACCCTAATCATAACTCTAACCCTAACCCTAACCCTAACCCTAATCATAACCGTAATCCTAACCCTAACCCTAATCACAAGTCTAACCCTAATCCTAACCCTATCCTTAATTATAACCCTAACCCTAATCATAACCCTAACCCTAATCATAACCCTAACCCTAACCCTATCCCTAACCCTAACCCTAACCCTAACCCTAATCCTAACCCTAACCCTAATCATAACCCTAACCCTAATCATAACCCTAACCCTAACCCTATCCCTAACCATAACCCTAACCCTAATCATAACCCTAATCCTAATCATAACCCTAACCCTAACCCTAATCATAACCCTAACCCTAATCATAACCCTAACCCTTATCACAATGCTAACCCTAATCATAACCCTAACCCTAATCCTAACCCTAACCCTAATCACAACGCTAACCCTAATCATAACCCAACCCTTAACCCTAAACATAACCCTTACCCTAATCACAACGCTAACCCTAACCCTAATCATAACCCTAACCCTAATCACAACGCTAACCCTAACCCTAATCATAACCTTAAATCTAACCCTAATCATAACCGTAATCAAAACCCTAACCATAACCATAACCCTAACCCTAACCCTAACCCTAATCCTAATCATAACCCTAACCCTAATCACAACGCTAACCCTAATCATAACCCAACCCTTAACCCTAATCATAACCCTAACCCTAATTATAACCCTAACCCTAATCACAACGCTAACCCTAATCATAACCCAACCCTTAACCCTAATCATAACCCTAACCCTAATTATAACCCTAACCCTAATCATAACCCTAACCCTAATCACAACGCTAACCCTAATCATAACCCAACCCTAACCCCAATCATAACCCTAACCCTAATCATAACCTTAAATCTAACCCTAATCATAACCGTAATCAAAACCCTAACCATAACCCTAACCCTAAGCCTAAACCTAATCATAACCCTAACCCTAACCCTAACCCTATCCCTAATAATAACCCAACCCTAATTATAACCCTAACCCAAACCTAACCCTAATCACAACGCTTACCCTAATCATAACCCAACCCTAACCCTAATCCTAACCCTAATCATAACTCTAACCCTAACCCTAACCCTAACCCTAACCCTAATCCTAACCCTAACCCTAATCACAAGTCTAACCCTAATCCTAACCCTAATCATAACTCTAACCCTAACCCTAACCCTAACCCTAATCCTAACCCTAACCCTAATCCTAACCCTAACCCTAATCACAAGTCTAACCCTAATCCTAACCCTATCCTTAATTATAACCCTAATCATAACCCTAACCCTAATTATAACCCTAATCCTAATCATAACCCCAACCCTAATCATAACCCTAACCCTAATTATAACCCTACCCATAACCCTATCCCTAATCATAACCCTTATCCTAATCACAACCCTAACCCAACCCTAAGCCTAACCCCTAACCCTCTAACCCTAATCATCCCTCTAACCCAACCCTAACCCTAATCACAACGCTAACCCTAATCACAACGCTAACCCTAATCATAACCCAACCCTAACCCTAACCCTAATCACAACCCCAACCCTAATCATAACCCTTACCCTAATCAAAACCCTAACTATAACCCTAACCATAACCATAACCATAACCCTAACCCCAATCATAACCCTAACCCTATCCCTGACTCTAATCATAACCCTAACCCTAATGGTTTCATTAATTTCCTTTATTACAAAGGGAGGAAGAGTTCGGTGGAAACTTTAGTATAATAGTTGTAGTTTAAGAGGACGAGGTTGACACCAACTTACATAAAGACTTCAAATGACTGATATCTTCATGGTCTGCTACTATCGGCTGGTTCAAACCAACCCAGTCTTTGTCATTTGTTGATTTGCGGGCCCAGCTCTGTTCATTTTAGTGGATATCTGCAACAATGTTTGTACTTCTCTGGCTGGGTTTGACATGTTTTTTCCTCCGGGTTAGAGAAGATTATTTGTGAGCTTAAATCTACCACTGTTTTGAAAAAGGTATTTGCAAAATTAGACGCCCTTTGTGTTCTTAGCTTCCATCCTTGCTCCTAGAAAGGTACTTTAATATACCGTGTGACTGTTGGGTGCTAATTCACCTATTATTTAGAGATTTACTCTTTCAGCTACTCTTATTCAGAATTGGGCTATTCAGCTTCTTCTCCTAGAGCGTGACTTCCTCTGTGCAGAATTTATTCCAAACCTTGGTTTCTTTATCTTCCCCAGTGGCACTGTAGAAAATCAGGCCATAGACTTAGAATTAATTGGATAAAACCATAATTTAAATAATTTGGATACTTAAGTTTAAAGTGATTTGGGCCATTATGTATCATAAAATCAGGATTTTTCTTTTCATGGGAGAGCTCTTGCTCTGGTTCTATACACACAGAACAGTATTCATTAGGCATTGTTCTTGTGTGTCCTGACATGCACACAGTCAACAGCCCTGAGAATAATTAAATGTTAGAGTACAATAAAAATGTCTTTTTATTTTACATTATCTCAGACTTGAAGCAGACAGTCGGAGATCTGGGATGGCCTCAAAGTCCCCGAACACAGTCTGACTGACGTAGCACCTGTCAGAGGAAAGAGCTATGTGACAGCACACAGTGTAGTCTTTATGTGCAAATGCCTTCAAAATTCAGAGCTACTGCACTTATTTTTTTACAAGCTACTGGTTGGTCTTGTGAGTTTTATAGAACAGTATAAAAGCAGTGTGTTGGTGGGGTAAAGATTGGACTCATAAAATCTGGAAAATATGTCAGCAGTATTTGACTTAAAGCCTTTGTAAAGCCTTCTGATCTCCAATTACAGAGCATGCTTAGATTGACACTTCCACAAGTTCTCTTGCTTGAGTGTTTTTCATGATGTGGCAGAAAACATACTCATTCATGATTTCTACAAGTTTCTTATTTGATTCTTGGTGGCTTTCATAAAAAAAAGCTGTATGTCTCCACCCACAGATAGCCTGTGAAGAGGTCTTTGAGGTTGACTGGGTATTTAAATATTTATCATCCTGAAGGAGGCTGTGTTCCCCTGTGGAGAAGTTGCATGTCAAAATTTCAATCTGCCACATAGTCATTTAAATTCAGACCATCTTATTTCAGTAGAGGGTTCGTATGGTCAATTAGCTTCCAGTGCGACCGCAGCCTACAAAATGACACGAAAAAATCATAACGTTTGGTTTCATAATAAAGTTTATTCTATATTACAAATAGTATTTTGTTCTTGACTGCAAAATAGGAATGCATTATATTTACATACACAGGTATACAATTAATTATAACAAAGTTAGAGAAGCTCGCCTTATATCCCCCTGGTTCGTTTTTATCTCTCAATAAGATACTCTTTATCTTTCAAATATGGTCTAGTAAAAGTCTTTTCTAGCTTGTTTCTGTAACACCTGCTATAACACTGAGCTAGGAGGACATTTTTAGTTCCTACAAAACGTTTCAAGGTGGAAACTTTATCTGTGCTCTTGGCAACAAGGTGGCTGCTCGCAGGCGGCCTTTGTTGCAGAAGAAGGGACAGGGCAAGGAGAAAATGAAAGACAGGGTGTTACACTGGGGGGCAGATTCACAATGACAGTCCAGGACTTGCACCCTGTGTTGTTTATGAACACAAGGCTGTGAGGGGGGAACTTTGGGTATCTAGACAGAGTTTACATCGGCTACATGAATGAAAGAGGTGAATTGTCTAGAGGTGTTTAAGTGGGAAGTTTTGACTTACAATTGAATGTCAGTGTTTCAAGTTGCTCAATCGATCCTGAGTCCCCTCATATACCAATACGAAGTTTGATATGTTTACTACAAAACATGTCCAGCAAACACTTTGTGAATATACCCCTCCAAGTAGAAACAACGGACATTCATATAGCTGCAGACGGGAATTAATGGACAATGACTTGGATATTTCACATACTAAGGCTAAGAAAAAAAACAGTCACTTGCCAAACTCAGTCTTAAACATAAGTCTACTATCAAGCCTAATGTGCCTCTCTGGTTTAATGTTGACATGTATTCACTGTTTCTGCATGAGAAATATTAAAGAGCTTGTATGACACGTTGTGCAGACTGATGCAGTCTTCTGATGCTTTGTTGAAATGTACCTTTGTAGAACAAAAATATTGTTATCATGGATTGTGGCCATCTTTAGCTATGTGGGCACTGAATTTGAGCCCAACTGATGCTGTGATAGAAATAGAGAACAAATTAGGGAAATATAATGACAACATAATCTATATCATACAGTACAAACTCTTAAAACAAGATGTAATAGCAGCAGAGACAGAGCAAGACTAAACTTGCATCTTCAATGTACCAAAACTAAAACCACAGAGGAGACACAGCTGTCACTCAAAATGAATGGCCTGAATAAGAGGACACATTACCTTGATATGGAATTTAAAACAGGGTTCATGTTGTCTAATTGTGAGATCTATATCTGAAATGAACAGTGGGCTTGTAAATTGTAACTTTAAAGTCCCTAGTAGTAGTAGAAGTATATAAATATCTTTGAGCAAGGCAGTTCCATTTCATACCATCCAAGTAGGTCAACATGCAAGGGTATATAATATCTGTTTCCTTAAGTATCTAACACTTGACAAAAAACATGGACATGAGGTTCTGCAGTAGGGCTGATAAAGGTTCCACCTTAAACGAAAGTTATAGTTTTTATTACATGAACAATCCACTTTTCCATCTCAGTTCTTCCAAGCAAAAGAAAGATAAAAGAACACATCCACATCATCATTGCAAGGCTTAATTTTCTTATTTTTCACTTTTTTTAAATAAGTTTCTTAAATTGTTTACGTTTTACATGCGCTTAAAAAGCCAATAAAGGACCCAAGGTGGACCTAGGGCGGTCTTCACACATTCACATCACCACATGGGGCACGTTGTCAAGGCAAAAGAAAGGGCAGAGGTCAAAAGGTACGGAGGGCGCCTCCATCATCTCTCTTTCAATCGCTCGTTTCTACTTTTAAAGTCTATTGTTTTCTGTTTATCCTGCCGTGATGCTCACGTCTTGTCCTGCTCCACTTTATCAGAATTTTTCTTTTTTTTTCTTCTTTTTTGAGGCTTGGAGAAGGCCGCCCCCTGCCGCCACTGAGGACAACTACACTAATACAGACAAGAGCGCCTCAACAGTTACACACTCAAGAGTTGGGGTTTTGCCGTATGCAACTAGCTACCATCTCCAACGCTTGTGCAAAACAGAAAGAAAACTGGCAAGTCAGGAGCCGGACACGAGGGTGAACGGTGTGCCGAGAGCCAGAGAGACCCGCGGCGATGGAAAGAGAAAGAGGATGGGATCACGTCGCCCACAGAGCCTCTCACCTCGACACATTGAGGTCAGAAAAATCACACAGGTTTCTTAAAGTTCCAGTCACAATATTTTTTTTGTCCTAGAAGTGGTTGTCTTTTACATAGTCCTTTTTTTTCTACGTTCCTCAGTGGCACTTTACAAATACATTTTTGACCGTTTTGAAAATTTCAAGCTCCTTTGGTTTTTGGCTGACCGACTTAGTCCATCTTGTTTGATTTCTCCACACAAAAAGTCTTTAAATAAGAACATCCTGGGAAAGAAGTGCTACTCTCACACCAGACCCCTGTAGGGAGCAGTCAGCCGTCTCTGACTGTGCTATCGTTGGATCATTCTTGGTTTTAATGATCAGACAGTTCCTACCCAGTACGTTTCAGTCAGCTCTTCCTTCGCCGGAGACTTCTAGGCAGTCAGGATCTTAGGCAGCTGCTGATCATGTGTGTGTCTGTGCGGGTGTGTGTGTGCTTTGATAGACCGTCGCAGTGGCGGCACAAGATTGGAAGAGGCAAGAGCCAGAGGAAGACTGCTCCTGGTGTTTGGACGAGCAGTCAGGAAACTGTCTTCCAGAGTTGGTTGTGTGCTTCTTACAGAGGATCCACTTTGGGTCGAGGCCCTCCTGGGTTTTGTCTAATAGGTTAAATTTGCTATAGCCACGTAAGCTAGATGGAAGCAGAAATCATGAACATTTTCTTTGAAGTAAATGTAAGCTGGGCAGGGGAAATGTGCGAATGTTGCAAAGGGGTATAGATCGGGGGATGCTCTGGTTTGTAATGTTTTAGTGTCAGTCACATTTCAATAAAGGAAAAGTTCAGAGAAGCACTAATCCTTCCCTTCCCCCATCAGTCTTTTTTCTTAAATACAACTCCAGCTACATTGAAAGAACACAAGAACATTCTAGGTTTGCCTGGACTCGCCCAAATTTCCGCAGATATGTATGCTTTGCTTGTAGGTACAGTGTAAACTTGGCAAACCATCCTTGCATTAATTTTCTTCAGAGGTGTTCATTTGGCTTGCAGTCATCATTGTTGATGTTTCCTCTTGATTCCATATATTGAATATAGAACTACAATAAACAGGACTCTAGAGATGGTTTTATTCGAACTATCCTATTTTCAAAACAGTTCTCAAAAAAATGGACACCAGCATTGTGGTTTTTAAAGAATTACCTATCAGTGTAAATTCTTGAAGGCAACATAAAAATGTTTTTCCCCTCTTCTCTTCCAGCAGAGGGACTGAAGTTTGCCAATATGGCTGCTTTCAGGAAGTCACCCCCTCGGAGCTCTCCCTGTGGTGAAGCTTGAGGGATCTCCTGCATTGCACTGAAGGAGACACCAACCACAGCTTGAACCACCCCTCGGATAAATTCAGGTAAACTAGTCTATGCAGCAGAGTGGATGAGGAACACAAAATATCTCTCAGGGAAGAGGAAGCAGAAAAAAGGTCAAGGAAGAAGTCATCATCTTTGAAAAGGCGGAGGGAGGAAGTCACGTGATGAAAAAAGATGGGGACAGGTCTTCGCTCAGGCACGGCTCGGTTTCTGATGGGGTCTCTTCCCAGTGCGCCCTGGGAAGTGCGGTCCTCAGCTCTCCAGACTCATGAAGGCCACCACCTGCTCCAGCTTGAAGGCCAGCCTCTGTTTCCTGGCTCCATCGTCCTGCTCCAGTGAGCACACAATCTGCAGGCAGGACAGAGAGGTAAACACAAACACACGTTACTCTCAGGATTCAGAGACACACAACTGCAGCTAGTATGTTAGACTCTGGTTGTGTGATAACTAATCTAAGGTATAACAAGATAACAAGATGATGCATTCAAGTTATTAAAGTGTTTCTTTTACATGTTTAGAGTCTTGTAACAAGTGTTAGTAGTAATAGGTCAACTATTACTTCAAAGTATATTAAAAGCATCCTTAACATGTCATTGAGACATTTATAAACACTCTTTAAAATTCAGTTCAGAGAAGTCTGTTTAGAAGAGATGAAATTGTACTCATCATCCTGAGATAAACACTAGTCAGGCTTTTTTAAGATGTATACATGCATAGTTAAAGTTGCAGTTAACTCTAAAACAAGAGTGATACCAAGTTGGAGACATTTTTCAGGCATTTTGTCTTCACATATAGTTGCAGTAGTGGCTGAAAAAGAGGCTCCTTGGTCAGATTTGAATCAGGATCCCTGGTTTAAGAGCTCAACATCTAAACCCCTTAGCTACTGAAACTGTGTTTCTTGTGAGTTGACTAAGAGCAGAGTAGAATAAGAACTTCTTGAGGTCAAGGTTCATGAATTGTGAAGATAAAATGACGGGTAAATCCACAATTTCAAAAAGCAGATAAAAGAAAATCTACTCATGTACTTCACTTAAGTTGTCAAGCTTGAGGCTTAATGGAAGGAGAGAGTTAGTAAGACTTTAAAATGTCTGTTACGTTAGAGAATCAAAAGGCATTCTGTCAAGTAGTTCAACAAACAATTATGATGTTCTTTTATATTTTATGAAATGAATAAAAAGCTATAACAGAAACACTGCCTGTTACACTAATGCTTGATCACACTGGACATGACCATATTATCCTCAATAACATTAATTAAAATGATTATCATGACATAACGACACATCTAAAGATATCCCCCCCGAGAGACATCAGATTCTTCCTCCGTGTAAACTTATAGGGTTTCTAATTAAATATTTTTGCTATCTTGTGGGGGACAGCAGCTTGAGTTTTTATAACAGTAATAGATTCAAATTGTAATCTGATTCTAAGCAAAAAAACAGAGTCCTCAGAGACCACTGCTGCAGAATAATCTACTTCTTTCTTTCTTTTTTTCCACAACAATGCAAAATTTTCCACAAGCGACACAAACAACAAAACACAAACGCAGAACATTTTGCTGCTGTTCTTCACAGAGAAGCAATCTACAAACTTCTGAGTTCAGGATGAAGAAACACTGCAGTGGTTTTCCTTTTCTACAGATTTCAGTGAGTTGCTGAATCATGCCAGCCTGTTCACAGTATCATATCCATGCCAAAGTGAGGAAGAAAACACTGACGAGCTAGACTTCATAGAAATCATCAGATTGAGGGGACAAAACTAGAAACTAAACAGGACTTGGTAAGGAAGAATAAAGTTAATGGAAAAACGTTCTTTATCAGAGGGAGTGAGAGTGAGGTTACAGACAGAAGTGTAACAAGTGTAAGAGTTGGAATTACAAACCTCCTCAGTGTATTTGCCCACGTAGGAGTAAATCTCACTAAGAGAGCTCATGCTGTTGAACTCATTCATGTGCATCCGTGACTGTTCTGCCAAGTAGGCGTTCATGTCCTGGTCGCTGATCGCTTGCATCTTACTAATGTCTGAGTAGTACCTGTAACAAGAGACAGAGAGGAAAACAAAGCATAAGGACAACATTTAATATGTGGTGAACATTGTAAGAAATTCTGGGTAATGATTTGGGAAACAGAGTAGAGCAGTTGCTGTGTTTGAATAGAGATAGTGCTGCTGTTGTCCTCCGAGCTAATTACTCCCTGCAGCAGGTCTTTAAGGATGTGAAACTGATGCATGTAGCACAGAGGCAACAAGTGTGCTGCATGGTAACATGAGTGATATGGAGTCATAGTAGACACTGACAGGCCTTTGATTTCAACCTTGAAGAGCACAACAGAACAAATACACACACTGCACTGAAGTAAGGGTAATCAGTCACTGTCAGCAGCAGCTGTGTTGCCCCTACCAACTATGTTAATTAAAGCGCGTTATTTACATATTAAATTCCTGTAGCTGCAGCCGCTCGAGGACAGGCCGGGTGTTTGGCTGGATAACTCTGGGCATGTGTGAGGGAGAGATGGATTTGCCAGGAAGGTAGTCTTCAGAGCAAACTGAGCAAAGGCAAAGGCAGGTGGGTGTTGCTTATAGCCTTTGCACAGAGGTCACGCACACACATCAACACCTGCTCAGTGCTGCAGGGCAGTTTTAGGGAGCACCAAGCAGGGGTTTGTTAGTGTAGAGACCAGGTGTGCTTGTTTGTAAAAAAGTTTGAACAGACATAACTTTAGTGTTTACTTAAAAAAGGTGGGGGTAAAAAGTATTTGTGAAGTTACTGTCAAATAATTGAAATATTAGCTTTAGATTTGATGAACATTTAACACAGAGTACGGTCTAGACCTGCTCTGTTTGTAAAAGCGTCTTGAGATAACATCTGTTGTGATTTGGCGCTATACACAAAAAAAGATTGATTGATGCAGATGCAGGTCAGAGGGGTTGGAGGTAAAAGGTAAAACATTATATTTTGGATTGTTTGTCAAAGTATCTATATTGGAAGTCTTCAGCTATTATAAGTTGTAGCACACACATAACAATGTGAATAACATTCATGCAATATTCAACTGAGCTGTTCAGAGTAATCATTTTTATGTTCTACCCATAACACCCTAATATTTTTTAACCGGCAAAATGTATAAACCATTTTCAAAATAATAAATATCCTTTTAATGAAATACCAATTTCATTTTTTGCGTATTACTCTTAGAACAGCACCATTAGCCCTCTCCATTAAATGTTACATTAGAAAATGTACTGATCCATATGCAAGCACTCTTGTAAACAAATAATGTTCTGACAGCTGTGATGGATATGTCATTGTCAGGAGACCGTCAACTCCCACATCAAATTCAACACTAGTGTCAATATCTCACAAGCCCGCTCCACTTCACAGCCCCAAATTAATAACATCAACATACTGCAGCAAGTACAAAGCTCAGTGGGATAAAACAGCTTGCTCTGCCCAACGGCACCGCCTCCACACCCTAAATATGAAAAGAAAAGATGCTGAAGCTGCATGGTAAGAAGTCTGAAATGTCTACATGTGTTCCGATTATGGAGACGCACTGAACCTGCTTCAGAGACTTCCATCCAGAGAAACACTGAAACACAAGGCAAGGACGTCCTGCCTTTACAGAGAAGCTGGAGCAAGAAGGATGTGTCTCCTTTACCTCTACACTGCTTGTTTACCCTCTGTCCCCTGAGCAGTTTTCAGTCTATGCATCCTGCCTTTAACTCCTCATGACCCTTACTTTGTCACATTTGGACAGCAGTGAAGCATTACATTCATCCCAAGTCAATCTGAACTATATTACTGAAATGAAGTTTCACTGTGGATTGTGTATCAAAAAAGTTGCAAGGAAGGCATGTTTCCCTTCCTTCACAGGGTATGAGATGTGTCTGTTACGGCACATAAAGCCTCCTCCTAAAAAATCCACAGTACTAAGTGTGCGTAAAAAGATGAGTAAACACAGCCTGCGTGTGGTGCCCTCTACTGTAGCAGTTGCAGGATTCTCCGTCCACAGATAATTTCACTGCTTACAGAATCCATTCATGTATCATACAGCAGAGGATACTCACACCTATTGTTCATAGAAGACCTCATACACACACCCACACACTCACAGGACGACTGAGAACTGTCTACGGCCCATAGCTGCTCTTTTGGTTCCACCCATTCAAGCAGCAACATAAATATTCTGAGACCTGTGATGAAGCCAGTGAAACATGAATACGTCTGACCGCTTCACACTACCCCATCTTTTATTCAGGACCTTCTTTGCCATCCTCGCTGACAAATCAAATCAATAAAACTCTCATTTAAGAAAATACCTGCTGCTACTGCCTGCTTCTCTCAAGAATACACTCACACTTCTGCCTCCTCTGTAATGTAGATCTCAAGCCCTGGGCTTCCATTTCCACTGTGTTCTAATTTGGATTGAGTTTCATGGCCCATAGCTCACAGTGCTACAGCCCCGTTGTGTATGTGCTGGAATGAAACACAGCCAGTGCTGGTTTTCTGATGTTTCCACTCACATAAAGGCCCACCCCCCCTCAGCATACACACACTTCTCCCCTTCATCACTCCAGTGTGTGGTGTGAACATGTGTACATTTTTATCAGCTCACCTCTCCACCCAGCTCTTGTAGCTGGGAATGTCCTTGGCATAAAGCAGCTTGTTGGAGGGTGAGTCCTTCCCAAGGCGGTGTTCTGAGGTGGAGCAGGAGTCCATGAAGGTCTGGGCCACCACAGACAGACAGGCGTCTGTGATGCTGCTCTTGTGTATGTCGAACACAAACTGGGGGTTCTTGATCACATTCACCCAGAAACGCAGAGGTAGGCTACACAGAGAGAAGAAAACAAAGAAGAAGAAATTCAGTACTTTTTCACAACTGTTAAATAATGTTATGTATGTGTTGAGCAGCCAGTCTCCAGTTGAGATTTAGAGTCACATATACTATTAAAAAATGCGTATCCTGTGTGTTTTTAAATCAGTTTACCATCACATAATTTACTACGACCTGAAGTCATCACACCTCTCAGAGTTACAGAGACTAAACTTACTCATGATTTTATGTATGTGTATGCACTGTGCTGTTTGTCCCCCTGTCCTGCAGATAACTTTTGCATTGTTTGTGCAGCTCCATCTCAGTGACAGAATGCTCACACAGCGTCGCAAACAGAAGAACAAAAGAGTGTAAAGTAAAACAACAGCCTGTGTCCAGTTGAACTGCTCTGAGATTAAGTCCCTAAATGCCATTTTTATATTTGCTGCAGCCAGTCAGGCGCTAGATGTGAGCGTATTATGAGGCAGAAAGGAGGACGAGGACTCATTCACTTTGCAAAGCGAGTACACAGGCCCTGCTGTTGCCGATGTGCTCTATTTGATGTGTGTGCACAATTCAATAAAACCTTTATCTTTAAAACCAGGTGGTGGCTGGCTCTCATTTTTTCCAGCAGTGTCCAGGGGTCCTCGGTGGGGGCCGCACAGTGACACAGTTCATATTGCCTTGTTTGTGCTAGTGGGTCCTATTTTGTGCCTGTCCAGAATAATAAAAATATACAAGTCTGTTTATTTGCTTGGCTTGTTTCTGTCAAAACGAATAGATATAGGCCCCACTTTATCTGTGTGCAGCAGTGAAAGGGCTCAGGTGGTATTAAGAAAGAGCTGAGTGTTACTTGGATCTTATATCTATACTATTCTCTGTGCTTTTAGCTGAAGTCGCAAAAATCTAACAGTAAAGACACGGTATTCTAGCCTGCATAGGAGTTTTTTCTGTGTGGCACGATATCAAAGAATGAGGATCAGAAAAAAAGAAGAAATAAAATGCAATCATTTAAACACCACTGGTGCTTCTCTACCATCCCACTAAGCATTTATCCGAGCATAACCACCCACAAAGCCATTCAGATGTACAATCCAACAAAAGGGGATTTGGACTCAGGGGAAGGGGAAACTCTGCATTATGACTCGAAAATTAATTGAAGCAAAGAATCTAGAGGGATTAGGTGCGGGGATCAAAGGGATATTAACACCACTGCTGTGCTGCCTTGATTGTTGACAATCTGCCCCTGCTGCCCCAAGCTTTGAACCTGCTGTATTCCAGAGGGGAAATACAATGATGAGTTACCATGGACTGTGCATTCAAAATAATCACCATGATATTGCTAAATATTACTTTTTGTGTAGGCAAAGCACTTTTTTTTTTGCAGTTTAACCATGCTGTGAGTAATTCCAATCTACAGGACGGCCATAATCAGTTCTTTTGGTCAGGGATTAGGTTAAGTATCAGCTGCCAAGATCAAGGGCATCTCTGATCCAAGAGGAATTATGCTGGTAGAGTCAGAAAAAGCCCATTTATTAAATAAAGAAGACTCTGTCCATTGATTTGGGACCACAAAGTGCTATAGTTTCAAACATCCAAGAATAGTGTGTCACCTAGTGAAACAGTGTGAATACTTGGATAGAAACATTAAGCTTCCCACGAAACAGAATCTTTATTTAGTAATCAGATTTTAGTCAAGGGGAGTGTTTGTCCATTTAAATCAACTCTGCAAATCTTCATCTCCCCAAGAAGGAAAGATTACCAACCAGTGTTGACAAAACTTCTTAAATGTGAAGTAGAAAAACAACCCCAAGAGTGTAAGCTTTCTTTACAGTTTACCATGGCTAGTTCTAAATATGTTAACAGGCTCCATACTGCCAATAAAACAATAAAAGCAAGATGATGCGTAATAAAATCCATATGAACAAAGTCTCCCTGCAGTCTTTCAGTAACATGTCTACTACTGTTCGCACTGATCAAAACTTCTGGCACACAGAGCCACTGAGCCTCTGAATTTGCAGTTGTGGGATGTCGGCCTAATGAAGTTGTGTGCCATTGGCACGTAAAGGGTCACAGATGTTGTGGTTGAGGGCTTTCCATTCCAGGGATTACAGCACAGACAGGGAACAGCCCAAGCCTGACCTTTTTCATGCAGTGTCCTGAGTTTGAATTAACAGCTTCAGAAAGGTGACCTGGTCAGGCATTGTTCCAATTTCACCTCGGTAGGTGAAAAGGCACGACCTTTAGTGTGAATGGCATGCTGCAGTGCACCCCTGAAAAAGCAGTATGACCTTACAAAAAGGCTTAAAATACCTTAAAAACTTTCTGTAACCTACACACAGTAAACTTTACAGAAAATTAGCTTACCCCTAAACACCCTGGTGATACCATCTAAACTGTGAAGGCTGGGACTGCAGTGTGACAGCAGAGAGGTGGTTATCAGCATGCAGAAAAGAGGGTGTGTGTGCCAGTTCTGCACAATAATTAAAATTCTGCCTGTTTCCCGACATGACAAACATGATGCAGACAGAGACACACAAAAACACACACACACACCGAATACAGAGGAGCGAGGATGAGAGGAGACGCTGACACTCTGCGGCTAATCCAAAAGATACCATCTGGAGATGCTCTGGGAGCCAGTGACTCATGCATGCACACAGTTACTGTACACGCATACAAATACACATTACAACTCTGTCACACAATACAGAGAGAAGTCACAGCTTAACAGGATATTCAGTTGGAAATTGACATTCAGAGACAAATTTTTACTTAAGAATACCATGATGCTCACAAAGGTAGCCTAAAAGAAACATGGCACATGTGTTGGTGCTGCTACTATACTATCAGGAAGATGAGACCGGATTGTAAGGTGTTACAGATAATTTCCTGAGCTTGAATAAAGAAGTAAAATGTCATGGTACTGATATATGAAGACACAAAAGGCACTAAAGGACTACAGGCTGAGATATAATCAAATATAATGGCTACCTCAGAGGATGTACAGTGGAGCTCTTATGAAAACCGTGGAGGAAATGTAAGGGTGTCACTGGGGTGTGTGTGCCTCTGTAATGATGTAAAATTAATGGCATATATGATGGAAATTAGCCTGGTAGGTTTGATGAGGCAAAGGCCTGGTATAGGAGGGGCACAGGTGCTGTAATTCTAGACTGCCAGACAAATTGAAGGTGATAGTTTCAACTACGATTGCACTCTCAGATTATTAAAGGTTAGGGTTCAGCACACACAGTGAGAAGTGAGAAGACAGATGCACATCCCACACAAAGAGGATATCTGTGGTGGAATTAGACAAACTGTTGTGTGCCATCTCAGTGGCTTTTGTGATGGTGTGTTGTAATGACTAGCTATTCATTCACAACCCTCTGGTGAGAGCTCGTTCTATTAAAAGTCAAATGTGAGAGCGACCCACTGCTCTCAAAAAACACTTAACAGAAACTGAAAATGGCCCACGCACACCGAGCCACAGGAAAGGATCAAAATTAGGACCATGGCGTAAAGTAAATAATATTTCTTCCCTCCTTTAGCTCAAACAAACCTATTCTTCCCTCCACCTCTCTATTTGTCCCTTGGTGCACATCAACTCTATCCTCCCATCTCCATGGTACCCATGGGTCTTGCGCTGAGTGATGCATGCTGGGATCTTGGCAGAGGCCAGGAGGCTAATGAGATATTAGTGTGCGTTTAACTCCCACTGAGTTCACTTCCCTTTCTCCACCTTTTCATTTCCCCCCTCACCACATTCAGGTGCACTCTGGTTATTTAACCCCTGCTAACCGGTAAAGGTGGACTCACAAGAGGTCAGTATGCTCTAAATTAATCAGCTGGTATTAATTTAGAGGTGGACTTCCTTCCACCCGGGTGCGTACATTTGTCACTTTGGAGGTTTCCACAGTGACAGGCGTTTTTTGGCCCAGTTATCCATGATAATAGATGGAGAGTCCTTGGCAGCCAATTGGATTAGCCCCTTGTGGTTGGCTTTAATGAAGATTACACGCCCCTGTGGTTAATGGATATTGGGAAGGAAGAGGCGTGTGGTGAAGCTTGGCACTGACACTGGGTAATACCAGGGCAATGCCATGTGAAATGTGGCAAAATGTAAAATTATTTCTGCAGTAAGTTAATCAACAGCTCAGAAAAAGAACCATGAACAGAGATAGATGCTCCACGCTGGTCTACAAATAGAGACATTCATTTTATGTCTGCCAAAGATCCTCACCAGCTTCTTCCAGAGCCTGTGATATCAGTGTGTGTATGCTAGTGTTTTATGTCTGAAGGTATGCACATATTGAGATACTGAAACTGTTAACTCACCAGTTGCTCTTCCATGTGTGTCGGACATGCGGGTCGTGAATGTTGTGTTTGTCGGCCTGCTCGTCCAGGAAGTCAAACATGTACTTGATGGCCAGTGGCAGGGCGCTGCCTCGATGGGCTGTGCTGAAGATGGTCTCAAACAGGTCATCCACAAACTTCTGTAACGTACCCTGTAGAGGAGGAAAATGAGAGAAGGAAACAGATTAAATGATGGACTAAACTAGACTTTCATTATATTCTAAGGTGACAACCAGTCGTATGAGACAGCTGATAGTCAGTGCGTTGAGTGTCAGATGTGTTCACTCTATTTTAGTTTCCACTGCTACACTGGAACAAACATGGGAAACAATCACAATCCCATTTACAGTTACTTATATTGAATTAAAAAACATAACACTGTTGACATTCTTTGTGAGTCCGTAGTGTCAGTGTGTCAAGCCATATTGAATGGGACACAAGGAACCAGGGAATGGGATTTTGCTGCATCCCAGGGCATAATGTTGATGGAAAGATCGGCATAAAGCTGTGTCGATATTTTCCTGTGTGGCTTTATGAGTTGTGCGGTGCGTGTCACTTTGTCCCTCTCTTCCATGTTTATGTGTCTGACTCCTATCTCACAGACCTGGCCTCTAAATCTGCTTGCAGCTTTGATGGGGGAAATTGTTATTTCACAGCTGACTTTTAATAATATCTGGGAACAGGAGGCGCATCTCCTAAGCCTCTTTGTGCTGCCGGATTAGCTCCCACACTGCACCATTGACCCTAATTTGATTTAATGTTGGTGACTTTAAGGAGGAGGAGGAGAAGAGAGAGCAGAGACAGAGTGAGAGAATCTAATCCTCTTGTAAAGAATGAGCTGATGGGATGCACGGGAGAAGGCGAGGGCGAGGGATGGAAATGAAACGACAGAGGTTTCCTATCAGGAAAAGAGGCCATTGAGTGTGGCAGATGAGGTGTGTACAGGCATTGGCAAATAAAAATCCAATTTGGGCTGGAGCGGGTGACCGAATCACGGAGTCAAGAGAGGTAGGAGAGAGTGGGAGGAGAGAATCCTGTTAGTCCGACAATCACAGCTATAATTCTGATGTGGCCCACATTCCCTTATTGTTTTTCTATGAAAGGTGGAATCAAGTATCTCTAAATCAAGCCCACATGTCTGTGTAGTGACAGTCTGCATTACAGGTTGTGTGTGCTTGCATTTATATGTGTGTTGAACCAAAACCTGCGTGCGTGTGTGCAGAGGCTGTGACATTTTACGTCATCCTCCATCTCGAGGGGGAATCGTGCATCAACACTGTCATCATCACGGGGTTCTCTTGTTCCCCGATGGAGCTGAAGCTGCCAACACATTCCCCCCACACCCATCTACCCTGTCATTAGACCCCACTCTAAACACAATGTGTCATCTGGGTGTTTAGATTCCGCCTGCCTCTATATTGAAATGAGAGGAAAGCAAACAATTAGACTGTGGAGATGATACTGAAATACTCTTGAGGGTAGGAGTGAGGGCTGGAAATGTGATCCTTCCCACTGCCCCCTCCACTGTCCACACATGAGCTTGCCCCGTACCCACACTCAGTCACACTGACACTGATGGAGCTAATATGTGAGACGTCAGCGGCGTTGCCAGGGAGAAGTATTTATTGGCAAGGTGAAAGCCAAACGCAGTCAATTACACTGCCTGTCTGCCCAATCATTCCTCACCAAGAGAGATGGGCGGCCAAGATAAACTGGTTATTCCACAAAAACAATCCATCTGGAAAGATGATGTGCTGTCTGCAGTCAGGAGCCCCCTTCCTGCTCTCTGGAATGGGATAATGGCGGGAAATAGAGCGTCTTTAAGAGGGCCAAGAGGGGACGTGTGTGCACGTGTAGAGCGTTGTGGAGGGTCGAACAATCTTAGTCAAGGCTGCCACTTCTTCTGCAGAGTACAGTTTGTGTTACTTTGTTGGATTTGAGTGTTGTCCAAAGAGGACTAATTTTCTTATTAGTAATACATACATTTTTAGATATCTCTCTCTTTGTTCAATCCATTCAGCAGAGTTAAAGCCTTACTTTTTTGAGCTAACACTTTTGGGCCAGCTAACTCATTGACTCTTCTTCGTTGGTAAAACTGTGTTGTAGCATCAGTATGCTGTAGTTGACACTCTTTGCCTTCTGGTGAAACTGAAATCCAAAGTTTTTTTCTTTTTCCAATAGATGGATGGTTTTGGCAAAAAAGGTAAACGCAAACAACATTTTGAATGTTTTTTTTTTATATATTTACCTTGATCATATTTTACTCTCGACAGTGTGAGCAACAGATTAAAATGTGCTTGAAATGTTCATCCGGTGGTTAGCCGTACGTTCAGGAAAGGGGGTGTGGCTCTGCTGTAGTTCATTTTAGATGCTATTGAAAACTGTGATTAGCATTCAGTCATCCAATCCCATAAGTATGATGGAATCAGTCAACAAATGTTGTTGATCAAAACAGAAAAATGTATGTCCATTGGAATGCTTGGGGAATCTGAACACTCGTATATTTCATGGACCCTGAAGTGGGAGTACGGGTGTGTTGTAAGTAAGGGATAATAACAACCTGCTAACCATACATTATCCTGCTTATTACCTGGCCATTAACTTAAAATATAAACACTTTGTCAAAAACATTGATTAAAATATTATATTATTGATTTAAAATGATTTATGTTTACAGTTTTTAAAATTCCTCGTCAGTTAGCGTCCCATGGTGATGGATTCTTATCAACCTGTTAAATGTTACGGAACTCTTTTCAGTGGATTGTTTTGACATGAATGCATGCGATCAGTTTGACTCTGGTGTTGCTCACATTAGTGAATGTTAATAACCGCTGTCAAGGGGTTGTCAAGGGGTTTTGACCAATCAGAATCAAGCATCTTATGCAACTCAAGATCAGTAGGAAAGCCAGGTAATAATGTCCTAATAATGGACATTCACAGGTGCATGTCTGTAATTTTCCTGATTCTTCAGTGTCTTTTTGCAAGCTTGCCTGAAAGTTGGGTTGTGAGGCACTAATGCTGATTTGTTTTTACATTGGATACATAGACCTGTGAGGGCCTTCTCTATGCAGACTGCTACACAGAAGCAGGCGGGAAATCAGAAAAGAACCAAGATGTTCTTTATCAAAAAATTACAGCCTGGACAGATTGTTTCTTTTTTCTTTTACCTTCCCTCCACGCTGCTGTCTGTGTCTGATAGTGTGGACGTCTTGATGGACAAAAAGGAGAGGTGGTGCTTTAACAGCCAATTAGAAATTTGCATTCAGCTGTTGGATCAAAGTCACATTCCCTCCAAACTAAATTAACTGCTCTTAGGGAGCCATTGTAACAAGCTACATTCAAAGAGACTCATTCTATAGCTGTTTCTATTTATGCCAGACCGTTTTTTCTCACTACAGTAACACCTTCACTAACTTTATGGCTCTTTTCTTCTTTTCTCTTTCTGATATGCTGCGGCGTCGACACAGCAACGAACAGAGAAAACAAACAGAAATATCTATTTTCTCTTTTTTCACCTGAGGGGATAGAGGAATACATTAGAATAATCTTTTCCACTGAGATGACTCACCCAAAGTAAACAAGAATATTTAAATAAAGGGAGGCTGTTCTGACTCATGTTAACACAGGGTGATGGTTAAAGTGACTTTTTAACCTTTCACCTTATGAACTGCTTCTGTACATTAGTCAAGATGAAACTGTGGGGCAGAGATTTGGATGTAAAACCATTTGCCTTGTAACCTATTTCAGATCCACTGAGGAGGATTTTGACTTGGAGAATAACTGACCACAAAAAAAGAGCAAACACTCAACACTGATCTGATTTAAGACTCTCTAAATCAAGGATGGCTTACCTTTGTAGCTAGAAGTCTTGTAAGGTAGATCTCAGAGACCATCTTGCTGCCGCGGTCGCCCTCCTTCTGGTCTCCGTGCTCGTGGTTCTTCACCAGGTGCCAGACTTTGACCCCACTCTCCAGGTCAGGGGTGATCATGGGAGTGCGGGAGCGCAGGCTGTCAGGGCTTCCGGTGTACTTGATCATGTTCTCTGTGAAGAACAACGTGTGTTAGTTCACTTTATTCTTATATAACTGATGAAAGACACAGGGTCAAATGATATTCTTCTGCTAGCTTCAGACTAACTTGATTTGGTTTCTTCTTTTTCTTACAATGATATTAAACAGAAATAAACATTTATATACAGCTTCAAAGATCTGGAAATGAAAGATATATTTCATTGAGTTTGCTCAAGCTACATCAGAGGGGTAGACAAAATAATAAGAGACGACACTGAGAAAGAACAAACCGCATCTAATCCTTTATCAGAGCAGAGTATGTTGCAAACAAGAAGAAAAGAGAGCTGACAAAAGGCACAGATACAAATAGAAAAGAAAACAAGCTAAAAATAAAAGCCTGCTCCTTCACCAAGGAGTGGAGAAACCTGCATGTCAGCCACAGATTACTGTGCTTTGGCTTGTGGCTTCCAATTTACAGGCTTGAGAGATTGGACATGAAACTTTCAGAAAGTGTGCATGCTTAATTTTTCATGCCTTCTTCTCCCGAAGACGAGACATTGCACGGCCAGCTGACACAAAATCGAAACAGGTGTCAGAGGAGATGAAATATGTATGGCCCACCCAATGGCCGCAGTGGCGATGACATTTCCAAACACATGGCTCAATGAATGTTTACACAGTGTGAAAAAACATTGATCAGTGGGTCAGGTTTGGAGAGAAGAGTGGGAAAAAAAGAGTGTTTTTCTGTCGTGACAGAAATCAATCCGTCCAGAGAGAAAAGGAGGAGGAGAGAGTTCAGGGGGAAGAGAGACAGCTGGAGACATCAGATACAGAGTGTGTGTCTGTGGGTGTGTGTGTGTGTGTGTGTGTGTGTGTGTGTGTGTGTGTGTGTGTGTGTGTGTGTGTGTGTGTGTGTGTGTGTGCTCTTCCTAAATTTAATCACAGCACGATCATGTGACGAAATGTGTCCCTGTAGAAAGCCATGTTTAACTGTGTCTATTGTGAAAAGAGCTGTGTCAAGTATCCTCTCCAGAGCTAATATAACTTCATATTTTCAAGGACAACGGACAGTTGTGGCAATTACTGTGCTGGTTTTTGAGATTTTGTGCATGCAGGGGGGTGTGAGTGGGTCTTTACATAAAGCAGAGTGGGTTTTTCCTTTCATTTTCTGTTAATTATTGTTCAAAAAGTTGGAGAGCTGAGGGTGAGGAAGAGTCAGGGATACACAGGAGAGAGATTTCAGGTTGGATTCTATTCTGATCCTCCACACAAAGGAGGTGTTTTTTTTGTCTGATGTTTTTTTTCCCTCCTTTTTGCTTCTGATGGAAACATTACATCAAAGACTCAAAGGTTTTCTCCTTTCATTGTCTGACTCAACATGTTACACAGTGTTTGTCTTAATCTTTGTACTTTTCCACAACTTTCTCTCTCGCTCCGCTCTCCCCCCCTCTCTCCAGCAGCTATTATAAATTCCGCCTTGTCTCTTTCTTCACTACTTGGTCATTGTACTCACAAAGAGTTCAAAGTCACTCTCCAGCACTACGCCAGTAGTGAAGTGGATCACACTTGTGTTTGAAGTCAGTCCTTTAAAAAAAATGGCGAAAGAAGATATGCACGGTCTCCTTCCTCCCTTGTCTGTAGCTTCGCTCACCTTGTCCTATCTGGTCTAATTTGAAGCCTGAAAGGCGAGGTGAGACCGTATGGAGATGAGGCGATGCTAATAATGTGGCACCACATTTGATGTGTCTGAAGTGTTTGTGGCCAACAAGGCCGGCCCTTTGATCAGTCACTAACTTGATGGTTTCTGTGGTTCAAGGAGACGCAGAGCAGACGGACAGACTGAAAAAACACTGACACATGGACACACTTTGGAGTCTTAAGGGGGCAGAACAACAGGAGAAAAAGTCTGTTTGGTCTCTTGTTATGTTTGAGAAATCCTTTCAACTACTTTAAATTGTGTCTTGTCTTTTGAGGTCTGTCAGGGTCGTCGTGCAGAGTGCTGAGGATGCACGTCGCCGGTGGAGGGATCAGGTGGTTTCTAAGTGAGGATTGTCTTTTCAAATATCACATTTCATTGGATGCAACCTTGATATTTTCATTCTTTTATCTGTGTTTTGATTGAACAAAGTCTAACTTCTTTGAACCTACCAATGCATTATTTATTAGTTTAAAGGCCCTTCAATTTTATGATTTAGTGGAACACAAAACAGCTCAGGTAATGCATAAAGCAAAACATAGTTTACTTCCTAACTGTGTTCAGAGGTTGTTTGAAATCAGAGAAAGCAGGTATGACTTAAAAGGAACAGGTATTTAAAAACAAAAACAAAGACAAGGACAAATATAAAACAGAGGTGTGTATCGGTTAGAGGGGTAAACTTTTGGAACAGTTGTGATGAGGAATTAAAAATGTGTAACTCCCTTTGAGTATTTAAAAAAATGCTTAAAAAACAAACAGATAAATAAATATATGGATGAGGTATAAACTATAAATTTAAGTTAGATTTCTCTAAGATTTCTGAATTGCTGCTTGTTGAGATTGAAATGTTTTTTGTTTTTTTGTTTGTATATTTGTATAACATAATTACTTGCACAGTGTTGCCTATATGGTATAAGTTATGTTAAAGGGTAGGCAGGATAAGCCTTGGCTTCAGCCTACACCTTTTTTGGTCAGCATGGGATTGGCTAAAATATATGTGGATGTGTGATCGATATGTGTGTGTATGTATATGCTGGACTCTATATATATTTTCTCGATGAATCCCTCTGTGATCGTTTTGTTTTTTACTTTTATTTGTAATTTTCACATTGCTTCTAAGTTGTGGAGGGACGTGTTGGTCGTTGACGCAGACCAAAATAAACCTAATACACAAAACCAAAACTTCAAGATGTGAAGAACCAGTTTCGCTTACCGTATTTACTAGCTGAAGTTCGAGACACGGTGGAGTTGTTGACTGAATTGTAGGCTGTGACTTGCTTTGGAACCAAGGCCATTACTGCATTATCAGGAACCTGAAAGACAGAGATACATGTTTTATGCAAATGTCTGCTCAAACAAAAATTCCTGCACACGTACTCTTTTTGCATTTTTGCAGATTTCTAACACAACCAATCTGAAATCCCATAGATCACTGCACAAGTGTCATTTTCTATATTTCCCTCCATCTATTCTGGTTTCATGTGGATACACAGCATATCTTATTACCCTTATGTGCTCCATTCAGCCCACACATACATATGATGAGTGACAGGGGGAGGGTGAGTTTAGCCGTGCATCACACGGACCTGTGTGAGAGGGGACATCCCATGGTCTCTAATCAATAATACCTTTCCTCCAGGGTTGGGTATGTGTGTGTGTTTCTGAGAGTGTGTGTGTGTGAGGGCGTGGGGAATCAAGCAGTGTGTCTTTGTGTAAATAAGTGTGTGTAAATGAGTAAATGAGTCAATCCTGGGCTCCTCCTTCCCCAGTCAGGCACACAGGATTCAATTAACACAACTGGGATGTACTCTGTCCCAGCCGACACACACATGCACACACACGGTACACCCCTGCTCTGCATAATCTGGCTGCCTGTGCTGCAGGGTATGGCAGGGTTAATTGAAGTGGTCTCCATCATGGAACGGGTGGATGGGACAGGGAATAAAGACCAGGGGCCTTTTTGTGCATTTCTGTGTGAGATTGGGAGCTGAGGTCTTATTAAGATTGTATCATTATTTCACCCAGTCACTCAATCTGCTCCTTGTGCATAATATGTTTATATTATTGTAAGCAGGAGGCCCACAGGGCAGATTTTGTTATTCCTTTGTGGGAAGCCCCCCTCCTCCTCTCTAACACCCTTAAGCATGCTCCCTGATCACTGCTCTTATGTTGAATGGATTTAAAACGAGCACAGCACAATGGAACATAATGAAAAGGAGGGATGGCATTTGGGGAAATAACATTTGTAGGAGCGGATAAAGGCAGAAAGCAGAGCATGCTGTCCTGAAAGAGAGGAGGAGAAGATAAGCCTCTCATTAATGGATAGAGAGATCTGATATGGTAAATGCCATATTCTACTTGTAGCTACTGTACCATGTGATGTTTCCCTGAATCAGATTTCAAACTTTTTTCCTGAGTTCGTGACGCAAACTGTCGTGCTGTAACTGGAGGCAGAGTGAGTGGGTGAGTTTGGCCGGTGGCAGATAAAAGCAGAGTAGTTTAATAAAGGAGGGAGCAGAAGTTTATCAAGTGTGTCTGGTTGTTTGTTTGAGATTCTAATAAAACACTTAATACTCTGATTTCCTTTCTGGAGCACAGCTGGGTTTGTTTAATAAGAAGAGTGCATCATGGATTTGATTTGTAAAAAATCTCCAACTTCATTATTAATCCATTTAACCCTTTCTAACTGAAGCCACAAGTATATATCAAGTCCAGGGTGAGGATGCCCTTCATTGAGGTCTGAATACATTTGTGGTATCCCCCCTCTCTTCCCTTACTCTTCCTGACAAATTCTGAGTGGATGGGAGTGTTTCCGCTCCATTTTTTTCCACTCTGTCAAGGATAAGGTGCCCTTATTCCCCAGCCCTGAAAAAAATGAATTAACTTCTGTCTTCATTATCTTCCCTCAGATTCAAATCAGCTCCCTAATCCATTCCACCCGCGCCTCCCACTCGAGGCCTGTTGACACTTGCTGATGCTGACATTTAATTTGGGCACCATGCAAACTGCACTTGGAGGGGACAGTGGCTGCTTGCTTAGCTGCTCCAATTATTAACACTATGTTGACAAAGCATGCCTCACTTTGCATCTGGTATTACCAGATAAGTGCATAAGTTTTATTCAACTTTACTTCACACATTTCTGTAAGATCTTTAAGAATCAGCACCACACATGCTGATTGGCGTACCACCAACAAACTGGTGCACATGTCAGCATAACGTCTTTGATGTATGTTGCTTTGGTGCAGCATTTAATACTCAGTCATATGCGTACCTGATAATGAGCCAGCATGTTCAGTCTCTTCCAGTCACCTTCTATCTTAGTGGTGACATCTTCATCCTGCAGGATCATGCGCTGTCCTCGACCCTGACGCCATTCTGCAATGCAAATGAAAAAAAATAAAAAGATGAGACCTTTACCATCCATGTTATCAAACACAAATCCCTTGACAACATCTGTCTCTTTTCTGTGCTTTGATCAATCATATCTGCTGAACTGATATGCAATGAAGCGCTGCCTGTGAGCTAGTTCAGGCAGGCAACTGGAGCTGCACTGATTCATGCTGACACGTCATCCCCTTTATCAGCTGACCACACATCCTCTCATTTGGCAGACTTTATAAGCTGCAAGATTTCCTGTCTCTGCCTTGCCAGTACTACTGCTGCTGCCCTGCTTAAGTGCTGTGTGCAAACTTTCAACCCCACCGCCTCCTCAGCATCCACCTGTGGGCTCTGATGGGGGGTTAATCCTATCTCATTACTCCTCAGTTTCTGCATATAAAGTGAATCTGCAATGAATAATGAGGTTTGGAGCCTTGATGCCAAACACAAATACTGCTCTGCTGCATATCGAAACGTTGAGCTTAAAACAACATGAGTTGTCTTACTGGAATGGATTTTATTTAATTATTTTTTTTTAATTGAAGTTTTTATTCAGTACAATTTGAAACATGTTTTGCAGCTGGTCAAAGTAACAAAGCATTTTTTCCAGAAAGTAAAGAGGTACGTAAAGCAGGTATAAGACATTTCTCTAAATATTCTTATAAAATGAGGTGATAATAGCGGTGAGAGAAATAAATATTTTGTAAAAGAAAATTCAAAGCTTAGCAATTCCTTTGTGAATAAAGGTAGTTTGCTTGGATTGGTATTGAATAGATTTTGAGGGTCTTCCTACTGTTGAAATCGAGACAATTGTGTATAAAATAATCAGTGAAGAAAATGAGATGGTTCTTAATCCCAGAAGAAGTACTCTAAGAAGTAAAATTCTGATATAAATGATGCCGTGCAACTTGAATTCCAGGTAGAATAGTCACTATTTTGACAGCTGACATCTGTAGCTTGTAAGTCGGCATATTATTCACAATATTTAAACTGTTTACATGTGAAGCAATCACATCCTCCAAAGTTAAGTTTGCAGTTTTAACTTTGGTTTCTACTTCTTGTATAAACTAAATGAAAAAAAAAAACCAGAGAAGCAGAATAAAGCATCACACTGTAACAATCTTCACCCATTGATATTTTTTCTTTCTTTCTCTCAGGATGATCAATTCACATTGTCATGAAAAGCCCGAGCAGAATGAAGAAAGCTGGAGAAAAATACAAAATCTTTAGAGTGGGTGTAGAGGAGAAAAGCAAAGTGATGTAACACCAAAAGAGAAACAGGACCGAGGGAGAGAGTAAGCAAAGGATAATTTAATTCATCACTCTTTTCTTTTAAGAATGACACGCTTACTTTTAACTTTCAGTCTCTTCACTGTCGGTTCGATCGGTGTGATTTCAGTGGCATGTTCAGGGCATGTGCGCTTCCTCCAGTGCCAGCCCTCAGAGTCTGCTCTCTGAGGGCGCTACAAGTCCCTGCTATCCCTTTTCCAACCCTCTCTTATAAGGCAGGAAGCCTCATTCCCACAAATTGGACAGGAGGATATAAGACAACAAATCACCTAATTTCCACACTTTTCATCCAGTAGTTTCCAGGGAACATGAGAGTTCCTTTCATCAAAAAGGGACAACATTTTTGAGACCTCACAACTAATCTACATCTACACAACACACTGAATACACCAGGCACACCACATCTGTGCAACCTCAGCACAAAGCAGGACAAAAGCTGAGACAGAAACATCTCTCAACACCCCAGCAACATTATCATAAGTGAAAAAGGAAAGCCATCTCGAAAACAAACAAGCACATGATTCTTTTTTCCTTCCTGCAGACGTCCTGGGCTTTGTGAATACGTTATTGTGTCTGTGCTCCTTGCTGAGCTTCCCACTTGAGTCGGCCACTGTCATCTCCTATTCCGATCACAAACGGGAAAACAAAGCGGCAATCACTGCGGTGCGTGATGAGGCCTGTCTTTGGAGGATCGGCCAGAATTGTGTTGGCATCTGAGGAATCTGCAGGAAATAAAGATTCTCCTGTTGTTTTTGTCTATACAGTACATCTTCCCATAAAGATGCAAATGAGCACCCGTCTCCGGTCGAGCCTTGGTAAACAAATGAAGAAATGAGAAAAAAAGAGAGGAATAAATACAAGAATACACTTGGAGTGAAAGCAGAGCAAACTGAGAATACTCAGGCTCACAAATCCAGTGGTCCTAACTCAGTAGACGAAGAAGGAGAAGGAGACGAAGAGTGTGTCTGTGAGTGTGCAAGTCTGTATGGACTCAAATGCAACCAAAGCGATAGAGGCCTTGGGGATTGTAAGAAAGCTGATGGTGAAGAGAAAGGCTGAAGGTGACTGTTGTACTCCATAGAGATGCATGACTCACATTTGCTGCGGGCAAAAAACACACACGCGTGCAAACACACACACACACACACACACACACACACAGGGCCTAGCTTCTCTATTCTCTAAAACCCTGTGGAGGACGGTGGATTGCAGCAGTGGGGAATTAAAAACAATATCTGGGATAACAATACTTGCGGCCAATCTGTCTCAGGACAGGCCCGCCACAATCCCATTACCCTTATCAGCCACTGCGATCAGTCTGTGTATATGAGGTTGTGTGTGTGTGTGTTTGTGTGTAGGTGTGTGTGTGTGTGTGTGTGTGTGTGTGTGTGTGTGTGTGTGTGTGTGTGTGTGTGTGTTTGTGTGTGTGTGTGTTCGTGTGGGTGTGTGTGTGGGTGTGTGTGTGTGTGTGTGTGTGTCAGAGATCTGGAGAACCTCTGATAATCAAAGAGTACCTGTCAAAGTAAAAAAGTGTGTCACAATAACTGAACAATCAAAGGTAAACCATTTTCCTTCTACTAAATGTAAAAAGCACAAGAGCAAGAATGCTTTGTACGCATGACTTACAATTAAATAAACCTACAAAGGTGAAAATATTTGTCCAACAAGTACAAGTATTGAATTCTACACTCAAGTTCTCTTGTGAGCCTGCATTCCCTCTCTCTCTCTCTCTCTCTGACTCATCCACACAATCTCAGACACACAGAGAGCGAGTGGCCGGCTAACTGAGGATTTCCAATTCCCTTTCATAATAAAACAATAATAGAACAACACATCCTGCCCAAAGGGGGCCATAAAACAATTTTATCAAGGAATGCCGTCAAAAGGCCAAAGCAATCTCTCCACTTAGCTTTCACGCAGGCAGATTCCCCACGGTATGCACTCAGCTCATCTTAGGTCTAGGTTTGGTTATAAATATGCTATTACAAACACACAATGGGGGCCAGGAAAATCCATCTGGCAATATTAAACCATAAAAAGCAGGCCCATGGTGTAGAGACAGCCTGTGGTTTTTGCAGACAAACAACCCTTGATAATATTGTTATTCACAAAAGCATGCGTGGTGTTGTACACATGCACAAGGTGTACAAACCACCTGATCACTAGAAGTCTAGCTGTGAAGGTTTATCACTTCACCCTCTGCCATCAGAGACCCATTAAAGTCATTTGCAAATATATTAAACTTGAGTTAGACACCATTGAGATACCCTAGAAATGCAGTTATGTAACAAGACGCAAATGAAAATCAAATAGTTGCCCATAGGAGTCATAAATGACATAAAAAGGCCAAACAAGACGTTCCTACTGAACCCACTCCAAGTAGAAAGGAAAAGGAGAAAGAAGAGGACAGGAAAAGAGACTACTGAGCGTCTCGATTGATTAGCTGATCAATCATGTGACTCAAGCGCTAGTCAACAAGAGAAGCGATCAATGGGAAGTTTAGGGAGGAGAGAGACCAAACTCAGACATCTGACTGAGAGCCAGGAAGTCCAGTCTCCCCTGAGGTTGAACAGAAAGCCACTGCTCTATATATCTAGTAAGACTCGCACTTTTCAAGAGAAGCTCAGAGCGCTGAGAAAGCCTTTGTGAAAATCAATGGGTGTCTATGTTCAGCCGTTTTCTCCAGGGACAGAGATGGGAAACACTTCATGGACTGAAATGTTTTGACAAACTATAAGGTGATGACAGTGATGTGCAGGAGCGAGACCTCTCATTACACACAGAATATAGAACTATTAGGCCCCATGTCAGCACACGGATATTTGAAGAAAGGCAAAAACTCTTCAGCAACCCATCATTACAGCAGCACATGTGAGGAAGGTGCACATTAGATTTTTCCTGCAGAGGGTCAGGTGAATATACCCCACAAAAGAGGACTGTTTGTCAGCAATTTCACATATTCTTTACAAAAAGAGACTGAGAGCTGTACCAAGGTCCATGTCGGAGGCTTTCAGGCGGTGGGAGTGCGGCACGTTCTTGTAGATGGCATCCAGGATCTTCTCCTTCACCTGGCTGATGGTGTCACAGTTCAGCGCCTTCACCTGGATCTCTGGGCTCTTCTCGTTCTCTGGATGGATGCAGTTCACTACCTGTAGCAGCGACACACAGAGAAGTGAGACTGAGAGGGGCACTTCGGATTGAAACAGTATCCCAAACATCGGCTAAATGTACTGTAGGTAAACTGATGCACTTGCAGAAAGATGACTGCATCCTGTTTAGCTGATTTAGTGCTTAGGTTTTATATTGAATCTCAGCGACCTCGGGGAACAGGTTTGTGAGTTTTATGTTAATGTTGTTGATTGCACTGTGGAGTGATACTCCGTGGAACTGCTTTAGTTTTGCTGGCCAAAGGGTCTGTTGGACTATTGTAGCTTTAACAAATCATTGAACAGCTCTTCTCTCTGAGCGTGAAAAGAGGCAGCGATGTGTTACTTGAATTGATGAGCCGTAAACAAACTTAATATAACATTATTAGCACATTCATCAGTTCTTTCAGCTCCCCCTCCAGGTAGTGTTAGAAATACCTACATTAGAGGAATAATAATGTGTATAAAAGAGAGAGAGCACATGAGTTACCTTCTGCAGATGCACAAATGTTCATGCCTAATGTACTTATCAAGTAGAAGTTTTTGTTTAAATGTTTGTATCTTAAGGCGATGTCGTAGAGGAGCAACGTGGTTTGGTTGTTCTGTTGTAAAAGACAGATCTGAAGCTCATTTGCAGGGCATATTTTTCCCTCTCCTGTACACAGAAGAGAGTACTTCCCTCCCTGAATGATTCAAACAAACATATTTGACATGGGAAAAGAAAAGACTGAGTGTGTGAGTTTCCCCTGCTGAGACAAACACGTCACAGTGGAAAGAGGACGACAGCAGACAGGCTCGGGGAATAAACAGAAGGTTCCAAACAGAGGGAGCTTTAGCATCTCTGCTTGTGACACATACGCATGCATAATCTCTTTATTCCCCCCTTATTCTGAAGCCCCGCTCTTTTCTCTGACAGCTCCAGTCTTGACAGGAAGTGAGGTCACCACTCCTGTGACCCCTGTGTGTCAAGCGTGTCGACGACAACTTTATGTCCCGTTACTCATCTCATGACCAACAACCCATAACCACCCTCCTCTTATCCCTGAAAGCATATTAAAACATCCCCTTTCAGCCCTTGCACCCCTGGGTAGGTGAACCCCTTACCAGTGTCTTGTAGTCAATCTGCTGTCTGATGAGCTTGTCCTCGCTGAGCGAGTAGCGGGCCTCTCCTGTGATGGAGTCAATGGGGCCTTTCTCCATCTGCTGCTTGATGGCACAGAAGAGGGAGAAGAGAGGCTCGCCTGCACACTCCTGCAAAATGATTCGGAGAGAGAGGGGCAGATAAAGTTTGGAGTGAGGAGGAAAACTTTGAAGTCATATCTGCTGTCAGTAGAGTTTAATATCTGAGGGAATTTATATTTGAAAAGTTGTAGTTTATTTCTATGATGTTTTTCCAACTGCCTTGCCTCCAGAATGGCTGAGTAAGACTTATAAACACCATGTCCAAAACTTTATTGCTCCCCTAAATTAAAGAAAATTGTACCACCTATCAAAATATAAACTTTGGTGGAATGCAGCAGGAGTTTGAGAGAGATGTGATGGATGAACTGTGAAAAATGCCTTAAGGGACAGACTTTGAAGTCACACCGTCTCCACTCCTGAAAACACTGCTGTTTATCAAACAGGAGAGATTGGCCATTTATCATTGTTTTCATTCTCCCAAAAGCTGCAGTGAAGGGATGAGTGAGGAGACAGTGAGTTTTTTTTTTGTTTACTCAGTGGTGGAGAGAAAAGGTGAATATAGGTTTTAGTGAATTGTGGTTCTCAAAGGAGAAAAAGGTTATTTATTTAATGGGAGTTCAAAGGCGGGGAGGCTGGCTGCTCATGCAGATTTACTGAGTTTTAATACAGACATTAATAAACCTTAACATAAAAAAACAGGACTTTTTTTGGTTCAAAGTAAACTAGACTGCTGTATATGGATTTTACAAAGATTTATATGCTTATAAACTTGCTAACATGTCCAGTAAAATGCTTTAGTTTCTGCAGTAGCTTTGAGTAAAGATGTGATAATGTAGCAAGCAGTGTAGAGACCGAGATCTAATCATCTTGAGGTTTATTAAGGTGCTCCATTGTTTATTAAAGCTGATAACAAATATGATTAAAAGTTACCTTCAGGAACTTGTAGAGGAGGAAAGTAAACCAGTTGGTCAGCATTTTCTCTGCAACAGACTCAGTCCTGCAAACAGACAGACACAAAGCACATAATGAACATATGATCCCCGAGCTCATATTACTGCCATAAATATTCAACACCATCATCACACATTCGGATAAAAAGATGACCATTTCTGATGAATAGGCTTCGGTTACACAAATATAATTGCAAAGACATGAATTGAGGGAGCCTCCGCACATGCTATATGATGGCCTTTCAAACAATCTTTGGGCCGGCTTTTATGCTCAGGCACGCTGAGGGCAGCTCGTCTACGGCGGCGGGGATTTTAATATGAGGCAAAGCAATTAAAAGCCTTTATTTGATCCCAGTGGATTGATGTCGTTAGGGGGCTGGAGCGGCTCTGTAATAACACTGGCCTCATTATCAAGTGCTCCCTTGCCTATTCACTGGACTAACACTCGATCCGTGCACAATGGAAAGTGAATGAATACATCTCCCTCTCTTTCTTCGCCTGGCATCCATGCTCCAGTGGTGTGGCAAAATAGTGTGAGTCTGCGTTTGTGTGTGTGTGTGTGTGTGTGTTGACCTCGGCCAACGGTGTGATTGATCCCCTGTGAATGGCTGATATGCATACAAAATAACAACAACAGAGAGAGGAGAAGCAAGGATCCGATATCCTTTGACAGTAACCTTCTTGACCAGCAGCAGGGGTGTGTGGGTAATCTGTCAAGACAACTCAGACACACACACACACTCCTCCCTCTGGTTTCAATGAGCAACTACCAATGGCATCAATATTTCAGGATTAGTGGCCATTGTCGTCTGCCACCTGCAGCCCTCCCACCTTCAGCCATTGAAACAGCCTCTTTAAGGGGCTCCACATCGAGGCGTGAGGAGGGACATGATGTCCGCTGTGCCAGTGGGTCGGTCTGACACCCCCCACCAACCCTGGCACAACACCTGGGGAGGATTAACTTCCTGCCTCTCACTGTGCCCACACTTTCATTCTGCCGCCGCTCCCGCCCTCCCTCCATCCCCAGATCCAAGGGTCAGCAAGGTCACGTTTCATCTTTTCTTTCATGTGTCCTTGCGGTCTTGCTCCCTCCCTCCCTCAGGCCGCCCCGCTCTGGATCCTGTAATCATACACACTTCCAAATCCTCTCCATTTTCACAAATGTAGCCCATCTATCAAAGGCATGAAAGGAGCATGGAGAAAGGAGGAGGTGCACAGGGAAGGAAGGAGGGAGAAGTGAAAAGGGAAAATGAAGAAAAGGCTTGGCTGAGTCTGGCTTTCCTTTTCTTCCTTTTAAACTTCCTTTTCCTTTCTCACTTCCAACACTGTGTGTGTGCCTGTGTGAGTGGACAAGTGTGATGCTGTTTAAAGGCTAACGTGCAAAAAGCACAAATTAATCCCACTGCGTATGTATTCAGAAATTACCATGTGTGCTGACGAGTGTTTATTGTGTTTGTGTGTCTGTGCATGCTTCTGGCAGTGGGTGCCAGCCCAGCAGTAATAAGAAGTCTTGGCACGGCCTTGCCAGTTTGCTTATGCTCGTTCTCGATCACAGCTCAGTCTAGAGGGAGCGAGGATAAAAATGGAAGTGTGACGGCACTTCTTTAAGATCTAACGTTTGCGTTAGGTTTTAACAACTTTCAAACAATTTCTCCCCCAACCCGCTCCTCAGCTGCTCCTCCAAACACAGCTCAATCTATGTCTGGGTCAATGCTATGAAATGTGCCGTAGCGTGTTGGCATGGTCAGGCCTGCCTACTTGGCACCTGGTCAGAGGGGCAGTGGGCATCGAGAATGATGTAGAGCAGAGAGGACCTGGCAGTGCTTGACTCCCACTGATTAGTGAGGTAGGGTGGATGGGATCTCTGCCTCATCGCACATTTAACCACAGGTATAGCTGCCAGTGACCTGTATTTGTGTGTCTGTATGAAAACAAGCACTTAGACTCTGTGGAAAACTGGTAATTTCTCAAAATTAGACTTCAAATTTAAGTTTGATGTTAGATGTAAGCATAAAAACTAACCAATAAAGCCACGTCAAGATTCTCAGCAATCCTGCTCGTTTGCCAATCAAATCAAATCAAACAGCCTCTCTTTTATTGATGGCATCTCCTTTTAGTGCAACAAATTGATGTTATTTTGCAGATTAACTTAAAATGACATATAACAGCAATAAATGCCCGCCCTAAAGAAATCAAGGTGACATCTTAAGCCAAAGAAAAATACTCAGATGGCAGATATAATTTTGAGTAACAAATCACATAAACAGTCAGCATGGTCGCAATTATCAAAGTTCTCATCCATGGGGTGCTGGTTTAGCTATGTGGCTGAATTAAATCTAATAAATATAAGGATGGACACTGCATCTGCATCTCTGAGTCTTTTTCTGTTGTCATGATTTAAGATAGATGTTCCATTCTGGCTCCGACTGAGGTGGATTGGTCATCGTATGTGTCAGTCTGACAGTACTGGCTAGCAGCTGACACTGTTTTTTAATGCTAAAATCCAAATACAGACATTATTCTGTCTTTTCCGCTCACACAAACAATAAAAAACGAAAAAAGTAATAATCTTTATATTTAAGAGTTAAACCTGAGATAGGATTGTAAGTATCTTTGGAGCCAAAGCAAGGTTGTAGTCGTTGCAAAAACATATTGGGCTTTCATCTTTTGACCAACATCAGAGGTGATATTTTGACGCATTAACAGCAGGCAAACTAAACTTAAAGCTGTGGACAGCTTGTTCGACTCTGCATGATAGGGGAGAGGGATGGTGTTTGGTGGGGAGGCGAGAGAGAGAAGGAGGGATGAGAGGAGTTAAAGGAGGAGAATGCAGCAAGGAATGCGACAGATGGTTGTGGAAGGCTCTTGTTAGTTAGCTTGCCTGGTGCTCGTGCTCCAGCACAGGTTGAGATGGGACAGATGGAAGGATGTGTGTTTATGTGTGCAGGGAGAGAGAAAAAAAAGACACACACACACACACACACGAGCAAACACACATACACAGACAGATTTCTTGGAAGAGAAGGCAGTGGGTAGCCATGCTCAGATGCTGTGCCAGAGACACCCTGCTCACGCACTTTAAGCATTGATTTAGCAATCAAGAAAACAGGGGAGGGGGAAGAGGAGGGGAGGAAGAGCTGGGAATATAGATTGAGCGAGTGAGTGGAAGAGAGAGAGATAAAGATAGTGGCAGTGTGAAACATGCGGCACAAGCATCAGAAGCGAAGATAAACAGGAGAGAGTGGTGGAGAGTGAGCCGACGAAGGCAGGTACTGAGAGACAATAACACTCAGAATGAGCGAGAAAGAACGAAAGAGAGAAGAGACAAATGAAAAAGAGAGCAGAAGAGAGGGAGGACTGCTATCTTTTCTCTGCAATATTAAGCTTCCTCTTCACAGCCTTATGCCTGTGTATCTTGGCTATTTTCAGCTGCTATCCAAGGACATGCCAGTCAGCCCACACTGAGGGGTGGCATGGCTTGCTCACGCTGCCTCATCACATCTGAAATGCATGCTGGGATGTTGAATCACTAATAAGCGCATCCGAGGAGACGGAGCCCATCTGATCAGTGCCCATCAGAATCGTGTGTTTGACAAATGGACAATCACACTGGGCGTGTGTTTGTTGTAAACAAGAGCTCTCGCTGGAGGAATATAATGGTGTTCACCCTGGGCCCTTTTTCTCCCTCTCCCCTAATAACACTGAAGCGAGAGAGGGAAAGTGGAAAGAAGGAGTGAGAGAAGAAGGTATACTGCATTTCTACAGTACTTAAATAGCAATTGCTGCTTAGTCTTTTCACCTCTAGCATCCATTTCTTATACGGAAATGAAGAACTAAATCAAATTATGGCGCAAGATAAGACAACATTTGATAATGCACATTAACTGTGTATAAGAAGTGGTTGTATCCTCTGGTTTAATAAGTACAGTAAAATGTGTAAGTTTGCTCTAAGTGGCTGCAAAAGAATATATAATGGCACACTGGAAAAAAATGCCCCTCCAAAAACAAGAAAAAAAAAAATTGAAAAATTTGCTTGATAAGATTTCTTAGAATAAGATGTAACATTTAGAAAACTGTGATCTTAAAATTAGCAGGGAAAACTTATTTTAAGCAATATTTTAACAGTATTTTAAAGTCTAGTGTCTCAGAATAAGACAGGAATGCTAACAATTAGTATTTTTTCACTCAAAAAAAGATTTCTGCACTAATACATTTAATGTCAACTTCTTCATTTGAGATATATTCACCTTAATTTGAGTTGTATTATAGCAGCACTTCTCTAGGTTAAAGACCATCTTGTACTTGAAATAAGATTACAAAGTTTAATTTGAGCATTTTGAGATATAATGTCTTCTCATAGTTAGCTGGATAGCTTTTAGGATAAGCCAGCTATACTCAAAAGGTGTAGGATGTATATTTTTATCTGATTTAGAAGAAACAGTGCCTCAAAACTGTAACCCACCCTTAAAAAAAAAACACTTTTCTTTCTTTCTTTTATCAATGTGTTGTTGTTGCTGTTTTCTGATAGATCCTCCAATAAAATGCATTTACTTAAATCAAGTAAAGTGTTTGTCTTAAATCAAGATAATCCGTCTTCTACAAATAAGATCTCAGCTTGAAAAATGTATGAAATGTAAAACAAACCTTGTTTCTTCTAAATTACAACTCAAAACAAGATCATTTCAAGATCGTTTGACTTAACAAGATATTTAAGATGCATTGTCTTAAAACAAGTCCCTCTATCTTGCTCAAATGTTACTTGTTAAGTAAATGTATCTTAAATCCATTGGGATGAGACATTTTGACTAAAAATTAGACAATTTCACTTTCACAAGATTTTAAGTTTTTGCAGTGCATAAAATCAGACGTGTAAGGAGCCTGACTTCTCTCTTGATTAGGATGTTCTTCTTTCATTTTCCCCTTGATGTAGTTCTGTATCTGCTTAGCATTCCATGCAAAGCAGGGCATTCTTCAGGTACGATTGACAAGGGGCTACCATGATGGCCTGCTAACCAAAGATGGAGACATTGCAATGGTCATCTACTCTGTCATTCCAATATGGTAATTTGTCTCGAATGCTGAAATCGAGGCTTGAAAAGTGGGACTCACATACCAGTGGGTGGCCAAGTCCTCTTCTTTTATGCAGTCTTTGGTGTCACACATACAAAGTGCTCCTGACTTGTAAACCAGCTGATCAAAGAGCTGATCTTGCCTTCATGCTTGAACAGTCAGCTAAACCCACTTGGTGACACAGCTTTAAAGTGTCTCCATTGTCCCTTACTCTCTCTCTCTGTCTCTACTGCACACTCCATCTCTAATGCCGTATCTAGTGCCAGGATCAGCGGTTACTCCATTGTTTAGTGGTCGCACCATGCTCAGCGAGCTCTGACTGCAATTAATCATGCCTCCTGCCCAGACAGCATTAATCCCTCTCTGAATCCCTGAGCGGAGTGTAAACAGGCTTCAATGATGTGAAGTTGCCCATGTCTTTTGGACCATGCAGTGAACTACATTCACTTTAGTCTTCTCCATGTGATACATGCTCGTCATATTTGTCAATACACTGGCAGAGATAAGAATCCAGCTGCAGGGACAGTTTGATTTAACTGAAAAATAACAGGCGGATTAAATTAGAAATCTATCATGTGTGGGTGTCAACTTGTGATGGACGGCCCTAAAGCGAAACAACAAGCAATACTATTAAAGACATGCACACACACACACATCACACATATGAATAACATCTGTGAGGAAGCCGGTTAACTCAAGTAACCATAATCATCACATTTACCAAACACTGCGGGCAGGAAGCATAATCATATACAGAGCTGTGTTCAAGTGCACGCCATTACGGCTCTGACTGAAAAATCCAAGGGAAGATTGTGATTGTGCTAGAGTGCAAGCTTTCACAGTCGCTCTTACTCCCTATTTCTCCATTAATGAGTATTTTTTTCCCTCTTCAGCTATTTGAAATGGGATTCGCTGCTAATTAATCATAATTATTTTGCTAATGATGTGCGAGTAATGCACTCTGGTGTCTCTCAGACAGAACCAGCAATTCAAGGTCATGGGAGTAAATTCAAGTATGTCACATAGTATGTCCTGTTATCAGTAGCAAAGGGCTAACTTTAACCTGTGCAAACCTTATCTCTATCTTTAGGAAGATAACACATCCCTGAGTTTGGATTGGAATATTAACAGCTGTTGATCAAATATGTGGCTTAAAAGCTTTTGCTTTAATCAGACAGAAAAGGAAGAGAAACTGGCTTTAGGAGTTCCCTCTTGGTTTGAAATATAAGGAATAGAAACTACATCACACTGGACACAGCCAGAAGTGTAACTTTGGCCCCTTGCTAAACTTTTCTACTTCTTTTTTGGCGCCTACTTCTCACCTGCGGAGGAGCAATTTGGGGTGGTTCTTGCTCTCTAAGTTTCGGTCTATGAGGTCAGACAGCAGGTGCTTCAGGACATCAGTGGCATATTCCAACTTGCTCTGCAGCACTGTCATGATAAGTGAGGCCACGTTGCCTCTGTCCCTCATGGAGAAACCCCGCTGGGCTTCCAGAGTGCGGATGAAACACAGCAGGAAGACCTTGTTGTTAATGAGCTGGCCGAAGAGCTTCAGCCCCTTCTCCACTTGCTCCTGGCGGTAGCCTGGCACCTGTGAGAAAACATTGGAAATGAATGGGTGAGACATGAAATGTACCAGGGAGGAAGAAATTATAGATGTGCTATTCCAGAAACACATAGGCCTTGTTAGCTTTCAGTTTATTTGAAGGTATTTTAAGCTCTCAGCCGAGGGTATCAAATACTTTAACATCAACATTAGTCTAGTTTTGAAACAAGAGAAAACATACACTCATTATATTTTTAGATCTGGTTTCTTGATATGCTGTAACAACAAAAGCTTGTAAATCCCTGTAGTAATTACTAACAGAAATAACGATAATTATGTAGAGTTTCTCCAATTAAAGAGCAATTATAAGTTAATATCCCCACCTTTATGAATAAGGATGGATAGCAGAGAGAAACAGAGTGAGGGAAAGAAAAAGAACCGAGGGAGCTTAACATCTTCCAGCTATTATTACATTTAGTGTGAAGGTTGAGAATAAAGGCAGGAAAACACTGAGCCTCTTGAGGGAATGTTTATTACTTTGATGGCACTGTGCTTCCATGCTAATGCAAGTAGAAAGGAAGTGCAGTGATGTGAATTCCCCTCGTCTGAGCCCAGATTGTCCCTGTACCATTTATACCAGTCACTTGCCGCACATGCCTCTTTTCTCTTTTGTCATAAATAGCACCTATTGAGATTCCTTTTTTTGTTTTTTTTAATCTGTCAAGAGCACTTGTGCTGCGGCAGCATCACTTTGTACCCAATGCAGCTGTCAACCAGCATATGTTCTGTCTTTTTACCTTTCCTAGAGGAACCTCTTGTAATCTGCTGGGAGCCATTGTTAAGTTCCAAGTCTAATTTTATTCTGCTTGCTTAGATACGTATGTACAGTGCTCTTGTGGGCATGTGTGTTCTGTGTGAGCATGTGATATAAGAGCACACTGAAATCTGGGAACAATAAAATGTAAGTGGAAGCGTGCTTGTGCTTGTCTCCTTTTGTATCCATCAAAATCAATTGTACACCTTTATGGGTTGCATAAAGGTGGATTCCCAATTTTTTTTTTAACACATCCCAAAGGATCATGGGAAGACATATCAAAAATACGCAAATGTTCTTCTATTCTCATAATGTCAATGGGTGAACTAGAGTATTTAGCGGGTTATTAGTTCACAACTGTCAAGACTGAACTTTCTCAAGAGGGTAGAATGAAATAAAGCTGCAGAAATCAAACCTTAAAGCAGAGAGCAAAATGGAATTCTGTTTTAAAGTGACTTTGTTTGGAGAAAGAGGAGAAGGCAGTGATTCTATCTGCCAAGAATAAACCTTAACAGTTAAAAGAAAACAAAAAGGTCAAGGCTATATCTGAATAAATTTGGATTCCTTTCCTAGTTGTACTCCAAAGTTACCTGAATACCTGATCAGTTTGAGCTATTTCTTAAACCCAGGTAGACATTTAGTCACCTGTGCTATTTTTAAATGCCTGAAGCCTGCAGTCAAAAACTCGACTTTAAATTCTCTGACACATCAATAACAATTAGGCAGCCATCAAGTTCCTAAGACAAGCCTGCTGCTTTCTTCATTAGGCTCCTATTCCATATTATACTCCTCTTACAGTCGGACATTTATACCAATTAAAACATAATTAATATTGCTTATTACTGGCAAATTCTCATCACGGATAGAGTGGCCAACCCCGAGGGCAGCGAAACGCGGGTCCATCATTCTCTTAATGGAACAAGACGACCTGTTCAATTACGGCTGTCTATCAATGTCACCGCTGGGGATAAATGACTTGATTTTTTTTCTCCCTCTGATTGACTTTTAATTTGTTTTTTAGGTGGAGAGAGAAAACGCTGCAGCGTCTCATATGGTTTGAGTTATTAATGAGAGCGCACTCCTGATTTGAGGGCTGCCGTGTTTGTTTTTGAAAAAGGGCCGTTGTCGACCGTCAAAAGGCTTTTGTTTACCAGACAGCAACACAAACAACAACGGCGTCAATTTCACCTACTGTGACCTGCTGCATTGTTAATTTGTTTGCTCATTTTGCTCTCTTTTCAAATAAGGCTAATTGCATTGTGATTGTTATTTGATAGAGATGGAGGAACAGGTAGAAACACTTCTGTCATCTGCACTATTCAACTTGAAGTTGGACACTAAATTAAATGGGAAATTGGTTTTCAACTTCACATACCTGCGGCTATCTTTTCTCAAGAATTAAGAACTTCATACTAACACAACTGATGGACTATCAACTTGGTGGAAATACTGAAATACTTGCCCCTAAGCATTAGAAATGTCACTTTGACAAGCACTGTTTAAGCAATTTAGAAATGTTCTGTAAAACTATCACTGAACAAAAGTCCTTAAACTTAATACAATCTAAATCAGTGAAAAACTCTGCTGTACCTCAAGATCTCTGAGTACAGGATGCTCCTCGATGCCGGGGAAGAGGACCCTCATGGTGTAGGTCCTGTAGTCCAAGAAGGGGATTCCTGCTCCATCCAGATCACTGGTCAGCTCATGGATGTCTGTCTGAAGCTCTGCAAAGGCTGATAGATAAACCAGAGGCACATTTTTAAATTCAGCATTAGATTGTAAGAGTAGACCCTTCTGCAGGGGCGTGTCCAGACTTTAATTATCGTATCTACTTTAATGTCTGACATTTAAAAAAATCATATCAAATCAAAAGCATACAGATTGCAACTAAACTCATCTACAGTCTTACAGTCAAAAACATTTATTGACAACATACCAAACGGGGCAAAAACAATGCCAATTAGTGTCTATAATCAGATTAGAAATTAAAAAAGGGCAGTGTCACCTGCATCTATGATCGCAGAAGGTTGACTGATTGATCGGTTTCTTGGATTTACATTTATATAACAAATGCTCAAGTGGCTGAATATCAAAACTGCCTAAAACCTAAGTTAAAGCAGTGAACAAGTTCACCTTGCAAGTGCCATTTTTATTTCTGGACTATGTGTCATGCAGTGTATAGATTCCAAAATCAGCTTTTTTTTAAACATTCTTCAGAGAGTTTAATTCAGAAAAGATCTTAAGATTTAAAAAATTGACGTGTTTCTCTGAAGCGTGCCTCTTGAAAATTAGTATACAAATACATTTTCCGAGTGAACAGAATAAGGTAGAAATATCGTGGAGGAAAAAACGAAAACGTTTCTACAGCATTAAGCACTCTACACCAGCATTAACATCTTACCCTCTTTACACTCTAAAGCCACACGTGACTCGAGGTTGTCCATCTGCATCTGCAGTCTCTTCAGAGTCAGGTCGCTTTCGCGAGATTTGCGCTTGTAGGCAATGAGCACCACCACGATGAACAGGATCAGCAGGGCGCCGGCTGCAGTGATGCCAATGATGGCTGTGCTGCTGAGCGGGCTGTCAGAAGTGATGTGGACCACACCAGGGGAGAACTCGATGCCACCCACACGAGCCTTGTGACAATTAAGAAATATAAAGAGGTAGATTATAATTAGGACATGCAGATGCTGAACATAAACAAACAATTTACCTTGAGAGGTGTTCATAGAGAGAGCCATATGTTAGCATCTTGTGTTGATACTTAGACCATGACACAAGTGATTCAATAACCAGAGCTGTAATCACTTCAGCAAAAGTGGCAAGAAGTTTCAACAGTTCACTCTCTGGAGATGAGATACAAGTGTCAATCAAACTCACAAGGAAGTACGTTGCTCTTGAAGACACAAACGTTTAAGAACCATTACAAAACATTGAACTTGAATCACTTTAAGGTGTTCGAAGCACTTCTCAGTCCTCAGAATCAACGTAACAGCTCAGACAGACATATTGATTTGTATTTTAAATGTGCACACACTTCTGTTTATTTGTGTCTATACTAGCTGTGTTACAGTAATGCATCCATCTCTGTCTGCGCCGTTGGGTTCAGGTGGTAACATCAGGAAGCATTTTGTTCAAAGTGGTCCCGTTTTATAACCACAAATGGAATCTATATTGAGTTTGCAAGAGCCCTAATCCTTCTTATTGAAGGCTTATTTGTTTGTCTTTTGTGTGCTTGTGGCTAGTAGCAGGAGCCACACAGCTGACTGGATTAGAGCTGTAGTCTGTCTCGAAGTGGACAAGAAGTTGGATTGAAGGCAACATGAGGCATGTCGGTGTGTCTGTCACACTGTCAATTGATTTGTAGGTCTGTCTGGCTTCTCCACCACAGTCTGGATGCCTGTCTGTGATGTGTATCTCTGTGCTTCTCTCTCTCTCTCTCTCTCTCTCTCTCTCTCTCTCTCTCTCTCTGTCCTCTCTCTCTCTATATCTTCCTCTCTCTTTCTCTTGTCTTTGTGTCACTCACCAGGACCTTGTGTCGACCCGTCAGGTTGGGTGACTCACAGAGCAGCTGGGTTTCAGACACGGTTAACATGCAGGGCTTCTCGCCAATCAGAACTGTGTAGTTCAGCTTTCCGTTGCCGCTATTGGTTGGTGGGAGAAAGTTCCGCCCCTGCAGGAGAAAATGTATGCACGTTTAGACTTTGTTTAAGAAAAGGCTTATAGCAATGGTTCAAAAAGTGGCTCTATATGTGTACAGAACGCATACCTACAAAAATGTTGCGACTAAAATTCTTAATTATGGTCTGAAATATGGATATGTGTGTGTTTAGTCATCAATGTATGTTCAAAACTGAGCTGGGAGATGTGGTTCAAATCAATATCACAATATTTCAAAGGTCTCATGACATATAATCAGGTCACATCAATAAATCATTGTACCTTCAGTATAATGGGTGATCCAGGTTTTAACTCCAGTACTCCTGACACACTGAGTAGCTCAAACTCAGGATTGGGGTAGTAAATAAAGTTACTGGTGTTGAGCGCCATCAGAGCCTGCACATCATCCAGTTTAAAGCCAAACTCATCAGGTCTCTCCGGCACTTCCTGGTGTCTTGCCAGGCTGATTGACAGCTCCGGGGCCTGGCACAGCATGGTGGTCGGGCTGAGCACCTGGCACAACTGGCAGAGGAAAGAGAAACTAAACTTATTTCGAAGCAAAGATATCTTATCAGAAAGTTGGTGTGAATCTTTTATGTTGCAGGTTTACATTTCAATAAGCCCACAAGAGACTCATTCAACCTTGAAACTCCTCCATTTCAAAAAAGTCCATAAAAGAAGCTGTTGGAGTATTTTCCTCAAAGAAAGCCACCAAATGAGGTGTAGTTAGAAAGCGTGTGCCATCTCACCACAATCAGGCTTTGATGTGTGAAGATCTAGGAGTGATAACTAGGTCCTACCCTTCCTTCATTACCCTCCAGAAAGACCCCCCACCCTCTCATCACTTCCTCATTCTCTGTCCTGTTATTCTTTTGTGATCTTTTCCTCTCTTTAGCACATTCTTATTCTGCCACTCATTCCTCTCTATGTCTCTTTACAGCTCAATAACAGGATCTCTTACACCTTTTTTTGGTGTCTAGAGCTTGTTTTTTTGGTTCTCTGCCTCTGCCTTGGTCTTTCAATTGACATTATATGTGATATAAATTCTTCCTTCCTTTCTTTTCATACTCAACTCATTTTGTAAACAAGAACAGCTTGTCCGATCTGTCATTTTCATGCAACACGCCCTTCAATATGCCTTTAACATCTCCATTCCTCTCGCTCTGTCAGGGCATTGACAAATCAAACCACAAGCACAGGTCTCATTCAGAGACATTTCTGTCTTATTCACAGACGTTTCACATTTTCACTGTAACCTCGGCCTTGCAGCCACTCAAACCATTGCCTGTCACTTTAATTGGATCCTTGAACATCAAGCTTGACAAATCCTGCAAGGTCTTCAGGACACTGTGCACTGCTGCAGTAAGGTAACAGGTAAAAGAAAGCTCTCTTATCTTTGCACAAATGTTGCTCTAAATGTATTAGAGGTAGATTTTTGTTTTTCACTGAACTGTGTGAAACTGAAAAAGCTAGATGTGTAGAAAATCTTCTATTCGATCAAAGTAAAAGTAGCCTGACCAGTTTCTTGAGACACAATGCTCTGTAAAGGCATATGTGAAAACAGATGTTAAACGCAGAGCGAGGTCATGCTCAAATGGACCATGACGATAGCATTACTGCCTTTTGTTACTCCCTCTTCTTACAATCAGATCACAGAGACCCTTGTGTGGCTTTATCTTTTCCCCCTTGGGTAAAAGGGTGAATAGAGGGTGAAGAATTTGATAAGGGCCAGTCTTTGTGGTTTGAAGTTCGATGTCAAGACTTTCACGTAATTACGCAGGTGTGGAGACGAATTACATCACTCTCTGTTACTTTAATTGCAACCTACTCTGAGTTTTTTCTTTGACCCATTTACCTAAAAGTGGCATCCAGGCATTTAGTCATGCTCAGTACAACTAAAGCTTCACTGCAGCTGACGTATTTGGGTGTAAAGAAGACAAGAGAATGGAACATTGGTGCTGGTAACAGGGGTGTGTACAGACTTTTTAGACTGGGGGTAATATAAGGAAATGTGCCACCTTGAAATGTAAAGTGAGTCATAGCTCAAATAGTTGAGCTTGATATAAGTCCCGCCCCTAACAGAGTGAATGGCCAATCATAGTTTAGGATTTCCAGGCGGCATCTGAAATGACCAATACGATTTTAAGAAAGGCCCATGCCACCCCCTGGATCCACTTGTGTGTGTTTAAGAGATTTTCTGACAGTATTTTAATTTAACTCAGTCAGCCAGTATACTTAATATTTTTGCAACAAAATAAAATCACAACCATAATTGCAATAAAATAATATTTAAAATGTTGACATTACAACTAAACAGCACAGAACACAAAATCCTGACATAAAAAATATAGATATTCACAATAATAACGCCACTAGCTATTCAACTTTACATTTATTTTAGCCGAGATGAAACAGAGAACAGCATATTGTTTGTGTTTACGTACATTGAGTGTCTCAAAGCTGTTATATTTGGCTCTGATGAGTGGGGTCTGAATGATGTCCAGGTTGGTTCCTGTCACGGTCACTGGGGTATGTCCACTGTGAGAAAGACACAGAGGAGAGTTTAAATGTATTTGGAAGACAGTCACTGGGAGTGATATTGATGCTTTGAAGTGAGATTAGGCTGACCATGCAACATCAGTGTCATAAGTGGTTTCATGATCTGGTTATTAAAGTTAAAACAAATAAATCATCAACTACTGGATCCATAACATCCACTTGTGTCCATTACCAGGGATTATAATGAACCTACAGTCAAAAAAAAAAGTTAACTAGATGCTTTCATATTGTACCTGTAGATGCTCCACTCTGGCTCTATCTTGGTGATGGTGGGATCCTCCACATACTCAAAGCGCAGGTCCTTCTGGAGGTGAGCTCGGTCTATGCTCACAGACACGGACACATTTCCATAGCCATTCAGGGAAGCATGAGTTCTGCATGTGAGCCACTGTCCACCCCTCCTACAGCGATGACAGGATGATCAACAAGGAGTTATATTCGTCAGTCGTAGACAGTGCTATGGATTTTTATTTGCCAATGTGTTACATAATGTAGACAATCATCAGTAATTATCCAAGTTGTTTAACACGATGATTCAAAAACCAATATCCATGTAGTATCTAAGACAGATGACTGGTTTCTTAAGTAGACGTGAATAGATAGTTTATTGACTGAAGTTGAAGTTGTGCATTGATCAGTGTAAAGTGGTAGATTATAATGATATTATATATTTCCCTGTAAGAGGATGAATAAGAAAATGCCCTTTTAAATGTATTAAAGATAATTACATTCACCAAGCAGATGAAAAATCTGAGACTGAAGCTTCATATTTAAATGTCTTATTTTAATAAACTATGCACAATTACTTGATCACCTTTTATCCACTCTGGTTGTTTAACCAGGGAAAAAAAGACCTTGCCAAAATGACAAAGTCAAAGGGGTTAACCCAGTAGTCAGACCAACGCTGGCTTTGACTGAGCCTCTTTTTAATTGACTGACTTGTTCCTCACTTACCTCAGATAAGTACATGGCTGGTCCTTAAACATGATTGACACGTTGCTTCCAGCGTCAAGGTGGCTGCCAGTGATGTTGACTATGGTTCCCCCAGAGACCGGCCCTCTGCTGGGCTTGAGGTTAATAATGCGTGGGATCTAGATAAAGGGTGGGGGTTGAAAGGTCAACAGTAAATCAAAGGATGGCATGAAGAGGAGTAGGACTAAGGAAATAAATTATATAGAGCTGAAAACCTCACAATACATGAAATATACTCAAGAGAGAGTTTACTGACTTAAATGCAGAGGATGAAGAAGTGAATCAGTTAAGGTGATATAGAGTGATACAGCTTTAATATATGGGACACAATTAAAGGAGTGCATGAGGTGGCCTCCTGTCTGTTTATTTCATGCAAAACTTTTCATTGTTTATTTAGCAGATAAAGAAGATAAACATGCTTAAATTCAAGCAAAACGTTTTACATTTTCATAGCTTCTTATTAATGGTCTACTACTGCTGATTCATATCATTTTCTATATGTTTCACTGAACAATATCCAGTGTATCCTCACGTTTCTCAGCCCAGCAATAAATCCTCATTAAAATTAAACAACCTTTATAGCTCAGCAGGGAAAAACATTATAAGAGTGAGATGCTGAGGCAAACATAAGCAAACATGGTCCCTTTTGACTACACAACTATACTGTACAACTACTATAGTGACATTCAGTCAGTTATTTAGCTGTTAATTCATACCTGCTCCAACAAATCCCACTCACATACACCACACTGCAGTCAGAAAGCCTTCTTATTAAAGTGACACAGCAGCAGCTGATGTAGTCCACTGGAAGCTGGGTATGAAGTAAATCTCCCTCCAGTTCATTTGGCCTTCTTATAATCTTATCTCCAGCCTGCTGTGTGGTGTGACATCTAGACCTGACACCATATAATCCTTAACAGAGACCCCATTGAGGAATAAACCTCAGCCAGGGCCCATTAAAGTGTGGCAGTAAAAATGATATCACTGCATAAAACAAGTACATAACGGCAACTACTGCAAATTTGTTTTAGAGCGTGTAAGTGTGTGACTGATGCTGCTTAATTATGTGCAGAGTGTAATGTGTGTGTGTTTATATGTGTTAAAATGTTTATAACCATCTTTGTTTCGTTCTCATTCTGCCCTCATTAGAAACAGGAAGTTATTTCACTCTGTTGAAACACACATGAGAGAAATGCTGAGAGGGAGACCATCGGTGAGAACGGCACCACGCTGGGTCACTGCCAAATATACACGGGAGCCAACATGTACACAGAGTATTAACACAGTAAGTGAGAATATAGACCAACAACCAGCAAGGTGTGAACATGCAGAGGGTGACATATGCAGCAAGGTTGCCTTTTGCTCATATAAGCAAATTGCTCTATTTGATGAATGTATTATATAGCTACATAGATTTTCTGACCATCAAATAGTTGTAGACAATTAAAAAGAGTGTGATCTTTCTTTCAACAAAGACAAACCCAAAGATGCAAAATACATTCATTTTCAACATTTTTTTATCACACACTTCTTACATTGTTTTTCCTCTTTATGTCAGAATCCGGAAAGACAACGGCGAAGCATTTTTTCTAAAGTGATATTTTAGAATTGGTCATGTCTTGAAACACATACAAAAATGTTGAGACTTAATCTGCCTTCTGTCACGATGCACAGGACTTATCACCTGGCTAGCTGTTATGGTTGATAACTCCTTTTAATACCTGCAAAAATCCTTCCTTGCGTTGTAAAATAAGCTCATACATAGGTAGCACTAATGGGAGCTTTATTTGTAATGCTTGCATGTTAATTAAAAAAAAGTTAAATTAAATGTTGTATAGTATAATAAACTCACCACAAAGTAGTAGTACTTGGTGGACTTTGCCATGAATTCTGGCCTGCAGTCTCCAACCCCAACACAGACCTGCACGTTCCCAGTGTACTGGCTCTTCTCTGCTTTACCCATCTCACACACAATCCTGAAATCAAACAAGAGCATACAGTAATATGGAACTTGTAACATGAAACAAATTAAAATGCACAACACCTAAATAGAAATGAGACTAAAAATGATACTTTATATGAAACTTCCTGAAACCCTCCTGCATTTGTCCATACCAGCAGATTCTGTTAAAAAAGGACCTAAAGCTATTCTATCACCTCCATAAAATAATGTATGACTTGGCAGCAACTTCAACTCCCTCGCACTGCCAACTTGTGGGAGAAAAAGGAAAAAGTCTCTATCCTTTTACATATGACCTCAAATACAGCTACCTCCTCTGCTGGGTCAGCATTTGCTTAGAAAGTGCTGGCACACAGCTTACTTTCTTAGCAGAGGAAGGCACTGTGTGTGTTGATAAGGCAACTTTAAACTAGTTTAAAATAATATGATAGACAGCACCTGTAAGGGACCAAAGCTTTGGATTAAACTCAAACGTCAACTGAATATAACCTTCTGAACTTTTACAGTGATTAAAGGGTGTGTGTGTGTGTGTGTGTGTGTGTGTGTGTGTGTGTGTGTGTGTGTGTGTGTGTGTGTCCGTGTCCGTGTGTGTGTGCTACTATGAAAAATGAAGACCTGAGTTCCTCTCTGCTGTCCACAGCATAACACATTCAAGTCTCCCATACTCTTTGTGCATGGCTGTGACTTAAAGTTTTATCAAACTCAAATTTTCTCTGGTCTGGGATTAGGCCAATTTAGCATTAGTTCACCTATCATGTCATAGTCTCTCACTCTCTCTCTCTCTCATCTCTCTCTCTCTCTCTCTCTCTCTCTCTCTCTCTCTCTCTCTCTCTCTCTCTCTCTCTCATCTTTTCTCTTGCTGCTTCAGATTCAGACACTCTCTCACACACACACACCCTGAGGTGAGAGCTCTGACTCATGATCGGTTGGTCATGCTGACTCTTTAAAGCTCTGTCGTGTGGGTAACACAGGTAACACGGTGTAGTAAGTGTCAGGTAACTTGCTTCCAGTAGGGCATGAAGGGTTCAGCTGTGGTCAAGGAGCTTTCAGTGGGATTATGTCAAGAAAAGGGAGAGCGGAAATATTATGCTGAATTCATGATTAGCTTTGCTGCTGTTCAAATGTGTATTCTGACTTCCACCTATCGTTGCTGTGCAGCAGGTAAAAGTCTATATTTGGAGCTTCTATGTATCTGTGTGGAAAAAACGAGTGGAAAAGAAGGAGAATTACCGCACAGCAAAGATCATTACAACCTGTAATTATGAGGATATGTGCGATAAAAAGCTGCACTCGTCTGGCTGCTGCCTCAGTAAGACTTAATGTTCTGTAGGATTGAAAGTTTCAAGGTAAATTGAGGTGAGGATAGCCTATTTATGACCCACTTTATGCCAGTGTTGAATTTAAATGATGACTTACTGTTCAGCAGGGATGTAGCCCTCTCGTATTGGGGTGCAGTCCACTTCAGCCACCTTCACATTACCCTGGATCTCCCTGAAATCCAGTCCCAGGTTCTCACCCCGGATAGTCACGAGGGTGCCACCCTCTCTGGGACCCCGAAGAGGGGTAATCTGTTGGAAATCAGAACGAGATATAAGACATTATTTATTTTGTTTACACCAATGTTTTTGCTGCTAACAAAAGATATGATGGACAAAAAGAGATTAGAGGTAGTTCAATGGAAGTCTGCTCAATTTTTGTCTCCATAGCTTCTTTTGTTTTCTTTATTTAACAAGTTTATTCATTACTACATTCACCACCGCACCTCTCAGTCGCTAATGTTTTTGCAAAAGATTAAGAAGCACTTTAGTGTATCTGTCTACCCTATTTGATATTTCTCCAGTAGCTTGAACATGTGCCTAAAACCTGTGACTAAACTGTAAATTTGAAGGATGCACAGTTTTGGATTTTTGTTATCGTGACACATCTTTGAACAGTCTGATCTTTTTCTAATTGATGTCTTATAATACCAGCTATTCTTAACATGTTTTAGCAGAATGGTATCTGTAAAGTGTAACAGGTGACAGTTCAAGGCTCAATGAACTTCTAAGGCTTCTGGGAAAAAACTGTAGGAAACAAAGACCCAAAACAAAACTTCAAACTGGAAAATCGGTGGAAAGAAGGGCAGCTTTACATTTATTACATGAATATATTTAAATTTATTTTGACTGTATTTTTGTATAAGATGAGTGTGAAGGCTTTTCCTTTAACACATTATGTAACCTAGAAAAAGGATTTACTTTGCTGAGGGGTTGAAAGAAGGGAGATGGCCGCAGAAAAATGACAATAAACGACAAAATAACATCTCCAGTGACAGCTAAGAGGTTTAGATTCGGGGTCAAGGGATTGTCATTTCTCAGTCCTGCATTCACTGAAAACCATGACAATGCGTTATGAAAGATTAACTTAAAATTTGGTACAGGGTGACGTCTTTGCTGTAATCACAGTGTCATTTGATTTATCAGCTGCATCTCTCATTGTTGATGAGGCAGTTCCAACATCCATCAGCACTTTACTCACACAATTACTTTTTGGCAAGTGTGTGCGTGTGTTTGTGTGTGTGTGAGTGTGTGTGTGTGTGTGTGTGTGTGTGTGTGTGTGTCATCAGGCAGGCCCAGAAGGATTGATGTTAGAGACAGACAAAGAATTGTCTGTTTCTATCTGTCTCTGACAAACAGAAGCTGCATCCATGCTGCATGCTGCAGTGAGGAGCCCGGCTTTAATGGTGCTGTGTCACCATCTCTCTGAAAAATAGTGATCCCAAGGATATTCAGAGGCTGAGGCTCTCATTGTTCCTATCTTCAGTTTACAGGTAACCCCCCTGGGGTGTTCACAGGTAGAGTGCAGAGCATTTGTGTGTGTGTGTGTGTGTGTGTGTGTGTGTGTGTGTGTGTGTATGTTGATTTATCTTATGGCGTGAAGCTATGTCTTCAAGGTGCATTGTTACTACACTGTTTACATATAATGATTGTAATTCGCTTATTCCTCAAAGAAATGAACTCAAACTAATTGAAGTAGCTCAGCTTGAAAGGGGCTGGACAATCCAATGAAGGGGCAAGCTCAAGCCAGGTCATGCACAACACAAGCCCTGTGGCTGCCATGTGGGAGATATGCTTATTGTATGGTTCAGTGTCCCTGATTAATAAGACTCCCTGCTGATATCTTAATGGAAAAAAGAGCCTTCTGGGAACAAGGCTACAATACATACAATTAAAGAGATTGCACACAATGCATTGTGGCTTTCCATTAATTTCAAGAGAAATTGTGGAGGAAGAGGAGGAAGCTAAAGAGTAAAAGAGGGAGAGAGAGGGCGAGTGACGCAATGAGGCGTTGATTAGATTTGTGACTTTGACAAGATAATTGACGGTTGGGTAGAGGCAAACGCTTAATCACTTCTCCCTCTCTCTCTCCAGTTCTTTTTCCATCTTGCCATGTGAGTCTCTCCCTCTCATATTGTTGATGGGAGATGTCATTATAATGAAGCGTATTAGAATGCATTAGGGCCCGGCCGTCTTGGAAAAGTCCTCACTCCTCACCCACTGACAGTTTTTATGGGGGACGTGAGAAGGCTGCAATATGTCCCTGCTGCAGCCTCGGGGTTGTGAGAAGAAATACAGGGCCCATCTCCAGGAATAAATCCACAGCTTGGAGAGAAGACAAACAGTGAAGTGGAAGGATGATTGAGTGCATCTTACTACTCTTTAATAAGTGCAACTTGGGACAGAATATCATCTCATCTCATAATCCCTATCCGCATTTCACTTTTGTTTTCTAGATTAAAATCATGCAATGTAATTAAAATGTAATTATGGCCCCTTATTTTGGAATGATCTCTGTTTGAATTTACTATTATTTTGAAGGAGACATTGGAAAACTGTGTTTAACTCATCAGTTGAGTGTGATCTGTGGAGATAGATGTCAGAGTCATGGTGCATTCAAGGTAGCAAGAAACCATGGGATTTATACCGCTGCTTTCAAAAAAATCTCTACCAAGGTCAGCCACGTATCTATAAGCCAATCCATGTAGGCTGATAGAGAGAGAGAGAAGGGATCGGTGAGAAGAGATTACCCTTCCATCTCTGTATCCCTCTTCTCTCTCTCTGTCCAAACCCATCACTCCCCAGGACGCCAAAGGGGATTCCCCCTTCTGTCTTTTTTATCCACGCTTTGCTTCCTTCCTTCATCCCTAGTCAGTCACCATCTGCTCTAACTCTCCTCTTCGGGAAAATGATGCAGAGAGGACCTTCCATCATATCCATCATGGGAGAAATGGGGAGGGTGTAGGGGGCCTCTTTCACCCCTTCAGCCTCGTGTGCCCCTATTTCAGTGTGGTCCACCCATCTGTCAAGACCTCTCTTTAATGTTAACTCAATCCATCCTCCCCTCCCTTCATCTAGGCATCTTTCCATTCATCTTTTCTTTGTATTCTTGTACCTTCATCTCACTGACCCGTATCCCTCCTGATATTACGCCTCTTATATGTCTTGCACAGGTCAAGTCTATTTGCCTCACATGGTGTCTGTGCTTTTCAGGAGCACACAGGGTTAAGTGGGGGTTGTGAGCATCTGTGTAGACTTGATTGATAACTAGCATGCGTGAAGGTGATTTGTCTCTTTATAAGTCTTTAGCCTGGTTTGTACCTCATCACTGACTCTGCACCTTAGCTATGCCGGCTATGTCGCCTACAATGTCGTAAGAACTCAAGACTTTGGGTGTATCTGCATCGCTCTGCAGTAAACGCTAGTTAGCAGTACATTTTATTCTCTAGTTATATCACAAGTTTCTGGTCCTGCTATATACTCTGCTGTCATGGAGTTTGAGCTGATAAATGTTAAGTAGTAGTTGATCATACCACAATTATTGCAAAGAAGAAAAGAAAGGGTAGGTGGAGAAGATGGAATATACGGCTGCTGAATTGGTGTAATCTGAATCTGATGAGTAGCTATATCTTTAGGAGGTGCAGATCTTGTGGCTTGTGCGTAGGTACAGGGCAATTCAAAGGTCTGCCTCAAGGCAGAAGTATAAATCAGGCTTAAGAAGAGCAACTCATTTATTTGTATTATCTTTATGTTCACATTAGGTAACAGAGCAGGAAGTCATGTCCCTCTTTCTTCACTATGTTTACACTGCAGCCTTTACATCTGACAACTAGGTTGGAAACACTGTTGTGTCAAACTGCTGTTTTGTAAGCTGAAAGTAGTAAATCCAAAGAGATTTGGAAATATGTAAATTCTTTAATCTTTTCTCAATCGATCAGGAACAGAAAAGTCAATAGATAAAATTCGGAGTCACGTCAGGTCATATGTTTTAGGTAAAACAACATGATAGTTAACCATCAGCATTGTTAGACTACAGTCAGCGTTAACATTCTACCACTTCCAAGCTAACTGTGGTAGTGCTGAATGATATAGTGAGAATTCCTACCTAATGGTTGTTTTGGCTAGCAGTCTAATGTTAGCTGTTGTACCGGAACAGTCATGAAGTAGCTTATAGTTTTTTTGACCTGAAATATGGTAGGAGTTTTCCTTCACTGTCAGCTTGCTAAGAGTACTGTTAGGTGGCTAACATTATGCTGTGTCAGCTTACATTAAGATTAGCTGGGTAGGTATGTCTATTAGGTATTAGGGGTAGGTATTACTATCATATTGTGTAAGACCAAACAGCAACCTCCGGTGATGAAAACTGAAGCCAATGCAGAAGTGTAAAAGAGTGCAGTTCCTAAAGTGTCCTAAACAGGAAGTGAATATTTTGCTAATTTATCCGTTTTGAAGATTTTAGGACTAAAGGCTGATTTATACTTCTGCGTCGAATCGACGGCGTAGCCTACGCCAGAGGTCCGCGTAGCTCCCGTACCTACCCAGAGGCCTACACACACAGATGACGTGCACTTCCCCCAAAATGTAACTACCCGTAGAATCGACGCCCTGCGATTGGTCCGCTCGGCGGCATTGTATTTCCCACATTTACAGCACTTCCGGGATCCCCGCTCATCAGCCGCACATTGGCGTATATTTCATCTCCTCCTCTCAATTCTTCATGTAATCACGTCTGTATGTTAAACAGCAACATGTATCAGCTGTAGATTAACATAACATGCTCTGAATTGCTGTGGAAAAGTAAACAGAGATTGTAGCGGGGCCGGAAGCAGGTGACCGGCTATCAGAGAGACCACACTGCCTTTAGGCGTTTTGGAGGAGAATTGCTGCTTGACAAGGACACATCAACGCACAAGTATGTGGGGCTCATGTCCGCGTCAGCCCCTGCTGCGTAGGGGCGACGCAGAAGTATAAACCAGCTTTAAGACTAATGTATATATTTGCATAATTCGGACGTGGTCGAGGTGACTGATGGTTGGATGTGAAGTTGCTGTTAGCCAGGAAGCTAAAGGCCCACCTCAGCTCTACGTCTTTGCTTGTTGGTTGAGTCAGCATTTCCAATGATGACGACTGCCATCATTCAGCTTCAGCCACCACCACCCTCACCCAGAAACCAATGGGTGAGATCACTGAGGCTATGTCCATATTTTATACATTAATTGTGTATAACTCAAAACTATTGCTGGATAGGAAGTTGAATTATAAAAGTAGCTGCTGTCTAATGATAGCTAATGAGCAAGCAATCATGTTGTTTTAAAATTAAATATGGACTGATATATTTTGTGCATCATTTGCCATTAATTTGCTTATCGACCAAGACTACCAAGAAGAAGTAAAACAGTCAAATATTGTCAGTTTTCCTGTGTTTACAACTTTTGTTAACCTGGAACACAGCAGGAAGACTTTACAACAACATTTAAGCTTTCCACTTCAAGCTTGACATCAGCTGAGAATAGCTGCCATGGAACCCTGTGAACTCCAGTTTATAGAGAAGTACATTTTCATAATGGGTATGATTCTAGTACATAATTACTGCTTAAACTTTAGTGAGTTAAGATGTCTAAATGCACTGTAGAAGCTAAAATAAAATAGCTGGTGGTGACTCAGCCTCTGCCATTATGTTGAAATGATCAACTGCCAACACTGTGAGGAGGTGATGAGTATAAAAATATTACCATCGCTGCACTGTAATTATATCTGTGTGTGTGTGTGTGTGTGTGTGTGTGTGTGTGTGTGTGTGTGTGTGTGTGTGTGTGTATTTCAGGTCAAAGAGCACTTGCATTAATGTTTGCTGAAGCAGGCGTATGTTCTAAATGTGTGAACACTGACGCGCATGTGTATCAAGGTGTGTGTGTCCCACCTGTGTGATCCGTGGGTGTGTGCATTTGCTGTTGATGCCGTTGTGCTCAAGCCACTGGCTCTCAGGGTGGGGACAGTGTTGCTTGAGGGTGCAGCGATTCTCTCCTTTACACCAGACACATCCAAACAGCGGGTCAGCCTTGAGACACAAACCGCAGCTTCCATGCTGAGCGTCGCACTTGTATAGATGGACTGTGACAGACGGAGGAAAGAAAAGGAGGGAGGGAAGGGAGGGAAGAAAGTTACAACAGTGTAGAGAGGAGATCTCAAGTGAATGACCTTTGTCCAAATTATTACAGAACAGCGAATTTCAGTCTCTAAAATAATGGAGAGACACTTCAAAATTCTCTTCAAAATAAAAGTTGTCTTGTTTACCCAAATCCCTCAAGCCTAGCAGCTGCTGTTTGAGTATGCAAACAACAAACCGAGCATTTTGAGAGCGACATTCCTTGATATCTTTGTCTCATTATCTCCCCATCCATCACCATCTCTGTGTACTCTCTCTCGCTCCTTCTCTCTGAGTTTCCTACACTGCTTCCTCTCACCTCTTCTCACCCACCACACATTTAACATATTATCTCCATGGCAACTGGCCAGCCATTTTCTCTTTAATTGCCATTAGTTGCATGTGTGATCTGTCCATCAAATGATGCCCTCGGAACTGCTTCCTTCTCAGGCAACAGCAGTAAGAGGATGGAGAGGAATCCTCTGCAACCCTCTCAAGTATCTCTCTCTCTCTCTCTGTCTCTCTAACTTCTGTTGCTTCTTTGATTTTACACTCACGCTCAAGGATATGTTTTGTACATTCAGTTCAGACACATACACAACGGCAAACACACACAAACACTGTACAAACTTTGCCTCACAGCGCGGTGTCGTGTTGGCATATCATCAACATTTTAACAATACGTCTCTCATGCCTGACTCCACTGCCTTTGGTTAAAATGAGTTGTTTTCCTGTCAGGGAACTACAACCCCCAGCATGCTGCTGTTTTCCTTCCTCAGCATGGATCACTCGCTGTGGTGGATCGCCAGTGGCCAAACTGGATCAAGCTCAGCAGCTGAATGCTGAATTCTTTAAAATGCTACGCTGAGCTGTCATTTCATATATACACATGGAGAGATGGAGAGTTGGAGAGTGGAGAGTGGAATATAAAGTATGTCATATCTTACCCTCTTATATCACGGAACTACACTCACCCACATCCACAATATAGTCTAATATCTGATATTATGGGTTATTAACTGGAAATATTGTGTGTGGTTGTACCTACATGTTACATGAAATATGTCATTTCAACACCTTGACAAAGATCAAATGAAGGGAGGAGAGACGTTGGCAGCAGAGATGGATAGATTGTCAAACTCCCAGTGCAGTGTTGACAGAATGAATAAGAGAAACAGCTGAAATGAAATGGTCTTTAGGAGATTTGTGGAGAGAGAGAGAGAGAGAGAGAGAGAGAGAGAGAGAGAGCGAGAGAGAGAGAGAGAGAGAGAGAGAGAGAGAGAGAGAGAGAGAGAGAGAGAGAGAGAGAGAGAGCTAGAGGGAGAGAGAGAGAGAGAGAGACAGCAGTGGAGTGCAGGAGAGCCATACACAGAGACTCATGGGAAGAGAGGGAGATGAGGGGAAAGAGAAAGACCGACAGAGGAGAGCAAAAGAGGAGATGTGTTAAAGTTAACCACTCTACACAGAGACATCAGGGGATGGATGCTGCACCTCAGCACACCGCCCGCCTGTTGCCATGGAAACCAGCTCCAAGGGCAACAATTGGAAGGCAGTGGCTTTAATGTGTGTTTGTGTCTACGTGTGAGCAGAGTGAGAGTTTATAAAACACTGTGTTGACTCTGTGTGTGTGTGTGTGTGTGTGTGTGTGTGTGTGTGTGTGTGTGTGTGTGTGTGTGATACTGTTACGACTGTGTGAAGACCTGAATGGATCTCTTCATTCATCGTGTCTGCGTCTCATGCTCACCTTTGTTGTGGGCGGGGTTGTCGATGCTGAAATCTCCATTCCAGATGACGGTCAGTTCCACGGGGAGACTACTCATCTCCATCCCATCATAGAAATACTGTCACCATGGCAACCGGAGAGGGAAAGTGTGAGATAGAGAGAGGGAGAAGCTGTTGAGCTACTTTAAAGTGTCTATTATCTCAAAGTCGAAAAAAAGGCACTGCCATCACAACACTCCTTTGAATGCAAAATGCATCATCAACAGGTGGCTTTAGACAGTGAACACACACATAAACTCACACACACACTGCACACACTGAAAGGGCTTTGAAAAAGCAGATTATTTTTCATTTGGTAGCGGCATGGAGGGTCGCTGCTTGAATCATAATTTTCCGCTAAATTACAGTTTCCCTCCTTCACAGCTCAATCAAAGTACAATATTTGGATTGTTCTGTGATTATACACACAAATCCCACAGACTTCACCACACACACACACTGTCACATACGCACACACACACTCGAGATGATGAAGACAGACAGGAAGATGAGATGTTATTGTATCAACAGACGATTAGCATCAAGACCAGCATAAAGCCCTTTTTCATGCTAGTCTTTCATTGCTGTCAGTGTGTTATTCAGTCAGTGAATGGAGCATGAGCGCAGGCAGAGATGGTGTAGGAGAGGCAAAGTCAGGCTCTCCTCTCATCTGCCCACAGTCTAGCTAGGAGAGGAAATCCAGTGGAACCTACGGGTGTTAGTGTGCTGCTGTGTGTCTGGGAGAGATCGAAACAATAATACGGTCACTTTTACAGGAAGCTTTATAGAGAGGGGGCGTTTTTATAAGGATTGTGTTAGTGTGTGGGCGGGGTGGAGGTCATGGATGATACGCTGCAGACTGACATGTAAAACACACACATGCACACACTCATTCTCACCGAGGTGTTTTGACACTGCACTGAGGAGCTGTTGAAGCGCAGGGCAGGAACTCGGTGCTCGTTTCCCTGGATGGTCAACAGACACTCATAACCTCGCTGACCGGACTGAGGTTGGGGGAGGTTCTTCGCTCGCAGTGTGATCGGCTTCACCACGTTGACTGGAACCAGGATCCTGTCTGCAGGCAGCAGCTGGGGGCAACCCTGAAAGAGAGACAAAGATGGAAACAAGTTAGAAGTGTGCTACTGTTTCCTTCTCACTAGCTTAATTGGATAGTTGCAATTAGATTAATTACTCAGGAAATCCTGCAAGTCATTTTACACTAGAGGGTCATTAGGAGTGTCATTAGAAGTGCAGTTCACGCACACCGTGAGGTATTCTACTGTCTCTTAAGAAATAGAAGGCACCGGTTCAGCTCAGCAGTTTGATGTGTGTCCCACGTGCAGTCCTCTAAGCCTAGGTTCCTCTCCCACCCAAGACGTGTAGCTGCATGTCATTTTCTACTCTCTCTTTCCTGTTTCACACTCTATTCGCTGCCCTACTCTGTCAAAAACTGCATGATAAAAGTCTAAAAGAACAAAGAATTGAAAAACTGTTACAGTACAGAAAAGTCAGACATAATAGTCTTAGTGGTTGTAAATCATACACATGCAGATCGATATGCAGCAATGGCAGTGAAGTCCCGATAGTTTGAAAGTGTACTGTATTATGACTTTACATGAGTATTTACTTTTCTGACATTAACCCCACACATTCTAACAAATATCAACTGCCTATGTATGCCAATACATTACTATCTTCAACAAAACTCTGATGTCCGGCAGAAACCTTGTATCTCCATTTTTCATTCTTTATTTATTTTTTCTAATAAAATCATGTTCTTGGTCAACCTTAGTGCCTGTCAATGAAAAGCATTAGAAAGAGCTTTCAGTCTTTTATTTAAAAAATACAGATTTGTTTTATTTTCATGAAAAGCTGTAGTCCTGGAGGAGGTTTCAGTCCGAAAGCAGGGAAAAGTAACTGTTGGGAGCTCTTATCTTTTAAATATAAGTTATTATTCAGACAAGAACTATCATGCAAAACAGCTATTATGTAACCTGTGTAAAGGTTAAATAATAGCTGTTTTACATATTTGGAGCGGCTGTGGCTCAGTGGGTAGAGTGGGTCATCTATCAACCGGATGTTTGGCAGTTCGATCCCAGCTCCGGCAGTCACATGCCGAATTATCCTTGAGCAAGACACTGAATCTCAAATTGCTCCCACTGTTGTTCAGGGGCGTGTGAATGTGTATGAATGAGATTAGCTAATACTGATGGTCCCTACTATATAGTAACCTCTGCCATCAGTGAGTGAATTAGTGTGAATGGGTGAATGTGACGAGTAGTGTGTAAAAGCGCTTTGAGTGGTCAGACAGACTACACAAACACTATATAAGTACAAGTCCATTTACCATTTACCATTTTTATATCAATGTATAGATGTTACTATATACTTCTGAGAAAACACTGACATAGAAATATTATTAGAAAAGGTCGAGATGGATCTATTCAGAGACACAGAGGACAGTTTCTAATTGCACCAGAAATACTCTAACCACATGACTAACATTCTCATTATCCATCTCATCAGGTACAGTACACAACAATACTTCAACACTGGTTTAATTGAATGACATGGCCACTCCAGCATGTACCTCTATTTCAAACAGTGTTTGAAGTCCTTGTTTTTGTGATAGTTCCCACTGGGTTAAGATCAGTTGAGTCTTTTTTGGTTGGACAGGGCCTGTTCTCATTCACTGTGAGTGAAGGGCCAACTCAGTGGGTACTCCACAGTCATTATCCAGACAGGAGCATTAATGATACAATGACAGCGGAACCATGTGAGAGTTCAGCTTGTACTTTCTGTGTTTACCTGCTAATGTTTCTGTTCATTAAGTAACAGATGTCACTGATGGATCTAAATAAGATTAATTTCTGCCTACACAGTAATTAGTCAAGAATGAATGACAGATAGAGAGAGAGAGATAGATAGAGAGAGCCAAAGAGGGAGGCAGATGAGTCACTTAGCAATTGGAGGTCTAAAATTAACAGCCAATCAATTCAGGTGTGAGGAGCTGGCTAAATATAGTGCACCTATGGATGCAGGAGGAGAGGAGATGGAGGGAGGAGGACAGGTGAGAAGAGGAGAAGAGATGGACCAAGAGGAGTAACAGAATAGACAGAAATGGTAAAATGAGACTGGAAAGGCAAAACAGGAAAGTAAGTGACAAGCAGCAGTGAAAGGAGAGGTAAAAAAAAGGGCAGAGATAGTAAATAGAGAAAAGCACTCCCACAAACTGTTTCATGTTTTTCACCGCAGAAAGGTGGATAGAGAGAGAGCACAAGAGGCAAAATGAGAGCGAGAACAACAAAAGAACAAAGTGACTGAAAGAGGCAAAAAATACCATAAAGCGTATGCGACAGGAGGAGCTTTAGCATGTCAAAGAGGCAGAGGGAGAACGGGTGAAAAGAAGGAGCGGAGATAAGGTGTGCCCCCGCATGGATGGAGCTGGGGGGGAGTGGAGCATAGCGCACGGTGAACTCGGTGATAACACTTGTTTGAAGTTCATTAAAAGCCACTTGATTGGGTTAGGCTGAGTGACTGACTGGATGGCTGCGTGGGGAGAGAGAGGGGAACGCTCTGTGACACTATTCACAAAGTCATTATAGATAAATGACAAGCAGGGTGAGTGGGTTCAGCGGCGGAGGAGACAGAGGAATAGGTGCTGCACGCGTGTTTGCTCTTCCAAATCTCATTCTCCTAAGTACGAAAGGGGTTCGTATTTGGAGAATGGAAATGAGTGGGAGATGAGCAAAGAGAGACACAATCCATTTTTAATCACATCTCTTCCAGTTAATACACTTGAACAAAAGGGACAATAAATTTGATCTGGTTTGTGCAAATGAAGGCATGGGGGGGCACTAGAGGATAACTTGACACGGTGACTAAAGACAAATCTTGGAGATACATCTATACTGATATGGGCGTATGGTGATGATATGATAGGATTCAGCATCACAGCTAAAATTCACTCAAGCCAAAAAAACAACATAAATGTGACACATTTCTGGTACATGCAAGCAGAGTCAAGGTTAACACACACTGACATGTGTGTCTGCAAACACATCCAAAGAATGCACTGCAGCCTTGGATTCTCATTATGATATAAGATAAATGCAACAAGTCTGAGGGAGACAGCATCTCTTGCATCATCTGCCTTTATGTCAACATGTCATGGTGAAACTTGAAAAGGAAAATTCAAACAGCTGCTCGCTACATATCTGTAGGTTTAATTACAGTGCTTCAACATTATTTCAGTTAGATCTTTCACATTTCTCCTCACAGACATCAGACACAGATGATCTGATATACTTACAAATACAAAACACTGGTTTATTTAAAGCCATAACTTAAACTCATGATCCCTATAGATGTGAAGCAGGCTTTCCTACTGCTACAGAGTATTTCTACTACAGTTTTTCTGTCAGAAGAGACAGCTAAATACAAAAAAGATACTTTCTTTTCTTCAACAATAATGAAAAATTCATAAAGTGTCAGGGAATCTACAAACAAATGTGTAAGCTCTTTGTTTCCTGTGTTTTTTCTCCTACTTAGAACAGATTTTGCTGTTCGGATGTAAACATACACACTGAGACATGCTGCGATTGTTGCCAGCAGTCCCTGAGGCCAAATGGGCTTTCATTGGTTTGGACAAACAAACGTGTATATGCAAGTTGGCTACTGATGCTGGCGGTGTTGGCAGTAATGCTTGCTGTCGCTGGTTGAGATTTATGTCAACATTAAGTTGATCTAATGTCAGTGCGTTTACCTCCTCTCCCAGCCCCCTCAACCTCCAACGACTAAAAAGCCATAAATAACAGCGGAGGTAATGCAAATCATGAATACACGCACGCTAACCATATCCTGCATCGACGCACACATCACTGTAAATGCACATATTTAAACTGTGGGCCATCACATTGAAAACAAGAATTTAAATTTACAACTCTCACTTTATAAGGCTTAAATTTGTCATCTGCCTGACTCCTCTTCCTACTAATGGAGGAGAAAACAGCTGTGGAGTGAAGTGAAAGGTGTTAGAGGGGCGCTAAGGATATTGCACTATTTTCTAGCATTTGCAGATATAACCGGGGGGGATCCAGACTTTTTGACTGAGGTGACACACATAAACACATTTTATATATAAAGATATATATATCATATGTATATCTGCAGATATTTTTAAATTTTAGGGACACTGGTTTAGACACATTAGCATTAAGGGTGCCCCATGTAGAGAGAGGCTACAATCTTTATCACACTGGTCGCAAATTCAACTCCCAATCCTGTTGCTATTTGGTGCATGTAGAAAAGAATAGAATAGAACAGAAGGCCTTTATTGTCATTGCGTGACTTGCATACAATGAAATTAGGCTCGCAGCTCCGTTGGTGCATGCATACATATATACATAAAACAACATTAGCAGCAAGAACAACAGTGTTCTGGTAATAAAACCTTTTTTTTTTTTTTTAAATGATTGTAAAAATAAATAGTATTAAGTTATAGAGTATTTACAGTGAGTATTGCACGTCGGGTGGGGAGGGGGGGCAGAATATTGCACATTGATTTTATTGCCCAGAAGGAAGAGTGTAGTCAGTGGGTTTTATGGTGAGTGTTCAGAGTGTTGATGGCTCTAGGGAAAAAGCTGTCTCTGAGTCTATTTGTCCTGGTTTTGTGAGACCTGTAGCGCCGTCCTGAGGGCAACAGGTTGATTATGTGGTGACCGGGGTGGGACGAACAATGTTTGTAGCCCTGCTGAGGTAGTGAGAGCTGGCAATGTTGTCCAGTGAGAGCAGAGAGCAGCCAGTGATCTTCTGTGCCATGCTGATCACTCTCTGCAGAGCTCTCCTGTCTGCTGCTGTGCAGCCAGCGTACCACAATGTGATGCAGTACCCCAGAATGCCAACCCATACTCTCCCTCTTTCCTGTCTCTCTTCAGCTGTCCTTTCATAATAATAACAACAACAATAATATTCTAAAAAGTAGCGCTACAAAGTTTAAACATTTAAATCTTTTTGCTTAATGTTCTAACAACTAAAAAAAGGAAGATGAATGTTGAAAGTCATATTCAAAATGTAATTGCAAAAAAAAAAATGCAATGCTAGAATACAGAGAAAGCTACTGGCAGTCTTTAAACATAAGTCCTGCCTCTAATGAGACAAATAGCCAATCATAATTTGGATTTTTTGGGGAAGGCACCTGGGTTGGCCAATAGGGTTTCAAGGGGGGCTCATGCCACCACTGGCCAACATTCTAGAAACACACCGCTGCAAACAACTTAGTACAAACCTTACAAACTATTCACACCTGTTACTCTCTTTCAGATTTACAAAGTATAAGGTAATTTATTTAGAGTAACAGAGAATCTAGAGAGAAAACTGAGGAACACATCTTAAGAACTGGACATACTAACTCAAACTAGCCATATATTTTTGGAGCTAATTAAGAAAACACTTTGTGTAATTTTGGTGAGACTGTAATTAATACATTTACCACAGTGGAGTGAAGAAAGAGATAGCTGGTCTGTCAGTAAGAGGTGAGAGAGACTACAAAGAAAGTTCAAGACTAGTTAATGCATGTGGTATTGCATTGTTTTGTAAAGGACTTGCACTTGAAAGAGAAAAGCACCTATAGCATGACTCATAATTTTCACATCTTAACCTTGAGAACTAATAACCAAGTCGGCGCATCTTTTTTCTCTATATATAATTAACTTTTAATCACATCTCCATCACTGACTCATTGTTTTCTCTGACCTCATCTTTGATTCTCTGTCATCCTCATGCCTCATCCCTCCTTCATCTCTATCCATCTTTAAACCCAGCCTTGTGTTCTTCATCCTATCTATCTCACTGACCCTTTTCATTTCTCTTATCAACTCCCTCTCACTGACTCTCTCCCTCCTCTCGTTCCTGGCTTCTTTTCTTCTCCAGGACCTACTTAAATCTGATAATTGGAGATTGGAGGGAGGTGTAAAGGGTGGAGATAGGGAGAGTGACAGAGAGTAGGCAGCTGAGTGGGAACTGTGAATGTAAAAGCCCTTGGCATAGTTTGAAGCAAGGGGGGGGGGGGCGTGAAAGAGAGAGAGGAGGCCATAATTATAGCAGAGTAAGGTGTGAAGATGAGGAGGATCGTAAGTTCTCATACAGTGCACGTTCACACACACACCTTGTGGTTACCGAGAGCTCCCCTTAACTGGCCTCTGTTTTATCATCTCCTACAGAGCCTGGGGCAAAGACACTCTCCCTCTCTCTGTTCAGTTTCTCTCCTTCCCTGCTGATCCTCACCTTGTTTCCATCATGCTGTTTAGCCACACCTGAATTTTTTCCTCAGAATTTTTTCTTTCTTTCCCGCTATATACCTTTCTGTCCTACCTAAAAAATAATATTGTTCTTCAGCTTAAAATTGGTTTCTCTTGCCACTATTTGCAGATAGCTTGGGTAATAAATTACAATGCCCCTCTGTAGTCTGACAGAGCTACAAATACAAGTCTTAGATGATGAGCTGGATATTACAACAGGTAAGCCAAATTATCTTGAGTGCTTTCTTTCCTTTCAATGCTCATTAAATGTTGGAATAATCCCTCTTTACACCTACCTAAGATATTAGCATGTCATCAGCTAAGCTTTATATTCATCAGAAAACTAAAGCCTATTTAAAACATGCTCTACACTCCTGAGAAGTTCCAGGTTTTACTGGAATGGGCTGAATGTCTGGACCCAAACGGCCAAAATTTACTCCAGACTTTTTTCCCTTCAAGCCCCTTCAAAAATATCAGAAGGAAGTCAAGGATGAATCTGGAACATTTCCTGAGACAGGGATTTCATATACACATGTCATGTGCTCCACATGTAATGAATTATGTTGTAGTAATACAAGACAGAACAGTCAGTATTTCAGAGAACTCCTCCTCCTCCTGCAAGCACCACCTAGATCACCTAAACCAAATGGAGCATTTGAAGTCTTGAGAGCGTGTCTGACACAGATCATCTACCGATCAGGTACATCCAGAACATCCTGTACATATTTAGAAATTTCAGGCATTCTTGTGTTAAAAGGATTCAATAATTAGGCTGTATGAATCCTTGAAAGAATCTCATACAAGGGCAGTTTACTGACATCATGATTCTTTACATATTTGTGTCATTATCTTTAAGTCTCCATTTCGACTTATTCCTTCAGCCTTTACTCCTCATGTACTCAAGTGACTCCTTAGGAGTCAGTGCCTGTGTATGACATTGATTTGTATGAATCGAAGCAAAGCTCCTCTCTCGACCATTCCTGTCTGACATCATCAACTAACGGCTATTACTGCTGGCATTTAGCTTCCTTAATATAATTATCTGGATCACTTGATCAATAAAATACTGGTAAACAAACTCCCTTGCATTGATCACACACACAAGAGGTAAATACTGCATGGATGTGCTAGTCGGAAGTGATATATATTCAGTAGCATTAATATTTTGGTGCGGATTCTGTCTCCCTACCAGTTGAATATATTAGGGAACGGCTTGGCAGCAGCTCAGGAAATGAACATGTTGTGCTTGAGACAGAAGAAGAAGAAAGGGAAACACCCTCCTGTGGTTTTTATCAGACAAAGAGAACAGAAAGTGTCCTCTGTCAGCTGCTGTAAAGCAATGAGTGCACTTTGGGAGTACACTTAGAAAAATTGATATATATGTAGGTAACCAAACCCTGATTTTAAAATCTATGCATTTGTTTGGAATAGCCTTTTCTATTCATTTAGTGTAACTTATTGAAGCTTCAGACATGTTCTTTGTCTGTGAGGCTCCTCAGAAGCTAAGCAAAGCTAAGCTAAGTCCTTGAGACGTGTGGAGGGCAAACTGGGACATGGCCTTGGTTAATGGGCCAACATGCATACGTCTGATCCGTGGGCCCATATCATTGCTGGCATGAACAAAAAGGCATCCACTGTACACCAAGGCCGGGCTTTACCTCCGTCATGCCATGCATACTAACAACAAGCTCAACCAGTAGGGAGATTTGCCTAACCTCCATCATTAGCATAGAGTTAGGGGATTATTCAGATCACTGCCTGAAATCCCTTTATTGTAATAGTACACAAAAAAGTCATCGGCAGCAGAAAGTGGCCGTCCCCTTTCACAGTGCAAAGTTGACTTGTTGCCTTTTGTGAAATCTTGGGTATTGATCCTTTGGTTTATCTGCACGTGTTTCTGCATGCTCTCCAGCTTTGTATGTGTACAAATGATTAATTGAAAAAAGGCAAACCCAAAAATCTGGCAGCAAATACATGACCTTGGATTTGAGGGGTTAATTAAAAGCAAATTAAAAGTCATTAAGCCTGCAAAACACCTGCTTTTTCTTAAACAACATGCAAAAAGGGGATGTCATTAATGTGCAAATACTAAATCCCCTCCGCTTTATTTATGGTTTTCTTTTAGACTGCTGCACAATAGGAAAGGATTCAAACATTATTATCCTCAGTCAATATTGACCAGCAGCCCCTGAGTTAATTGGAAAAGTAAACCTGCAACGACTCAGGCTTGGGCCTGACTAAGCAGAAGGTTCAAAAGGATAATGAAAAAGGCAGAAAAAAGAAAATAATATCGTCTGCGCAGGTTGAATGGCTCGGGGGAAACATGGGTGGAATAACACAATTGAGAGCAGACTGCTCATCAAAGGAGGCAATCTGGCTTAGCTTGTCCCTGCCCGTCGTGCAGCGTCTGCCAGCCCAGACATGAGCACTAGTGATCTTCATCATAGCTCACCTCGGGCTAGGATTAACAGGCCACTAACTCCCTGTAAAACCCTCCCACTGCAAACTAGCGTGATTTGGTGGGGCACAGGAAGAAAATAACTGCATTCAGACAAACCCACACATATAAAGCTACATAAAGCACAGTGACACAGAGACATACTGTACCCACAAACGCAGACGACTAAACCTTCCTTTACCTCCCTCTTCTGCCCTGAAGGCTGCCACTGTAGCAGTGACTGTAAATCAGAGTGAGACCTCTCTCACAGGAAGGAGAGTGAGTGGGTGGGTTGGGGGCATTCAGTGAACGTACCCCCATCCAGTGAGTAGCTTGTCCTTTGCAGCAGAGCAGCCTAATTACGGTGGGCTCTGCTTCGAGGGGAATAGAACTGGCTGCCAATAGTATTGATAATTCACACAGACTAAGCTGTCGCAGGGAATTGGGATGGGCAAGAGGAAATGGCTCCGTTTTATTAGTTTCCACTGCCCTTTGATGTGCAGTCAAGAGCAAGACATGCCAAGAGACTCACACCAGATGGAAGCACTACAGCTGAAAGGTGTCTCAATCCTTTTAATAGAACTCTTCTTTTGCGTGTGAATCCTCAGAATGATGGCTGTTAGTGTCCTATAGTCAAACACTTCCCCTCCGTTTATATCACCATGTTTTATTACTCTGCTAGCACAAACCAGCTTGAGGTGTAACCTATTAAAACCAAGGGAATACTCTTTTAACATCTTTTAAATGGGCTCTAGTTTGATTCTCTATGCTGCAAAACGTTAGGCCTCCAGACAAGGGCTCGATATTCTGTTGAGATTTGACGTCAAAACAACAAGAAGTTACTCAAGAAAGAGCTCTTTGCTTAGCACTCACCTCCGGTTTCTTGACTCGGCCCTCCTGGAAGGAGCATGTGCGAGGGTCGTGGGTGCAGTCGTGCCTGTATTTACACCAGTGGCATTGGTAAGGACTACTCACACAAGACAGACACCTGATGAGGAAACATGGGAGAGAGAATTAGCAGGAAATACATTGCAGAACTGAAATACAATTTTAACCGTTAAAGAATGCTATTATGACACACTTTCTCTTAGGAAGAAGTAAACAAGGACTTACGACTTGTGCACGCTGCAGTTATAGAAAACAAAACTGGTGTTTGCGAATGCCAGGCCTGTCTCCTTGGACTTGAGATAGAGCTGCACGATCTGATGGTCCCCTAGAGAGAACAGGTAACGATGAAGATTTTGACACACAGAGAGAATTTTTTTTTATTCAAGAAAAATAGGCGACAAGGAGTTGAAATGAACAGAAGAAAGAATGGCCTTTTTCAGAAGTCATGTTGCTGAACCCACTCTTGATGGATTCATTTGACTTTTGAAACAAATGTGAGAAATACAAAAATTATAAGATCATATCTGTAACTGTTGCATCTCAAAGGTACTTTTCAAACACAAGCAATGAGCAGACACTGTTAAAGAACTCCTGACTGTATGATAATCACTTTGTTCACATATCCCTTTTCAGTGTCTGGTCACATTAGGTTTTCCCACGAAGAGAGAACTGCAGTGCTTTGAGCCACAGGTGCTGAGCCTGTTGCCGTGGTAAAGGTAGTGTCTTTAGAGAAGGGGAGAGCAGGGAGGGGGTTTGTTGGGTTAAGTCTCCCTCTCCCTGCAGCCTTACAAAAGACAATAAAAGCTGGTGCACACACATCTCCCGTGGGATTGAAAATATTCCCCGGAAAAGTCTTTGAGAGAGTCTTTGACAAGGTAAAGGAAAAAGGAGATGAAACAGAAACCGTGTGTGTGTGTGTGTGTGTGTGTGTGTGTGTGTGTGTGTGTGTGTGTGTGTGTGTGTGTGTGTGTGTGTGTGTGTGTGTGTGTGTGTGCTTGTGCCACATCTGTATTTGGTGTGTCCTTTTGTCTGGGCCTAATGAAGGAGTTCATGTTTAATTCAACAGCAAATCCACGCATCTAACTGCTCTCTAGCTACACTAGCTCGGTACCTCCTTCTCTCATCTTCACTCTATCTCTACATGCAGGTCTTTTCCACCCTGCAACTCTTTCTTCTCCCCCGTGTCTCCCTCCATCTCTCCAACAAAGAAGGAATCATACATCAATCATGGTAAAGCACCGCTGACAAGGGATCTGTCCTAATTAGGCCACCTAAATGTTACCTTGAAGCCTGCTAACACTATCTATCCCTCCCTCCTTTTCCCCACCATCCATTGCTCTCTGCCTCCCTCTCTTTACCAAGCGTATTCTAAAGAGGGCTGGTAGAAATGGAAGTGAAAGATTCAAATAAAGACAAAGATGTGGAATATATTCCTCTACCTGAGAAGGAAGAGGATTTAACTGTGTGTAGTTACAGTTGTTGGAGAAAGTTGAAGATGATGAGAAGAAGTGTGAGCTTCAGTTGTGTCTCAGAGTGCAGAGTTGCACATGTACAGAGTGTTTGCATGTCTGTGGTGTTACGAGCTTTACATGTGGTTGACATTTAAACATTGAACAAATGATTTTACTTCCCCAAAGACCCCTCAGGCTCCTTGTCAGTACATCTGTGCTGTCTATCTGTGGATTTCTTTATTGCTTTGGTGCACTGTGTTGGTTCATGCATTGTGTGCTGAATTAGATAAAACTTCACAAACAATTCTGAGGTCTAAAATGTCTCTAAAGCACAAGTGTTTCATCATTTTCACTGTTCTTAAATTATTCAAATGAACATCATTTGTATGTTTTGCTCTGATATCCCAAAAAAAATTTTTTAGAAATGTTTTTTCCAACGTTTAACAAACCTGACTTCATCTCTTGTCTTTAGAGCCAGCATCAAACATCTCTGAGCATTCTTTGTTTCTTTTGAGCATTACTAATGGATCACTAACCTTCTGTGTTCTACTTTCTCCTTCCATTCATCCCTTTTTTTGTTATGTAGAAGTATGCAAACAGATAGCATCTTCATTATCTCTACATGAGGACAAAATCAGTGTTGCTGATGAAGCACTGTCTGCCTGGGGACGATCCTTCCCACATGGCAACTTTTTCAATTAAATCAGACTTAGCCTGCTACTGAGAGGGGAGCTAATACACAGGGTAATAAGAGAGATAAATACATGTTTTCTTCTTTGCTTGTTCAATGAATATTGTCAGAAATATTTTAACTGCTTGCCTTTTAAAAGCAGTAGCAACAATGCCACAGTCTGCAGGGACTTTCTAATCCCCGGACACTAAATTAGCTGAGATTCTGTAGTAGAAACACTGAGCTGTGCAGCTCAATACTCAACTTATTTGCACAGGGGTTAACTGGGGTCCCATCACTCCCTCTGGAGCATACAGTATTCACTTTGAGGACGGGTGGTAAATAAACCGAACAGCACTCTAATTTTTAATGTTCATTCAATTGCTAAACATGTCCTGGGGCGGCCCTTCAAGGCCAACTCAGTAACTGATGGCAGTGTGAAAACAAAAATTCACACTCATAGCCCCAGGACTAGTATGCTCTGACTGAGGGGAAAACATCCAGATGAGTTCCTTGACAGACATTTAGGTTTTTAGTTAACAGATGATCAAATATTGAAAACAAGATGATCCAGCAATGTTTCTTCTCCTTAATTTTCTTCACACTATCAAGAGTATTGACAATCTCACAGGCAATTAAAGTGGTGTTCTCAATATTTTAAAAGGCACTGGTGTTGATGATGCAAACATTAGATCAAAATCGAATACTAAGACATACCCCGCCGAGTAGTAGAAGTGCAATATGTCCACCCTTACCTTTGTCAACAATAATGCGAGGCATCTCTTTCTCAGCAGGGGAGGAGCACCTGATACGGTTCCCTTCCACCAAGCCGTTCATCTCAGCCAGGTCCTCAAACGTGCAGTTGACCCCCGCAGAAAGTTCCGGGACATTATGGGCCTCTAGCACCAACTGTAGAGAGAGAGAGAGAAGGAAGAAAATGTAAGAAATCAGTGCAAAGAAATCCTTAATATTTACTCTGAATTTAAACAGACAGGTTTTTCCAATTTCTGTTTATCTGTCAATTAAAACAAACTAAAGGAGGATTAAATGGCTTCTGATTTCTAATAGCACACATCATGCAGTGAAAATCATTTCAGTTTCTAATTCTACCAATGCAACATGACAAAGTGAATTTACTTTTTGCGACTAAGGTCTGGTATAAACAAGTTAAATCTGCACCAACTGCCTCACACATCTGTGAGCTCTCGATGTCAGATTTGGAGGGAGTATGAGTGTAACACAATATTGCTGATGAGAAGCGCAGCTGCAAGTTCTCTGCAGAGTCATGATCCATCTGCACAGGGGGCAGCGGCCAGAGGAGCCACTGGAGGACTCTGGAATAAGTGGCTATGACATGCAGAGGGATCAGATGCATCCTGCAAAGATATCCAGACAAGCTCAAACTATAGTGGAACTATTTGATGCAGAACATGTGCAACATATGGTGTTTGTGGTTTCCAGTGGTGTGTGCTTTTTCATGTAAATATAGATTGTGACTTGTTTCTATTTATGGATATGACTATGGAAGCAGGTGTGTGTGCATGTGCGTGTGTCTGTGACAAAGCTGTTGTCACTGACTGAGGACAGCACCTGGTCATACACACACACACACACACACACACACACACACACACACACACACACACACACACACACACACACACTTCTCCCTTTCTGAGATTGTGGTGAGTGCACGCACTGCAATCAGCCATTTCAATCTCCAGTTTTAAATGTACAAAATGTCACAGTTGGTAAAAGAAGGCACATTACTGCATTGATCAGTTAAAACTCAAACTGTTCTCGATTCATTCTCATCTCACCAAACATATGCTGCTCTGCTCCTCCACAGCCTCAGGGTTTAAACCAGAGCTGAGGGTGAAGTCTCTTTTTATAGGGGGAGGGGAGAGCACTCTCAGATGTGTTGGTGGTAGAAGGTACCATGTTTAACTTGGTCATAGGTAATGCTTCTTTATCAATAAATGTGTGGGTTTATCTAGGATATATTTTATGTGAAATGGTCAGTCACATGCTGAATGTTTATTTGAAGTAAAAAATAAAGTTGTTTAGAGTTATTGTAGTAAATTAAAGTTAATTCAGCAGTTGGTTGGTCTAGACTAGAGGGAGGGGCTAAGCACTTTAAAGCCTCTGGCCACCATGGCTCTTGAGATTCAGTCTGACGGTGGCAGTAACCGAGATACAGTTATTTGAGAGATTTTGTGCGTAAATAACTTTTGTTTTTTCCATCATGTCTTATTTTATCACATCATATCATACTGTACCATATCCTAATGTATTGTTTCTTACATCACGTCAAATCACATTGTCTTGTGTGGTATCACATTGTGTTGTGTCGTGTCGTTTCATATCGTATCGTATTGTATCGTATCGTTTCGTATCATATTGTGTCGTGTCGTAAAGATACAATGGTGTCTTCCCATAATGCCTTGTGTTAAAACTTGCCATTCTAAAGCCTTGCCTCCCTGGCTCAGTGACAGAGTGTTTTAATGGGAGAAAGTGGAAGAGATGATAAAAGTAGAAAGTCAAGGTAAGTGGAATATATGAGGTTAGAGGAGCCGGAACAAGCCAATTAAATGAAGATGGCTGAAACAAAGTGCAGGATAAGGAGAGACCATGGACATGTGAAAGACAGAAATAAATGAGACAGTGAAGGATGCAGAAGAGGAGGAAAGTGCAGGTGTAGAGGCTGCTGGGCAGGGAGTGAAAAGAGGACTCTGTGGGAAAAAGAGAATGCAAATCTCCCCTCTTTATTTGAAACCGCTGCGTAAGCACAACCTGCACCTCAGCAAAAACTGGATTCAGGTGGAACAGGCAAAAAAAAACAACTACTGTCCTTGGATAAAAAAAGAAAAAGAGGGTTGTAGAGTCAGGAAGAGAGGGGTCAGGACCAAAATATACATATTGATGGAAAAGCGTGTCTGCAGTGGGCCATGGTCCTCACATTGATTTGAGGCACAGTCCACAGTACACTTATGATGCGATGTTGGAAGCTGCCTCAGCGGCAGAGTAGGGCTGACCTGCACTGTTTTTATATTGCTGTTTAATGAAAAGACGGTAGCGTGGGTGTGAAAGGATCCACAGCTTCCCATGTAAGATGGACAGTGTGTGACCTGGCCTCTATCTCTTACACATCCTCCCTCTCATTCGTTGCTCTTTCTACCTCTCACCTTCTTCTCCTCTCAGTTTAATTTGTTATTTCCTTTTAAGGAGAAAACTCAACCAGACCTTTAGTTTCTTCTATTACAGTGTGAGTAGTCACGGCTGAGAATAGCTACGGAAGAGCTGCGTAGATGGAAGTAAACTACTCGTGTAAGTGGTTACAGTTACCACACATATGCATACATAACATACACAAATGCCCCTATATGTAGTTTACAATACACTAAGAAGAGGATAATAGCAGGTTGTTCATGTTGCTTTAGTGAAAAGGAACTCTTAGCAGCAAACAATGATTCAAATGTATTCTAACGCAGGTGAAAGAAAGAACACAGTAAAAAAAGATTGTAGTTAAGTTTATATCTATCAATCATCACAAGTTATGTAGTTTTATGGTACTTTAAGCCTTAACGTGATCAAAAAAATAACTTTTACTTTGAGATAAGTGCTTCCAAGTATTTCGTGCAGCAGATCAGACTTTTCATATGGTAACTTTAAAAGAGTGTGGTGTCCCCTTTCCTGGAATTGATCTGATCTCAGGGTTGAAGTGTCTGTTTCAGCGAAGAATGCCTCGACTTATCTTTCCAAACAAATATTTAATAACATAAAGGTCAAGTAGCAGGCCCTGTCTGTCTGGCAGCAGCCTCTGCCCTGCAATCACTTGGATGGGAGACGTGTAGCATAGCCTTTGGGTAAAGCCTGCTTTCTGGGAAAAGGTTAAACACTCTCCAAAGCCTGACACACAGGCACACACAGACACACACAGACCCACACACACACACACACCCTATGAATATGATTAGAGCATTGCAGAGGTATATACCTCAGAAAATCAACAACTCTTGTGTGACCCTCAGAGCAACACAGATGGAGAATAGTCACTCAGGCTTGACCTTAGGAAATCATATTGGATATTTACGCACTGTGTCTCTGAGATTCAAAGCCGTTTCCAGACCCCCATTAAATAGGAAATGGGAATTGAAATGTGACATCACTTAAAGTGGTTAAGGTCAGTGTGATTTCAAAACATTCACTGTTACAACCTTTGAAATAGGCAATCTCTCAGCGAACTGAGTTTTGATCAAGAAAAACAGTAAGCCTTGACCGATATAGATTGCTGTGATGTGTTCAGGCTCATGCTAATCTTTTCCGAAATCTGCGGAAATATCAAACACAACAGGAAGGAAAGAATACATGCAGACAAATATCTACATGGCCACATACAGCATGTAGGCAGCTTCTGCAGCCACCTGCCCCCTTCACATTAAAATCACACTGTGCCTTTTATTTCGGGACTGGAATAAAGTGAGGAAAAACATAGACATATAAACTATATACAATATAAAACTACACTTGGTAGAGCACCTCTTGCATTGTCAACAGCTATAAGTGAGGCAACAGTCTGCAGAGAGGGATGGGAAACTAGGGGAAAAACATCTCCACAAGTTTTCTATGTTTATTTAGTCTCTACAGAGCCAAGCTCTGTTGCAATGTGACCCAGCTCATGGCACGCTAATCAATACATTTAAACAATCAAAAACCATTCACAACCTTTAAATCCGGCAGCTGTTACAGAACAAAATGTCCAGCCCTGCTTTTAGTTGCCAACGATCACAACAAACACAGCTGAGCTCAACTGTGTGCTGTTAATGATTGTTGACATTTGTTTGGGAGAAAGTTTCACTGGACGGGACTGTTAAGTTGTGAGGTCAGGATTTGAAGGATTCGTGTTGGCAGGCGGTAAAATGATGTAAAGCAGGATTATAGAGTTAACACTGGCTACTAATCAGTATCTACAGCATAATTACATTGCATTACAAATTAGGTTTGAGTGTGTGATATTGTCAATCTGCCAGACAAGATTTTCTCACCAGCAACACTTTCAGCTCAGCTCACTGTTTCCTGCAATATGGCTCAACTAGAACAAATGCTTGTTCTGCGTTTATTCTATTCTGAAATTAAAAAATAAAACACTTTTTATTTGAACTGACATCTTGTCCTTTAAATGTAACCAAAAAAAGATTGTTTGAAACCTTCAAGATATTTGATCTAGTTTTTCCTTCCAGATTCAGATGCATACATTTTTGTATTTCTTGCTATCAAGTTCCCCCTCTGTATTTCAGCTATAAAGCATTTAAATACCACTCATTTTATTTCATCCCTGTAAGCCTACTAGCCCTGTTAAGACTTGTTTTGTTGTTATCATTTTTGTTTGGCCCCGTTAAGTACACTAACGCAGGGGTTCTCAAACTTTTTTGGCTTGTGTACCCCCTTTCAAAAACAATTCCAGCCAAGTAACCCCTTGTATGGTCGAGAAAAATTTGACAAACATTCTATACTTTTGTAGTGCAATATTTTTCAGAAATAAAGATTGAGGCAGCTAGTACCTTTGATGGCCTAAGGAGCACACCGATTTATTTTTGTCAAACAAGAAGAATTTCAACCACCTGTCCATTGTTATCCTCCTGGCAGCGCTTTTATTAGCAAGCAAATGTACATGATCGCTTGCTGAACAATTGACGTCAACAGACAGAGGCAGTCTGGTCCAAGCAGGTTTGCAAATAATATATTTTATGAATGAATATGCTCAATTTGGAAATAGTGCCCTATTTGATGTTGCATTGAAATAAAACTGAAATGCTGTAAGTTGTTTTTAATCCGTTTTTTTTAATTTTTTTATTGTGATGCAACTTTTTTATTTTTTTATTTCACATTTGTCATGTACCCCTTGCAGTACGCCCATGTACCCCCATTTGAGAATCACAGCACTTAAGGAAATCCAAGAAAAAAACAAGTTGAATACCTTGTTACTGGGTACGCTAACGTTAGCTGCAGCTTGGCTGTACCTCCTGATGTACTGAGGAGAAACTCTCAGAAACTCATGCAGTGTATGTTCTTAACATTCAGTTACGTTCTTAACATTCATTTTATAACTATCAATACAAAAATCAAGCTTCAAAGGCAAAGACAAAAGGTTAAACAGTGGTTGCTGACATTTTACTAGCTTAGCCTCATGCCAGCAGTGACCCATTGGTCTTTGCCGCTTTAAAGCAGTTATGTTAGCAGCAGCCAGAACACAAGCTATTACCGTGTAAGCCACACTTTTTTCTTTGGGTTTCTAATAAATTTTGGTCTCACTGATGCAATGACTGGTGTACCAAATTTTGGGCTATATGCTATTGTGGCATTGGTGCCCATATTACTCTTTAAAACAAATCAATAACGTCATCAATTTCAGACATTTTAAAAGACCATGTTACTGCATTAAAGGAGTTTATTATAAAGTAATCACTCTGAGAACCCTCCTGGTTTGAAATGCAAAAATTATCACCACATGAGGATTTTGATTGTGTGGCTTTTGTAGTGTGAAATAGACCACTGTAAACACAAAGTTTGCTTTTTTTTGTATTTTGTTGTAGACTTCTGTTCTTCTATAATGAATGACCTAGATAAATATAATTCAGTCATCACTTCATTCATTGTTTTTCATCCACTCACCGTGACGCTAAACTGGGACACTGAGATGTTGTTCGGGTGGACGCTGAGACGCACACACTGCTTGATGTCTGATGCAAAGCGACGGGGCTCTGATGAGCGCTCACATTTCTCTTTTCTGGTGCACCTGGATAATTAAAAAAAAAAACACAAGAGAGGAAGAGTGTTATTATGGATTAAAAACACACATACACACACATACACTGAACAAGTAACCTGACCAGGGCTTACCCCTTTCCACCTGTTGGCACAGGGGAAAAGGAGAATGTCCCACCGCTCCCTGACGGACAGAGTTACACACATTTATCATATTTCCTCTCTAGCAGCGTATGAGCTACAGTGGCCAGTGAATGGGAATCGTGTCTCCAGTGGGGTGGGAGCAGTGGCATTATAAAACAATGGGTGCTCTATATGTGGAAGTGGAGCTGGCCCACTGGGAAAGGGGGTAGGCCTCGCCTTTGTAATGCTGTCTTAATGACTGGCATTCATGGGCAATGCCAAGTGCAGGTGGAAATGTGGATGTTAGTGGGGGGTGGGGAGGATTTCACTGCCTCTTAATACCACACCAGGTGGTCTAATCCAGTCCGTTACAGAGGTTTTGGGGAGTTTGAGGACTAGACCCTTTGTGTTGTAAGAAGAATTTACTGGATCCTATTGGAAACTCTATCCCTTGACATAATGCGACTAACGACTAAATGGGTGGGTTCTGGAACTTTCTTTCATTCCCAGAAAGCAGTTTTAGAGTTTTCAGAAGGTTTTTTGTTACAAATTTCATCTCAGCTTAACTCATTTGGTAGAGTAGACACCCCATGATCAGAGGCTACAGTCCTCAGTGAACTGGTCACAGGTTAGAACCATTGGTCCTGTTGGTATTTGGTGCATGTCACACACTACTCTCTCCCCACATTTCCTTTTTCTTCTCAGCTTCAGCTTTCTTGTTACGGAATAACTCCTGACTGATGCTGAAAAAGCTTCAAGTTTTGTCCCAAAAAGTTTGGTGTGAATTTTGGTGAGAAATCAACCACCCCAAACGGCAAACCTCAACCTTCTACTTTCCCAACTTCTTCTAATCCCCTAACAAACTTATGCAAGTCCCCTATTGATTTAGACAAAAACTTTCTGTGCAATTAACAACCTGGCAAATCCACAGAGGGCCTCTGAAACTCTGTCAAACAAAGAAAAGAATGAAAAGAAAGGAAGAGGTGCTAATGAAGAAATGGACCAAAAGACTTTTGAGGTGGTTGACGTACGAGATACAGTAATACCTTATGCAGCAAGAAGCTTTTATCCTGAATAAGAGAGACTGAGGGAGGGGGTGGGGGAGTGGGGGTGACCTGACATGAGTATTGTAAAGTTAAGCGGCCTAACGTGCTGCAAAGAAGACAGACATAGAGGAAAAAAGGAAATAATCTGTTTAAAAGAGGGAGGGAACAGGGGGTGGGGTAAATAGTGCAGGAGAGAGGGAGAGAGAGGGAGGGTGGAAAAGAAAGCAGAAGAGGAGCGAGGTTTAAAAGGAAGGCAGCCATTGTTGGCTCTCTGCGAAGCTTTGGCTGCTAAGCCGGTTTGAGTAGGGGTTTAATCGCTTTGGGTTCCTTTGTGCTCTTCTATCACTCCTGTCTGTTCCTCCTTTTCCAGCACTGATTTAATAAGACCACATCACATAAGTACCCCAAGGCAAACAACATACACACAAACCCACAAATGCACACTTTCACTTCCAAACACACATAAACATACTCAGTCTGCTTCTGTGCATACCCAGAGGTCTGCTGTTTACTCCCATTCAAGAATTACACTGTAAGAAGATGTTCAGCAGGAGATTTTAGCAAACATGCATTTCTCCTTGTATGTATTTTTCAGGGACGTCCCGATTAGCGATTTGGCCCCTGATCCCAATCTGATTTTTTTTATTAAGTCTATGCTGATAGTGAGTCCTAATCTAATACTTGGCTAGATAATAGAGCTACATTTATTCCATTTAACTAAGTCCACCTTGCACTGTTTTCCAAGTCCCATATAAACTCAGAATGGTTTAACAGCTTAGTTTAATTTTAAAATTCAGTCACAAAAAGAAATATTGCTTTTATAAATGAATATAAGCAATGAATTCAGCACCTTCTCTGTAATCTTTTTGGCCTTTTCGCTGCCTCAGGGATATTCATACTTCCTTTTAAAGCCCAGAGTTTGTTGTTTCAGTTCAGCAGCCTTTACCTCTGTTGCTTCTGTGAGCATCTTGTATTTCGTTGCATATTTACTTATTAGATGTCACTTAAAATTGGTTGTATAGAACGCAGCTCTACTGCTACCACCTTGTGAAACAATCATATTGCATAATACTGGATATATTTTCGGGTTAAAAATATTTTCACACTGATAGGGTGCCGCTTTAGTCAAATTGTGTTCCCCCATATACAAAGGCAGTAGTCCTCAAAGCAGGAGACCTGGGTTTACCTCTAACCTGTGGCCACATGCCATTCTCCACTGTCTCTCCCAGTTCCCTGCTCTATGAACTGTCCTATCCTCTTAATGAAGGCATACAAACCCCAAAACAAAAACTTAAACAAATAATTAAGTAAATTCACACTGTTCAAAACTTAGCCACAGGGTTGCCTGTACTAAATGATTTGTGTGTCTGCCTTCTACTGACAATTGTGCCACAAATAGTTTAGGACAGCTGACGTGAATGGTCGGGTTGCCGATCCCAGACCAGTTAAAAAATCTCTAGAAACGCTCTGATCTGATAGTTGTCAGTCAGGATCTCAACATCCCGTATTCTATATTTGTGTGCAAGTTTTATTTTAGAGTTGTTTTTTAAAAGAAAAACCTCAAATTCCCTGCCAAAATGTCAGGCATTAATGGATTATTAGCATTTACTGGGACTACTTGTCTACGATTCATCATGACTGAGTGACTGAATCATTACAGCAGAGAGAATAAAAGGATGAATATTGATAATGTTCAATCATTGCTCACACTCCCCTGTCATACACACAGACATGCAAAGTAAATATCAGTCTTTATGCTGAACTTTTTTTATATATACAAGCTGCCTTTTAATGAATCACATGGATTTTAGGACAGCCTCATGGCATGTAGATATACATAAGTTATAGTGGACAGCAAGGTGGACACATAACAATATGAAGATGGATACATGGCACTCAGCTGCCCTAAAATAGCTTCAACCAAATGCTGCCATACTTTGTCTTTATTAAAAGATATATGTGAGATGGTATTAAACATGATTTACATATACTTTTCTTGGTTCTTGTTTTATTCTTCTTTGTTGTGTGAAGAGTCCATCCTAATGAATTTGTCGATATTCTTGGATAAGAAGATTCACAAAAATAATGCTTTGAATTCCGCTGAGATTGCCTGATATTAAACAGGTAAAACTCAAAAGGTTAACAAAGTACATTTATCCCTAACTTCCAATGTAAAAATACAGTATCCAGTAGAAATGCTATGACAGTTAAAGTATTTGATATTTATGTTTTGTCTAATCTGTATTGTTTTGAGGCATGCTGAGGGAACAGTGGGTGGAAGGATCCCATGAGGCATCATGATTTATGAGGGGCTGTTTCAGGGTTGATAAACACTTGTTGTACCAATACAGAGGGTCAAAGTCATGACATCATGTCCAAGCTTGTAAATTTAGACACCAGCTGTAAATAATGTTGGAAGGACTGTGGAATGAAAGGATGATAATGCAGGGGGACAATGGGCCTGAAGGAATCAGAATGAACAACAAGGTACAAGGGAAGTTTTTGTAAGTGTTAGTTATATCTTAATAGAAGAACCAGCGTTAACTGACTTGAACCTGTACATACACTGTCATTAGAGAGGGTACATCACTTGAAATTAACTTAACTTTTTATGCAAATCCAAAAAGAACAACATTTTCCCGAAAATATCAGAGCTTATGCATTGATTTCCTACCATGCCCCCATAAGTGTTTATGTTTTTGTCAAACTGTAAAAAGAATGTACATCTGTATCTGTAATTGCTCTATGTTAGTTTTCATTGGTTTGTACAGGTTCACAGCTCCCTGCCTGTTCAGCCTACATGCTGTAAATGTCAAATTTTGACAAAGACTTGGATTGTGCATAATGCATTTTGAGGATTTAGCAATTATAATCCGATGTCTTGGCTCCCCATGTGCAAATGTTCTACCAAAAACAAGTTCCTTCCTGACACTATTTTGCATTGGTACCGTCTCTGCATCCTGGACTTAGTGTCAGCCAAGATGATTCTGATTTGTTTGGAGGAATACAAACAACCTGGGGCATATTTTTCTGCCTTAGTGTTGAATTATCATGGGTTCAGTCAAACCTTTCCGCTGCACCGGCACTACACTTAAACAAAGTGTGAAATTGTTACAGAGGTAAGGCCCTCTAGCCTGAAATGATGTTTGCAAAGCCAGCTTTCACTGTCTACATTGTAAGAATTTTTAGTAGTGCAGGCCAGTGAAATGTTCTGCAAATGTCTGACAACCTCTGTGTATCTGTTTATGTCATAAATCCCTGCAGGGACTGGAAGTTTCATCTCTTTGCCAGAGTCAAAAGGTCAGAAACTTACTGGGCAGGACGAGACAGACAACAGGTGGACTTGTTAACTTTCAGATCAGAGCAACAGACTATGCAAGGACTGAATCAAAAAACAGGCCGGCTTTTTCACCTCTCTGTACTTCTCTGTCTCCCTTAGTTTTGGACAATGACACAGCTTTAAAGAGTGCAGGTTTTATTACATAAGTGAGAGAATAGTGCCGCTGCAAGCCTTCCTCCATCACACTACTTCAAAATGTGTGCTACACAGCTCTACTGTTAAACTTGAAGAGGGATGAGTGATTTGTTTTCAGGTTTTTAACATGACTACCAATTCAATCCCTTACATTTTTTTCATTATGAAATAACAGATATTAACGTTATTTCTCTCCTGACATGGACATATGTGTTTCTGAGTTCTGCTCTAAATGTGGAGCTTCACAAGAAAAAAGTGCAAGATAATGAGCACTAGGTTAAGCTGATTTAAGAGGTGGGTATTGCCAGGGCATAGTGCAGTATAATTGATTTCAATTGCCACCCAGACAAACCTTGAAAATAAAAAATAACTGCATCTTTTGTAACAATATGATGCAATCCCTCCCTTTGTAAACATCAAAGAATACAGCATCTAACGAACCCAGACAATCAAAGTGATTCAGATTTCAAATAACAATCATAAGAAACCTGACTGGCTCCATTTTTTGAAATGTCCAACATCTATTCATCTGATTGGCTAACACTGCTGTTGTGCAGGGCTGTTTGACTGAGTGGCAATGACACATTATGTGAGAGCGAGCTGAAAGGATTAGATTGGCCCTGAATGGAAACTAATCTGCACCCTTGTTTCTCCGAGCCTTTGATAAGGTGACACAATTAGACGGAGACTGAGAAGAGGGCAGGGAGGGATTTTTTTTTAGCGTCTGCAATTGCTGCTGATGAGGCTGTCGTGGCTTCAAAACAAGTTGGCCTTTTGGATGATATATTTCATCACACAATAGTAATCATTTAGCCACTCTGATGATTAAATGGACCACAATGTTTAGAATGTTATCAAAGTAAGCTGGCTAGTATGTGCAAACAGATCAAAGGCAACATAATTAATAAGAGGTCTTCATTAAAAAGGGTCTAATTCACATGCATATGCTATACGTATATCTTCAAAGAGAAACCTTTAACCTTAAAAGGAAAATCACAGCTAACTGCATATTCTTTGATTCTTCAAGTGTGCATCTTCATAATAAGGCACATCCTGGAAATGTCTGAAAGCTACATAAAAAAGGATGATGGGAAGAATGTGATCAAGAACTAGAGACCAAATGTGTGGGTGAAAAAGAAACACCACAACAAAAAATAAATCCCAATGGTGGAAGTCAAGGCCAAATGTACAAAACATAATGCTCCCGAATGTATTTCATTTCTACTTTGAAGGCATAGGGAGGCAGTGTAATTCCAGGCTTGATCCCCTATAGTTGAAACTAGTCGAGTATCAAGTGGGGTGCAGGCTGCAGGGCTCAGAGGAGCACATGCGGAGAGAGAGAGAGAGAGAGAGAGAGAGAGAGAGAGAGAGAGAGAGAGAGAGAGAGAGAGAGAGAGAGAGAGAGAGAGAGAACATACTAAAGAGAGGGAGCAGATGTATCTGGCCATGTGAGACTTCAGGTGTAATGCATATCTAATGTGAGGCATGGAGAAGGTCAAGCAGGCTGGGAAATGAAAGCTATTAAACTCTCACAAAGCCACGAGTCCAGCCATCCTCTGCTCTATCAAACGTTCATGTCACTGGGGGGGGAGACATACAGCACAGTGCATGCAAGCATGAAACCCACAAGTGGATGAACCTGTATAAATAAATATAAGCGTGTGTGTGTGTGTGTGTGTGTGTGTGTTAAATCTGGAAAATGCACACACATTCTTCCACACAAACACTCTCGTGCTTCAGAATTACAGGTCTTTAAAATTATTTTGTGTATACCACACATCTAGGCTCGCCTTGAATCTGCTCTATGTGGCAAATCGATGCACAACAAATAGGCAGTCTGTAGTCCAACTGAAACTCAATTACCATAAGACCCATGCATCATCAGACACTCCATGGAATCCTATACATACTAATAGCCTGAGGCTGTATAAGGTAGGGTATCACAGGAGATCCAGTCAAATGACACACATCTAAACTCAGCCTGGCCACATCTCTCAGCCATATATGTGACCACAACACACACACACACGCACGCACGCACGCACGCACGCACGCACACACGCACTAATGCACGCACACACGCACGCACGCACGCACACACAGAGACAACAGTCAGGGTGCCTTCTTGTGCTATCATTAAGAGAGGTGGTCCACAGAGCAGAAATCCGCATGGAGGGGCCGGTGGGGGAGTCATTACCTGGCCCACTAGCCATGACCTTGTTACTGCCGGTTGTACACACACACACACACACACACACACACACACACACACACACACACACACACACACACACACACACACACATACACACACACACACACACACACACACACACGCACACAAACTATAAAATCTGTGTCTCAAATAAGCCTGTATCCAAAGACATTGAAACTGCAGGGCCTACCCCCAAGTCTCTTGGCCATCCTCTGTATGCACCACTAATGCAAAGACACCAGCTGAGCGGAAAATGACATAGAAACACTGCTGCAGAGGGTTAAAACAGGTAGCCTCTTAAAGACAAAATAACACCTTAAATACAAACAGATTGAAGAAGAAACACAGCCTAATTTTGTCAATCAATGTCCCATAAAGTCGTCCAATAAATGAGGATTATAACAGCTCTTATAATTTCCAACAACCTCCATAAATCCTGTCTTTCTCTCTCTTCACACAAACACATCAGAATAAATGGTGATCAGCAGCATCAATCTGGCCCTGAGGGCAAGCAAGCAGCAGCTGTTTCTCTCTGTCGTGACTTTTGGCGCTTGCACCCCACCACGCAATTTTAGCAGCTGTCAAAAGCCGTGCCATCTCTCTTTCTCTCGCACGCACACACACACACACATATTCACACACATACACACACAAAACAAACAGTCCCCTGGCACAGCTATCTAATGGTGGGCTGGTGTGGCAGGCTTATTAGGCTGTTTATCTGGCATATGTGATGTCACCACTGCCCCTGAAGATGCTATTAGACCAGGGTCTCTATATTAAACCGCTTTATCTGTCTGGTTCAGAGGTATGCTGGTGTGTGAGTGTGTGTGTGTGTGTGTGTGTGTGTGTGTGTGTGTGTGTGTGTGTGTGTGTGTGTGTGTGTGTGTGTGTGTGTGTGTGTGTGTGTGTGTGTGTGTGTGTGTGAGAGAGAGAGAGTTGGAGAAAGAGAGGAGCAGGGGGGTTAAAGACCTTGACTAGAATATTTACTTTTATTCAGTCTTTCAGTTATTGAATCTTTTGAAATGAAATCCTTTTTTCTGCAGACAAGTTTGACAATTTTAGAGGTTTTAGTGAAACAAAGGAGGGCACAGTGAGCACCGTCATTACAGAAGTTATGATTTTCAATCATCCAGCACTACTTACTACCCCACTAATGATGACTTATACTTCTTAGTTCATTAAAAAACACTTCTCCCCTTCAAGATATGAATGGCAGTTCTAAGCTTACTCAGTCTCTGTGTTGAAAAGCACCAAACAGCCTCATTTTGAAAGCTGGGATGAGATAAGACAGCCAAACGATGTAAAAACTAATATTGGAATGCTTCCAAACAGCTCGTATATCACTGCCCCATTTATTACCACTTCTAACACAATCTGACCTCACAATCATAAAATAAAGGCCCAGACACTGACAAGGGAAAACAATAGCTTATCGCTGCAGTGCATCGACAGTATTTCCCGAGGTATTAGTGAGCTGAAGTCCCCTGTTTAATGATGTTTTCATAAGAGCCCCAAAGGGTGATAGGGCAGGCCACTGGAGGGCTGGGCTTCAATACAGCCTCAATAGTACACTTGGCTTTTATCTTCTATATATTGTGTTATGATCCCGCATGTGAGGAGCTGTAGACGGTAGCATATGATACTATTGATCCACCGAGTCAATATCCAGCCTGCAGAGATATAGTGTGTTAATTTACTGCCACAAGGCACTATGTAACGCTGAATGAGAATAACTTTACTTATGGTTTTCTGTGAAAGAGATTAGAGCGTTCAGAGGTCTCTAGAGTTTATGTTTGTTCACTTTATAATGTCTGCTTTTCTAACATTTATTACAAAAGAGTTGTGATTCATATTTCCAAATCAACACATCAGACGGAGAAGCTTGTGAAACGCTTTTGCAGATATTTGTGTTTGAAATATTGTTGCTTCTAAAGAGACTGATCAGAGAGCTTGTTCACATTAATATTAATAAATAGCTTTATTCTGGGTTTCATCAGGCTTAAAGCTGCTCACAGAGAGACACGTATACGTACCAGAGAGATTCATTCAACTCACAATGTGATGCAATTCACATTACTTTTTTTTTTTTTTACAATTTATCTAAGGGTGTGAGTGACCCTGAGAAAACTTTGGCTCATAAATGTGTAACTTGTTTTGCTTTCATTACATGTGCTTTAATTTTGAAAGAACACAATTCGTAGTTTTCAGTCACGTGACCCCGCAACAGCCTGGAGGGAAAAAAGAGCGTAGTAACATGACTATAAGACCATCTCCCCCTCCCAAAATTTCACTGTCAAGCTTCAACACTAAATATGAACCTTCTCCTTAACTTACCCAAGAACAATTTATCACCAGACTGTCAGGACAAAAGTGTCCGGCTGTGAAAACAGACGTTATTACTAAGCACAATAAACCAAGAAAACGTCATGCTGTCACAAGCAAGACTTAACAACGGTCACTCTAGACCTTTGGGAATTAAGATAAACCAGCAGATCACAAACTAGTGTGGCTAGTATAATTAGTGACATAAAAGTTATACAACCCCACTTCAAAAACAATGAAATATCCCTGTAAGAAGCAGGACCGGGGCTTGTCTCCTCATCATATAACTGAAAAACAAATGTCCGTCACTTTTTAGTGTTTAAACATGTAGTTAGCAGCAGGGTCCGGTCATTTCCCCGTAGCCCGTAGCAGTAAGAAGCCTTTTCTGCCCTCCAGGGGGGGGGCGTTCCATAGTGTGTGACGTCACGTGAAAACTATGAATAGGAACGTCTGCTGGGTGGTAAAGATACAGGAGTTAAAAAAAAAAGATCAACTTTGAACAATGTTGAATGCATTCACACCCCCTGGAGAGGCATTAGCTCTTCCATGTTGCATTGTTGTCGGTTACATCTCTCTTTCTATCAGCTGTGGAGACAGTGCTCACATGACGTGCCAGGAGCAGGAAGGAGATCCACTAGTTTATCAAAAGTAGAGAGCAATCCTGTGTAAATGCTAATTTAGTGGCTGCGAATGTTTTGTCCTGCTGCTGCCACGTCTGTACGTCTCTATTGAGCCACACACGTAATAATGTAGAACTCGCTCTGTTTCATTTTTCATTTCACCAATTTGAATCATCCTTATGTGTATCTATTTTAAATTGTCTATCCTAAGGTAAAGTTACATCCCTGATACATGGAGTTACAAAACACAGTTTAAATGTAGTGTATACAACCTGTTATGTCTTAGGTAAAGGTTTAGTCTTTGGTATCATACAACTCGTGTGTCTGCCTAATGACCGACTTTATCATGAAACATAGATACTTAAGACATTAAAGTGTCCCAGCATGCATGCATAATCTCTGTGACAATGCTATCTGGTGTTACTACAGAACAATCAGTGAGGATTACTGTAGGATTATATAACATGGTTATTATATTCTTACTATGCTGCAGTTGCCATAGCACCAGCTACGTGATGGGACATTTGATGTGACCTGCATGAGTACTCGTTCCTTAGGGTGCTCTCCATCATAGTGAAGATGAGCTGTATGTGTGTAAGACAGAGAGAGTGTGTGTGTGGGGTGTGTTTACCCTCATATCCTTGACTAGAGTACTTACTTCTGTAGTTTAATTTATGCTCTTCACTGGAAGATTTCTCATCCCCGCTCTCTCTTCCTGTGAATTTATGTAACCTGAACCCTCTCGTAGCATGGGATATATCACTTTCTACCTTCTCTTCCTTTGACTGTCAACACATCTTTCATTCATCCTCTCTGTCTCATGTCACTCCCTGTGTCTGGTTCATGCTCTGCCGGACAAAAGAAAGACACCTTCCCTGCTGTGAGTGTGTGTTTGTGTGTGCATGTCCTCTCTCTGCTGTCTCTGTTTCCTTGTGTGAGGTAAGGTGACGATAGGTGACAGTGAGCAATGGTCCCGACTTAAAAGTGGGAACTGTGTGTGTGTGCTTGTGCCTGTGTGTTCGGGATAGGTAGATTGGTTTGTGTGAAGGTGTGTGTGTGTGTGTTCTTCACACTATGATGGTGACAGTCGAGTGGGAACTGGAAGGTGCAACACTCCGTTCCGTCCTGATGCCCCTGTCACTTCTTGGCCTTGTTCCCTTCCCTCAGCTTCCCTTAGCATCCAGCGAGAGGAGCAGGGGGGTGAAATCAGTCACCCATACTCAGGGGACGATCACCCTCCCCTGGGCATGGACATAAGAGAGTGCCAGGGATGCAAAAATTTCCGGATCAAAGAAAGTCTTTGGAATAAATGGAAGTTTGACAGTTGACAAAGTCGTTTTTGGAACTTTTTCCTCAAATTAACAGAAAACTTTAGGCACGTTGTTAAAGCTGCAACTGATTTTATGAGGCTTCATTGATGATGTTTTGATTCATGAAATGCATCATACATGAGTCTTAAACAGTGTTGGGCAAGTTACAGCTAAAATGTAACACACTATATATTAGTAGTTGTTATTTGAAAGTAATTAGTTACATTACAATATTACTGTCTCTGAATTGTAAAGCGTTACACTACTTGAGTTACTTTCACCAAAATAACTGCAGAACTATGGCTAGCATTCTAAAATGCTAAAATATCATTTATTGCAGCTGATTATCAATCCAGTGAAGTGTGATGTGGTATAGCATGATGACTGTGTAGGCCCTAAGGCTACTAACAACTTAATATAATAGGCACAGTGAAGGCTCATGGCGCAATACAATAAGTAACAATGACCGTCAGAATCACAAAAGCAGACAAAGTCAAAGTCTGGTAAGTTATGATAAAGATATCGTAAATATTCAAACTTAACTTCAGTATATTTGCGCTTTGAAGCCATTTTATTTACAGTAATAGTTTCTTTACCTTTTTATCTTAAAGTTTGTTCTCCTCTCTCTCTCTCTCTCTCTCTCTCTCTCTCTCTCTCTCTCTCTCTCTCTCTCTCTCTCTCTCTCTCTCTCTCTCTCTTTTTCATTGCTCGCTCTACCTGTGTGCAACATTTTTTATCCCCTCTCCTACGTATCATATCTCTTATTGGTCTGCGACAGCCCCAGGGGTCATCTGATCACAGACACAGCCATTGATTGGTTGAGCGAGTCTACTATTTGTGCAACACATCCCTTCAGTGGATATTACCAAAAGAATATTCAGTCACAGTCAAAAAGAAATGCTACAATATTTTCTCAACCCTCTAACTTTTCTCCATTGAAGGCTTCTGTTTCTTATCAACTCCTGTTCATGTTTTCTTATCCCTCCATTATCTCCTCTTGGCTATTTCCTTGTCCTTGCATCTTGGCACAGTAATGAGAGATAAAGAGAAAGTCAATTAATGAAATAATCTCTTTTTAAAGGCAAATTTTTTATCTTGCTCCTGTCGGCATCACAAATAAACTAACCCCAGGTATTTTATTTCCTTGCTCCTCATCTTGTTCGTCCTTTCAGCTAACTTCAACTAGATATATAAAATGACAGATCTAGCAGTGCATATAAACAAGAAATTAATGCACATGAAAATTACATGTAGATCGTCAGCCCACGTACTTTCTACTTTCCTGGCCTCGAGTAAGAGCTCAGAGCTCTCTTTTTACTCAAACTGTGGCAGGTCTATTAGAGAATAAACTTTCTTCTGGTGTAAACAAACCCTTCCTCTGCCAGTAATATGTTTCAAAGCACTTACAGCTATCTCCAGGGGCAGGCTAGTGGTCGCCACAACCAAACACGAGTCCTCGGCAGCATGCTAATTGTGGCGCTGCAGTTTAATTAGCAATACTTTGGCATGCTGCAGTAATGAGCACACCGAGGCAACGGATGACTGTGACACAGCGACAGGTAGCACCGGTGCAGAATTAATATGAGAGCGAGCAGAGACAGGGAGAGAGGGAAGGAGAAAAAGCATTCAATGGATCTGCCAATTAGCTTTTCCCTCTGAAAAGGTTATTCGTTGACAGCACCATAGATGTCTGGGGAAAACAAAGGATTTAGGAGACAAGAAGCTTCGCAGCATGACTTGCAAGTTTTATAAGCCCCTTTGTGTGTTTACTCATGACTTCTTGAACCTTTGTTTCATCATTAGACGCTAACACAAGTGTATGACAATTGTTAATTAATTTTTGATCGTATGACTGAAATAAACTCAAAAGAGGCACTTAGATCAGACTTATCTGTTCACTGCTGTAAACAAAAAAGTGTTACTTCAAAGGAAAATGTTAGAGTTAAGGATGTGAATATGACTCATATCCTTCTTCAGTACACAGTGGTTGCTGGCATCACTGACTCCTTCTGTGGTTTTCCACTAGAAGTTTACTATCGATTGTATACACAACCTTTCTCTAATGAACTAGGAGAAGCCATTTGCCTATGGCACAAAGACTTCACTGTCCCTATTCCCCTCCAGGAAGGAGGGATCAATGTTTATGAGTGTTTGGAGGAAGAGGGGAGAGGTGTGAGAAGAAACAGAAGATAGGAAGGCACACATTGGAACACAGCACATGCTGGTTACAGAAGCGTGCACACAGATGTGCCTAAAATGTGAAGACACAAACACAAAAATACAGTGTATGATGAGCTTGGTGAAGATAGTGTTAGATTCAAATGATAGCATAGAGGAGGGAAGGGGAAGATGACAAAAAGGAAATGAAAAAGTGTGAGAGAGAAAATGATCTCAGCACTCAGGGGATAGAAGTCCTATCACTGCCAAAAGCAGAGATTGAGATATGTCAGACAAATTATTAATGTGGAGATATTGCGACATTAGCGCCACTTGTTCCAAAATGACATCGATATCACAGAGTAATGGGAGATATTCCCAATATCCATGCCAAATATGATGACATTCGTTCTGACAATGCTACTTCTCCAAATATGGTTTCCAATCTGTCTCACTGTCACACATGACAGGCGCCTTGACAGCCTAGTTAACCACTTACAGAACTGACAGCTGACAGAGAAGCATTAGGGGAGGTAAAATATCCATAATGTAGCTGTTACTCTTTGGCATAATGGCTCAGAGTAGAGGTGCCACTCAGGTATGTGGAGGGGTTAAAGTGTGCATAGAAAGCACAGAGAGAAAGGGTTAAATCATGTCAGAGAGGTGGATGTACCCTTTTGCGCTTGAGTGAAGCAACTGCAAAAGTGACTTAAAGCAGCAACTTTTCTATTGGCCAATAAGAGTTAACCTATATGGTTCCAGTAGAAACATGGTTATATGAAGCCAGATGAGAAAATAACTTTACTTCTTACTTCATTTGTTACATTAACAAACTTAGGCTTAATAGCCTCAGCCACGAGTCTGAAGACATCTTAAATGCAGTATGTAAATGATATGGTACCACTATCTGTGATTAACAAAAGGTACCACAGCAAATTGTGAACCAGGACAAAGACATGCAAATGGGTATTCACAATCTCATACACTTATTGATAGAAAATAATATGTGATAGTAAAACATTACCTGAGGTTTGAAAACTGTAGTTCAAAAGCCAAAGGTTGGTACCAGAGTGGGTAGGTCTAAATTTAGCATGTATGTATCTTACAAGAGCTATGTTTCCCAGAGACAATAGACCTAAGGTGTGCACTCTCCAAGGGGACCAGGGTCTTCCTTAAGTCCTGGGAACTCAAATTTTATTAAATAAAAAAGGACTTCGCACATGAGAGTGTACTTTCTGTGGGAACAGGGACTTCGGGGGTGGGACTTTTAAATTGATATACTGAGATAGTACTTGCAGCATTTGAAACACTTTTACCCATGTCAGCAGAATTACTTTCCTAATCCTCATATCTTTGGACTTAATTCTAAACCCAGACAACAATGGGCTGGATGAACCTTTTAATCCCTTTCAAAAGGAGACCCTGAACTAAAAGTTCCTTGTACTTTAGGTGGAAACGAGTAAATGTCTTCTGTTCTCACGAACTAAGAATTTAGTAATAACAAATGCAGAATTTTGAAGTCAACAGTTTTTATTCATAAATACTGTACATAAGCCCGCTATTCATCTCATATTTCCTTAGAGGGAATCTTCAGGAAGGGTCCTCAATGAGACTCTCCTCTGATTGACAGGGTGTGACATCCAATGTCAGTGGTAAAAGACTGGAAAGAAGCAAAATGAAGGAAAGGGGAGGCTGGTATGAGTGAAGACTTTCCTTTCACCTGCCGGGCTAGACAGGTATTAGCATAAGTCGTGCATCTCGACAGAGAAGAGCAAGAGGATGAGTCTGATAGGACAAGACAGTTTGGTTGACAGGTGAAGCTTCAGCTTTCCTTGAATACTGGCAGGGAAAACCACAGGAGGGGAATCTAAAGAAGTCTCCCATGAGGTTCAAACGCATACAGTAAGGGGGTATATAGGATATGCAGCTGATGGTTAGATAGGAGTGTATGTCCATAAATGAAGACATTTGACTTCTAAATGGATGGTCAATGTTTGTCAAGGACAACGACTGCGATCAGACACACACAGGTGCACCATCCTCTCCTGTTGATTTCCTCCCCTGTACTATTGATTGCCTTTCTCCTCTTCCCCTGGTGTTCTCTCTAACAGCTCCTCTCACCGATCTATAAAGTAAATAAAGGCAATGCTGATAGAGAGAGGTAGAGAGAGAGTGAGAGAGCGAGTGCTTGCGATTCTGTTTTCTCTCGGACCAGGGAGGTGATTTCAAGGTTGATTGGGAACAACAAACTATCTGGAAGAGCACTTTGAAGATGAAGCACATGCTATGCTTCCCCTTCCACTCCCTTCCGTTCAGCGCAGAGTAAGAGTGGGTGGGAGAGTGTGTGAGATTTCTGAGAGTTGGCTGTGTTTTGAACTTTTTTTGCTCTATGATATTAAAGATGCATTGTTTCAGCCTTTAGTGTGCAGTCAGTGGATGAGGCAGGGGGCCTGTTTTCATATTTTTATTCTTTGTTGAAATATCTTTAACCTTGGATCAGGATAAGTATTTTACAAGAAGGAATATGAGCACAATAAAAACTCCATTAGAATTCACAACACGTCCATCTGTTGTGGGGTTTTTTTTCTGCACAGCAATGCAGACTCACCCTGCAGGCTTTTGGTATTAAAATACTGCCGTCCACTTATGGAGGCTCATTCATTGGTTTCCTTTTTGCTTAGTACTGTTATGTCAGGTTTGGCATGTGAGGCATTTGTACTTGTGCTTAATTTAGCTCATTACTGTAGTAAAAATATCAATGATCAGAATGCAACTAGTGGCATTTATGCAAGTCCATGGCTGAGTTGGCTGCTGTGTGAGTTCAAGTTTTGCCGTTTTGATGCCTGATGAGCATAGAATAAGAATATAATCTTTAAAGGTATAATATGCAACATTCGAACAATCATTTAGCAGAGAGTCATTTCCTCCAAATGAAAGAATGAAGTCCCTCTGAGTTTCTCTTGTTTTTGGACTATGTTTACAAGTGACAGAACAGGACTGGTTCCTGACATGTCGTTTGTTCATGTGTCATACAGAGGTGCTTTACATGCTTCATATGAATTACATGCATGCAGTTTTGTAAGAACCCCCTCCCTACTTAAACTGACGGCCCCATCCACTCATGCACGCCGCTGCACAAGCATAACAGCAGAGAAGAATGTTGAAAGAGACCCACCTGATTTTCCAAACCAAAGAAAATACTTTATTGGTCCAAAATTGGGTCTAATTACCAATGTACACCCATAATATTTTTTAAATAACTACTTCTGTAAGGATTTATAACCTCAGGAAATACTCTGATATATTCATCATCTACTTAAAAACACTTTTATCTCCTGTCTGTATAACCATACCGCTCTATACATGTATATCTCAGTTGTCTTTAGAAGCTCTTCTTCCTTTAGGTCATTTCGTCAAGCAGTGTAAATGAGAATGTTATTCTGCAAAAGATCCTCAAGTGGGAAAGAAGGCAGACTGAAGGACATTAGATGAATATTTTGATGCACTGAATATCAAGCAGTTCAGCACACGCTGCATATGTTGCATTTGTTAGGGGCTGAGATGTCTGGAGAGAAGGGCTTCGGCTAAGAAGTGTGTGCCCTTCACGTGTATGTGTATGTGTCAGATGCAACTGCCCACCAAGGACAGACGTGCTTAATTCATGGTCAAACTGTCGACATTATGCGATATCTCTTCCCTTCTATCTACAACTTTCTCTGACTACATTTAAAGTGAACACTTTAATGAGTTCAGGTAGCTTGCCCAGGCGTTTGTAGGGTGAGCAGTATTGATTATCTGTATTTTGTCCATCTGTCTGTATAGGGATTAGTATCTGTAGATGTTAGTCGGACTTGCTGGATTACTTTGATTCACGCCTGTAAAAGTGTGTTTTACCACTATCTGATCTCAGTCAATCAATGAGGCATGGGAATAGGTTGGAAAGACTGATACGTACAACGCTACATTTTATTGAATAGCCAAAAAATAGTCTTCTATGAAGGAATATGACTCAAGTAATCAAGATTAATACCGAAAATATCTCAGGTGCAAAAGATCAGCAGTGGTTCATTTAACAGAATGACTCAGGGCAGGAAAACAGGAGTGATTATGGCAGGAGCAAAGAGTCCTGCTTGCCCTGAGGTAGATTCATCCCTCAGGGGGGGCATCAGTTACACCAAGACCCTGTTAAGAATTCACAATCTGGGAGATGGAGAGCGTGGATGTTGGGGGGTCTCTGAGAAAGGTAAACCTATGGTCGATAGTTCAAATGGGGTTGTGCGTTTCATGTGTGTCTTTCTGCAAGAAGGGTGAAGGAGAGGGGAAACTGTGAGTCCAACTTATGGAAGGGACACACGAAAAAGTCACACACCTGAAATCTCTCTTTTGCCCTTGTAATGGTCAGACACCTCGACACCTGAGAACGACTGGAGTGGCATTTTGGTTATTTTCTCTCCCTCTCTCTGGGCTCTATTCTGGTTTTGCGGACTTGACACTAATTTTCCACTGAGAGAGGTATGCGTGTTTGTGTGTGTGTGTTTGTGTGTGTGTGTGTGTGTGTGTGTGTGTGTGTGTGCCATGCCCTTGTTTGTGTGTTTCAGTGAATAGGAGGGTGAGATGAGGGGAGCCGATTCTATCAGGCTAAGTGTGACAGGCCAATCTGTGGCCACCAATTGCTGCGACTGGGAGGATGTCCAGGGTGTTAATGGGTTTGTCCACGCACACACGCAAACACACACACGCACGCACGCACACACGCACACACGCACACACACACACACACACACACACACACACACACACACACACACACACACACACACACACGCACACACACATACACACACACATTGCTGCACAGAAACCATGTGCACAGCATGTGGAGCATATTCACACAGAGGTCCAGACACTTAAGGTTTGGTTTACAGTTCAAGCATGTTGCCTTGCCTTCTTACTGGTTGCCCTTTAGTTGTTTTTTAAAAAGTGTCAATAGGAGACTTTGTGATAGACCTAAAACTCTACAGTAATGCAACATACATTCATGTGTTAGACACTGTGTGTGTGTGTGTGTGTGTGTGTGTGTGTGTGTGTGTGTGTGTGTGTGTGTGTAGGTGTGCAATACTTTGCTTCTAACCTCTGGTACATGACCCATAACCCATCAGAGTGTGTCCTCTGTCAGCTAATGCACTTTGTACCCTGGAGACCTCGAACATGTTCATCCTCTATTTCTCCTTCCTTCACTCTGCTGCACACAAGCCGACAATTTTTTCACCTTTTTCTTTTCCTTTGTTCATCCCTCTTTTACATCCCTGCTTTTTGGGAGTTTTCTAGCAGCGTTAGTATATCTCTTATTACTGTCACTTCTCTACCCTTCTGCCATACCTGTCTCCCTTTGTCTTCTACCATTCATCTTTGGTTTTCTCCATCTTTGTTTCTCTGTCTCCTCCCCTGTCCATCTTCCCTCCTCTGCAGAGTTCAGAGTGTCTGTTACTCCCACACACGCACACCACTCCTCTGCCCTCGCCATGTCCTCTCTTGCCAACAGGGACAGAGGTCCTAAACGTACTCAGCCGCACTCACAAACACACGCACATACACCCTCACACTCTACCCAAGGGCTAGCACCAACACAAGAAACCAATTTTCAATTTACAGTGGAGTGGGAAATCTCCCTGCCCCCAGCTAGCACTATCTCCCGCTTCAATCTTGAGGGACAAGGGTTTGACAGCAGCTGAGGTATGTGTGAATTTGTGTGCTTCTTTGTGTGTATGTATAAAAAAAGAAAGTGACAGACAGTTTAAAGAAAACACAATAAAGAAAAGAAAAAAGGTCAGGCTGTGGTTGTGAGTGAATTGTGGTTAATGATATAACCTCTGAAATCTCATCTCCAGTTTAGTAACAATAACAGAAACTATCTCTCTCCTCATGTCAACTCCTGAAGTTTGGAGAGGTGCCCTGGCAGTGCCGCCGGTGTCTGTGCTCTCACCAGGCTCTGGTTTCAGGGCTGGTAAACAAAGCCAGTGGTCTGGTCTGGTAATGGATCTGAGGGGGCTCTGGCACAAGGCCGAGCCCCACCAGGAAAGCAATCTGAGAGCTGGCCTGGGTTGGTGAGAGGAGTCCCTGAATGCTCAAGGGCTGCAAGGAGAGGAAAGCTGGGCACAGGCCCAGGCGTCATGGAGGTAGGGGAGGCTAACAACCAAAACACAGCAACCCCCAGTCTGTTTGTTAGTTTTTAAAAAGCCCTTTGAATGGGAAGGAACTAAGAAATTATGCTTTTGTTTAACTGGAAGATGAAAAGGAAAGAAAAATACAGGTGTTGTTGTGTTTGTGTAGGCACATGTGCGACTTTGCAGTTTAGCAGGACTTACATGTTGTGGAGGACACACCAGCCGCAGTGCGGATCTCCCGATCCGAGACATTCACTGCAGGTTGAGTACTGACCACAGGCCTCCACTGGCACCCTTGACAGCTGCAGAGAAACATAGAAAGAGATTAGATTTGATGGCATTCAGGATACTTTACAGTTAAAGAGAGAGTATGCAAAATTCGTTCAAAAGGTTACGTTTGGGGAAACCTGAAACAGAAGAATTTGGGACATGAATGCCAAAATATCATCATGCTTTTACTTTCTCCTAATAACTGTGTGTTTTTGTTGTTTTGCATTTATTTCCAAATTACAAAAAACCCTCTTAGGTTAGGCAAGCAGAATTAACCCCACTCTTATCCTTGAAATGGCTTACAGGTAACATGAAACTTCAAATGGAATTAATACATTGATGTTCTGGGAGTATGAATTGTTGGAATTTTGTATTTTTTTGGAAACATTGTAACATATAACCGAGTATTTAAACATTGCTCAGCGTGAGAGTACTTCAGACTACTAGAGCAGGCATGAACCTGTCACAATCCAATGAAATCACAGTCAAACATGTTGTTGATTCATCATTGGTTGCAGTTACCAAGAACAAAATGTCGTTCAATCATACTCAAATAGCTGTAGATCATCTGTATCAAACTTCACTCCATCTGCAGTGGAAGATCACTTATTTTTCTACACTTGGAAAGAAATTGAGAAAACAATCAAACATTTAAGCAACAGACTGAAAAATTAATTCTAACAAAGTGCTGTTTCTTTTCCCAGGACCACTGGGAGCCAATTATCCTCTTACTGCAACAACAACTAAACTAACAAAACAAACTAATATGTAAAGTGAGGATAAAAGTTTTTCATCCACACAGATTATCATCTCCTCCTCTTTGACAGCTTCCATGTTCTACCCTTGGCTCCAGATGGAAAACTTTACCACCTGGGTAAATTAAGATACATATTCCCCTGCCAATTCAAACTGTCATTGACTGGCACTGATTGGCACCAGCCTCAAGTGGCCAAGGGGCAAAACTGAGGTAGACCTCAGACGTCCCCTTCTCCTGTCACCATAGTAACAGCATGGCGCCATAATAGGTGTTGCTGGCACTTTTGATTAATGAGCCGTCATTGGCGGATGACCGCTGTCAATCAAATGACTCACTGCTGACAGCTGGGAACGAGATACAACATCATCAGTGTGGGACTGATTTTGGATTATAATGAGGGTGTGTGTTTGTTTGCACACAAAGTGGAACTCCAGTCTTGATAAATGAGGTTCAGGAGATGGTAAACACACCTTTGTACCTTTCTGTGCTACATGAGAGGCACCAGAAGGTAAAGTATCACAGAGAAGCTGCTATTTGTTTCCATTCAGTTAGTCTTCATGGAGTGTAAGACAGAAAAGGCAAATAGCTCGATCTTTGTAGCCTTTGAGAAAGAAAAGGGAGAATTTGACATAGATAGGTTATGGGTCAGAACATAAACTAAGAAGTGTAGCCTGCTAGGGAAGTTGTGAATCACTTCTCTGCTTTGGACACTTTGACGGGTCTATTTTTATCAAAGTAATTTCACAAATTACCCCAGAACTTCTGTGCATCAGCTCCAACAGATGCAAAAAATCGAATTCTTTTGGATACCGGTCTCTTGTTAAACCTCCATATATAAGTAATGCAGTTTTGCTCGTCTTCCCGACACTTTTTAGTGCACTATTCTGTATTTGAGGGTATGAAAAGGACCGTAATTAAACCATCCAATGTAGGGCAAAGCTAAATGTAACAGGAGATCAGAAAAGCCTGTGTGCAGTGGTATCTCCAAAGCACAGCCTGGCACTGACGGCGCTTCTCTCTGTCAGACACACAGACTATCACACAGAGCATCTCTGCCTGACAGCCTCTGTCTCTCTCTCTCTCTCTCTCTCTCTCTCTCTCTCTCTCTCTCTCTCTCTCTCTCTCTCAAATGAAAAAACACACTGAGTCGTTGCTGCAGTTTTACCCACAAGTCATATTTCAACATGTGTGCGCACAGATGCGCGGGAACCACAAAGAGTGTCACTGAAGTCAGAATCTGACACACTGGCACTACATCATTCTCCCTCCTGCTCTCTGCATTTATGTCTCTTCTGTGTATTTTTCCGAATGCTATAAATAGCTTACTCAGGCAAACGTGTTTGAGAACACACACGGATTCACACACAGCTGAATAATTTCAGAGGGGGTGTATCTCCTTGTCAAAGTCAAGAGGAATCCTGCATGCTATTACAGATTAAAAACAAGGCAAGTGCATCTTTGTGTGTTAAGCAGCTGTGTGTGTGCACATTTGGGAAAGAGAAATCAGCTGGTGTGTTCTGCCCTCCATGTGTAGAGGAGCATTTGCATTAGTTAGATAAAGGGAATGAGTTTGAGATGGAATCAGGGAGATAGTAGTCAAGTGTACGGCATACGATCACATGTTCTGCTTGTCCATCACTCTTCACCCAGCCTGTTCCTCCTCCTCCTCCTCCTGAGATCCACCTCTGTCTAAGCCTCAGCCGGCTAAAGAACCTGTTAGCTGCCTTAGAGAAAGACCATTGTGTCATCCTATGGAGGGATTTCAGCCGCTAAAGCCTTATCATGAGAGTGTATGAAACCACAATCTCACTCTGTTCGTGTGTTTTTATGTAATCTACGTGGCCATGTCACTGCATCGAGTGGTTTGTCACCTCGTGATCTGCCATAAAAGCTAAGCACCCAGACAGAACTCTAGCAAACAATGTCTCCATATCTGAACGCTTTATAATTTAACACTTCATCGGTGGCAGATATGGCGATACACACAGCCACCCGCATGTACACGTAGATACAGAAACACACACGGATTTAGACTTTGTGGAATGGAAGGGACCTCCTGATGCCTATCGGGGCCTTAGACACCCGCATCTAGGGGGAAATGGTTTTCTCGACAGATAAAACACACACACTCATACACAAAGACAAACACACAGCACATTCAGGGCTCAGCAGAAGTGACGGCTGCCAATGTGGATCCTCTGTTCCAGAGCGCGGATCCTGATATCATTCATCCTCTCCTCTGTCTGTCTGTCTTTCTCTGTCACTCAGATGCTCTGAGGTGTGTAAGATCAGACATTCATCATCTCTCCAGACCCTTCATTCTCTACACAGCTCTCACACACATACACACACACACACACACACACTCAAGCACGCAACACTTTTGTCCCCTCTTTTATCAAAAAAAATTGAAGGATTTGGTGGCTAAACGACCCAATGCACCCCTTGTCTCTCTCATCTCGATATCACATTCATTTCATGCAATCTTCTCCGTGGGCTTTGCCAGAGGGGCAACCATTACGGCTCACTGTCTCCTCACTATGGCTGCGCTATCATATCAGCGGGGATAAATACAAAGAATGGGGAGCATGGCATTTATAATTCCCCCCTGTTTCAGGTGAGCAAATGACAGCCATTATGCCCTGCACTCTCCCTCCTCTCACGATGGGGAGAGACGGAGGCTGCTGAACGTAATTGTGCTTTTAAAAAAGGCCAAGATCACAGACGCACTTGATGCCTTAATGTGTGTGGGGAGATTGGGAGATGGTCTTGATGCTTTACTGCGATCACACAATGGCATCAAATTATATATAGATGATATATACAGTAAGAGCTTCGGTCTATTGTATCTGACGTCAAAGGAAGAGAGGGAAGAAGAGCCTTTGCCTTTGAAAGCACTTCCAATTCAAGATCTTCATCACCACACTGAAGCGATGATAAAGCTTAACTTTGTTTTTCTTTCCCCTCTCTCTTTTCTCTCATCTCCCCTCCTCCTTACATAACGCCCGAGGCCTTGGAGTCAACCTGCAGTGGGAAAGTGATCATTTAATAAATCTGCAGAGACTTTTATTATTAACTAATTCTTCTGCCTCGACTCTGTTCTTCTCTTTATCCCACTCTTTTTTCCTGCCCCCTCCACTTGTAATTAAACAGAGATTCCACCTGCAGCCAAACTCCAGCACTCCAAATGAACAGAGAGAGGGAAATTAAAGCGATAGGCCAATCCTGCCTCACAGCCTGTAGGGCACGCTGAACTTCTCTTATCTTTTCTCTTCTCCCCCCCAGGCTGGTTACGTCTTTTTCTCCTTCCCCGGTGTGAGTTTGTTCATTAGTTTGGCACAGTGCTGGCAGTGCATCATTCCTGCCAGCCGGAAAGCAGGAATTAATAAGAAATAATCTGGTTAAATGTGTGTAATGTGCTGTTTTGGGGTGATTTTTTTTAAATAGCACATTCTAGGTTAGCTGTTGTGGGCATGTGTCAACGATAAATTGCTGTTTAATACAGTAGTTTCATTACATCTCCTCTATGCAGACAACTGCAGGCCATTCAGCAAGAATCATTAGACCTGATAAGTGAAATCAATATTCATATAAGAGACAATGGATGAGAATAATAAATCCTGACCTGCTGTTATCACAACAGCATGTCTTGCAAATGGGAAAAGACCCCCTGGGTCATATAGAGTATTTACAGTACAGTTTCCACTGTATTATATTATATTTATAACAATGTTATGACAACCTATATCTTCAAAAGTTAACCTCTCAATCTCGGGTCCTTCACCCTCTCCTGCCCTCTGATGTCCCAGCTCTCTCCCCCCAGCAGGATGGAGGACAGATTGACGTGGAGTCAAATGAAGCGAGGGACACATCAACGAGCCGCTGCCTCGTCACAGCTGACGCGCCACTCAATCCGTCAACCACCAACCGACGGTATTATATCATAAACTCAGTTAACAGAGCAGGCCGGCGGTTGCGAGTGCAATATTGTTTTCATTTGACGTTCTCAGAGGTCACATGAGAAAGCCATCCATTGCGCTGTCAGAATTGTCAGCGCATGACAAATGACTTGGATACAATCAATCATTTCCACTTATCTTTCCATTCCAATAGAAGGGAAGAGCCACCATGCACAGCACAACAGCAGTTAAACAAGCTGGAGGCAGTTTACTTTTAATAGGTTAAAGATTAGAATACCCTGAGAGGCATACTCTGCTGTATTCCCTCGATACGTCATCTCTGGTGTGTCCATGATTTCAATACAAGCAACCGAAAGCTGAAGCAAGCAAACCTCAGCAACAATAAATTCATACAGCACTTAATGCTAATGTGTCCCATTACAGTGTCAGTCCTCAGTGCAGGAAGCATGCTGAAGACATGATGGATGTCACAGTAAAGTGCATTTAAGGTGTTGGGTTTGACGGCTGACCCTTGGGTGAGCAAACAGGATTTGCATTTAGTCTGTAAAACCATTTCTCTCCATTGGCAGCAGCTAGAAGTATGGCCTTACACTCACACTCACACTCACACACACACACAAACACACACACACACACACTGTCTAATTCTGCACAGGCTGCATCATCTTGCCCTGCGGCATAGCCTGGGTAAAAATAAGGCCTGTATTACGCAGTCAGAGTGCACAATCTGGTCTGTCTCCAGCAGGCAAGACGTCGACAAAAAAATGCTGATGATGACTCACATGAATGACAAATTTTATGAAGTGTCCGTCTTTTATACAGCATAATTAGCTTGTAGATTCACAACCAACCATAATGAGGGAAGAGAGAAGCATCAGGATTCATAAAGTACTGAGGAACAGCAGGAGAGGAAGTGTGAGAGAGAGAGAGAGAGAGAGAGAAGAGAAAGGCAGAACTTCAAAAGAGACTGAGTGAGCTGAGAGTTCACTCCAACCTTGTCTGCCCCACTTCGTTGACGTTTCCCAGAAGTGTGTCAGGCAGCAATGGCTGCAACACATCAGCTCTGTTCACATGCCTTGTTACACCACAGCAGCCTGCAGCTAAACTGGGACACAACATAATATGGACTTCTAAACACCTTCATAACTCGGAGCCTCACACAAGAGGAGAGGGTGAGGAAGCCACACTATAAGAGATGTGGTTAAAAGTTCCCCGCTGATGGAAATTAAAGGATTCTGGTATTAAACGTCTTTGATGAGATGCGAAGACGCGATGCTTCCACAAATTGGCTTGTCGGATTTCCCTCGAGGGTTCAAATCAGAAAATAGCGTTCGACTTTGAACGATCTCACCCCAGTATAGTACACATTTTCAATAATTTACACTTACAGATCTGCATTTGCTACACTGAGCATGAATTATTTAGCACCGTGAGTGTGGCGGTCCCAGCACTTTCGAGCAACAGTTTAGATGATGAATGTAAAAACCTTGGTTTATGTTGGAAATAAATTAGATAAGCAAGAAATCCATGTAGGGACATAAGCAATAATATCCAACTACTGACTGTCTAAACAGGTGCTGGCAGGCTGAGTGTATCTGCTGGGTTGCTGAAGGGTAATTGTATGGCAGAGGGAACATTGAGGGATGGATTGATTGACTGAGAAACAACAAAATCGTCTTGAACTGTTCCCAAATGCCCTGGAACCCAAAACAAGTCTGCACAGCTAACCGCTGAGCAATGAGCTCTGCTTTCAAAATGCTGTTCATTCAAATTCCTTTGTCATGAACGAGGTCAAACAGAAGTTGTTTGCATTAAGGAACTGATTGAGCTATTTTGGTTCACTGTTTTTGTACATATGAACCTACTTTTACTGTCAAGAGTTTCATGAAGCATTACGAATTATTGTGGCATCTTAGCTCTTTGACATCACTGATAAGATCTGAAATATCTACTGTATTTTTACTAGGCTTTTCTATTTTAATTTGTGCTAATTTTAGGAATGGAAAACCTTCAAAGTTTAAGGAGGAACCTGCACAATAAATGTATTACTTCCACTTTGGATCACTTTTTTAAGTTATATTTTGGGGCATATTTGCCTTTAATGGACAGGACAGCTGAAGAGAGACAGGAAATGTGTGCGCTTAGACCGCTGGGCCAATGGCGCCTCTGAATAGTACCTTTTGAAAATACCCTACATAACTGTGTGATTTTTTGCTTCGACAGGCACTGAGAAGTTTTCATGTTATGTTGATTCTGGTGATCCTTTGTATGAAATTTTTCTCAATTTCCAGGAGAAGGACAACATTTCCCATGAGCACCATCAACTCTGTTGTAAACATGTGGCTGTAGCCAACAAGTGCATTTGTTGTGAAAGCAAATGTATAGAATACAGATCTTTGTTGATTCCACGTGAAATGAGTAACTGCATGTGACAACCACTAAACTCTGTACACTTTGATTTATTACCATTAGTCAGCTTACTAAAGGTGACCAATGTACCAGTTTAACATTACCCATAAAACCCCAGTGTCATGATGTGTACTTCCCTGTTCCACTAAATGTCTGAAGAATTTAAATATGCACATGATATAACTGTTTTGTCCTCAAAGAACAGTCATTTTGCTTTTCACCTGGCAAAGCCCTGGTTGGAGAGTTTCTCCATCAAACACAATGTTTCATCAAAGACTGTACATCTTTAAAAAAACACTCAAAACATATTTATTTTCTCAAGCGTATGAATGATATAATGACTGTTGTGACTGGATGCATGTGCAGCAACAAATGATGTATGTTGAGTGTATCTATTGTTTTTCTGTTTTTACTTATTCTATTTGGAAAAATGTTTTTGTGTTTTTAATTTTCCATGTAAAGCACATTGAACTTGTAATGAAATGTGCTTTATAAATAAAATTGCTATCGCTATTGCTATCTTTCTGCTAATCCTGCACCAGTACCAGCTATGAATACAAAACATTACGTCAAAAGAAATTTAACTAAAAAATGTAAAAAAATAAAACTCCTCCTGCTAACTAACTTACTTCTCACTGCCTAACTTTACCAACAGGGTTCTAAACAAAGACACTTCCTGTTGAGTGCTGAACATCTACTGAGCTGTTTCCACAGATTATCTGACCTGAACACAACACTTCAGTGTAGTTGCTGATAATCTTATGTTACTATGTAGGGCATGAAGAGGTATCATTATAAAAGTGAGTATATTCTAAATTCAGTTAAAAACCCTTCACTGCACCTTTAATGTCCATACCAAGCTAACAATGAAATGATTCCCCAACCTCCCCAGACACCACCTCATTCATTCCACATACATGTCCTCATTGTGGCTGACAGATGAAGCAGTGTTAACAGGAAAGTAACATGGATGTGAAGTACAGCACCAGCTCATATTAACAGTGGGGTTGACCTGCCCCTGTCACTCAAGCACCAACCCCAACATACACGATCACAACCCATTCTATAATCAGACTGCTGTCTTTGTACCAGAACATCTATTTAACCCACTAATAGGATGACTTCTCTGTGTGTGGGGTGGGGAGGTGGGGGTGGGGGGTGTATATGTGAAAGTATGTGTGAGAGAGATCCAATTAGAGGACAGCCAATCACTGGATTAATGAGAGGGTATGGATGACAGATTACTCTGGTACCAAAGAATGGTGGAATAAAATGGAAGAATTGAAGATTGGGGGATGGCGAGGAGTAAAAATGACAATAGGTAGTGTGAGCGAGGGTTAGAAATGGAATAAAGATGGAGAGAAAGGAGATGAAGAGAGAGGAGCAAGGAACACAAAAGGCTGAATCCTCATTCCCTTTACAAATCCCCTTAGAAATGAATAGAAGGTTGGAGGAGCAAAAATCTATAATCCTGAAAGAAAAACAAACCTAACAAAGAGGACACAGTCACAGGGTGGATGGAAAAAAGGACAAAAAAGAGATTGCAAGGAGGAGAAATTAAATGAAGGATGAGAAAAATACAATGACTGGGATGTATTTTTGCAGTGAATGATACTGCATGGGTATGTGTGTCAGTACTTGGCTTGCTTTCTTCTCTAATGAGTGTATAATGTGACACAGACAAGCAGCGTAAAGTGTGATTCTCAGCAGGATGCCCCTCCCTCAAGCTGCAGTTCTCTGTCAAGGTGTTTCAGTAGAGCCACCATGTTGTAATTTATTTATGGCTGATTATAGGGGATTGTTGTGGCACTAATACAAAACTAAATAGATGCATTGTACACCATCAAAGACTGTCTTTCAGTAATTATTGAAGTCTGCACTGAAAAAGTTTCAGCAAGACCAAACATATTTGTCTAACTGCGCTTGGAATCATAACAAAGCCCATGTAATCATGTTGGTTTTCTTTAAAATGCTTTCTAATAGAGAGATGATTGCACTGAGAGCAAAGTTTGTGTTTGTTTGTTGTTGGTAAAGGGGGATGATGAGAGAACTATTTCCCTGGCTTGTCCAAGCTGTATTTAATGCAGTGTTTAGAAACATCTAAAAACTGGGGGATTGTAGTCTCTATGCTCCAAATATAGATAAACTCCACCTTTAACAGAAACGTAAAGCATCAGGCTGCAATTTTACAATGTTCAAAATAACACAAAAAAATATTGAGTCAGTACTAGTGCAGGGTGATATAACAAACATTATTTTTCAACAATATTGGTCATTATTAAGATATGTTGTTACGATGTGCTGAGCTGTCGCAAACATTAAGGGCCTGTGCCCATTAAGGGTGTTTCAGCTCTCAGCATCCTTGACGCTTTTGTAGGTACAATTTCCAGGTCTAGAGTTACTGCTTATGCAATGACATAATCCCTTGCAATTGTTTTTATGTATCTTGGTAATTATTTTGTTAATAAAACCAAATATGAAGCATTCAGAGCAATTAAGAACAGACTCAGACACATGGTCACTCCCACTACCAAGGGAAGCAGAAGTGTTGGAAGATCACTTTTGTAACCTAGCATTCGTAAGCACTTGTGAGAAGGCCATAGACTGTATGAAAAATGGACGTAGTATCCGTGACATCACCCATCGGTTCCTGAGAGCTGTTTGGAAGCCAATCAACGGCGGCAGCCATATTGGAAATGCAGAACTCAACCAGGCAGAGTGTGACGTAAAGGAGCGGAGTTTGAGCCTCCTAGCCAACAGCTATATGTTCCCGTCCAGGAGTCAAGTCAGTCATGTCCTTATCTGGGCAAAAACTTGTAATCTTAATATCTTCTGAACCGTCGCATTAGAGAAAAATTCACCCCCCGTACAGTGTGTGCCGGTAGAGAAATTAGCTACGAAGAGCCAAGACTTTTTTTAAACCAAGCTGTAAACATTTTTATTAATGCTGCAAAGATCGTCTTTTTTGAATGTGCATCTATGTGGTTTCCGGTGTTTCTGCAGCCAGCCTCCAGAGGATTCCCGAGAAATTGCAGTTTATAACACTTCCACATGGGCTTCATATTTTGAGACCGGAATTTGCCACTTGGAGAAGGCTCTGAAAGGGAGGTCATGGATACTGCTAGTCCAAAAAAACTCTGTTAGTAGACACAGGGCCTCACTCAGCTTGATTTTGAAGCTCAACTTGATTATATTTAGATGAGTGTCCTCTTCATGCATGTAGCTGTAGCTGCCATGATCATGTTATTGGTGTCATGTCACTACTTTTAGTCATCAATTTACGCATCTTTAACAAAGACAGGAATTTACTTTCACTGTCAACATTTTATTACAGTCATAAAGATATTTTATGAAGTTCTCAGATCAGTTTTTCAATTACAGCTTAGCTCCTTTCTCTGTCCCTCTCCTCATCCTCCATCCTCTTTCCATTACTCTTACAGCAGTCTGGATCCAGAGGCACATGTCTCATGGTCCCTCTTCATGCCTAGCATCAACAATCTAAGAACAGCAGGAATGGAGCTGTATCGACCAGCTCTGTTCTCAGCCTCCTGTTGTAGGCCCCCCTCCTCTTCTCTCATTCTATCATGTGTTTCCTTTTTCGGTATTTCTCACTAGTTCCATTTATCACATCCACTCTGAGAGTCTGGGTCCCTGGCCTCAGAAACAGCAAGTGGCCTTCTGCTATTGACTATTTCGAGCTCCCTGAGCAGTGTTTGCCACCCCTTGGAATACAGACTGGGCTTTTGTTTTATCTGTGATGCCAAAAATGATTGTTGATACATTTGCTCCCCATTTGAGGTGAAGCAATTTGTGCTCATCAGCTGTGGTGATCGGAGACACTCTGAAACACTGTTGTGTTGATAGAGCAAATCATGGAAGTACTTGGGCTAATAAAGCAGCGTTTTCCTGCCATCTGAATCTCAATGAAGAATCAAAGTTAGCATCTCAAACATTCCTGAATTGAGGAAACATTAGGTTTTCTTAAATAAAAATCATTTTAGTATTCCTCAAATTAAATAGGGAAATGCTCAAATATCAGCACACAAACAAAAAGTATAATGGGTTTAAATGGATTACGTGGAATAAAGCCAAATAGTTTGAGTTTTAGGCATTATCTGTTGTTGTGTTCTACACACCCTTCAGCAGTGAACGAGTGTGTGTTTGCATGTGTATGTGTTGTGTTCACTAATTGCTCCCCATATTTGTGTGTGTGATAATTCCCAGATGTTCTTCCTAAACAGTTAGTGAGGGTCAGGCCTCTAACTAGGCTAATAGACTAATTACTACCAAGGCCTAAAACATACACATACACACACATGGGAGCGCTATTAGCTAAAAAATGTACTTTTTTCAATATAAGCTAATTGGAATGCTAATTAAAAAATGCTAAATTTGTAACATGATGTTGGGAGATAATTGTGAGACATAAAGGAATCCAACATCATGGGAAAAAATGGAAATTAAGTATCCCTATAATTCATTTGTTTTTCTGTAATATGTTCTGTAAACCCAATTACATGCACTATAATCCAAAGAGAGAGAGAGAAAACTCATATTTCTGGATTGTTACGAAAGAATAATCACATGTAATTGGATGCAACGACAAATAGCATCCCAAAAGTCCTTATTTCTGCTAACTTGTGTCAGCCCCTCCCTTTTTTTTCCTGCTCTCTGTGCAGATGGACTGATTCAGACCTCTGGAGAGTCAATGAGCGCTGCATTTGAAAGGGCACCTTTAACTCACTGCATGTGTGATATTTAAAGTGTTATCGGGATAATCCTGGCACTTCAAATCTGCGCGCATTTACACACTCACATACACAAACAAATTGCACTACACATTAGCAAATACTGACACTTTTATGGTGCCAGAGAGGTCTATAATCCTGTGGAAGCCGCAGACAATATACAGGGGTAACTAGGCTATCGCTGCCAACAAAACAGCAGTGGCCTTCTGTGATTACGGGTGGCAGGAGATAAAGAGGCGGGAGAGAGGGAATGATATGCATATTATCTCGACTTCAGAGCTTTTTTCCAAACAGCCATTTTAATAACAAACAATAAATGGCTCTAAATGAACGAAAAAGAGCTAAATTCGCCACAGCTAATTCAACTAGTGGCCTGATTTGAGCCCCTTTTAAACAAACTGCTACTGTATATGTTCTCATTCTCATGTAATGCTAGTAGCTGTGTGTTGTTTTGTGTGTAAGATAAAGAGAAAGCACCTATAAGACAGTGAGTCATACGTGTGTGTGCACAGCATGTGTTACAGACTTGCTGTGGTGCTTTTTTAGCGTGGTTCTGCCTCTGATAGAGGTGTTCACAGTCTCTCTCTGTCTGTGTCCATTACTCAGAGTGCTGCTATTTCGCCCCACATTCCATGTCATCAAAGGTACTATGAGAGATAGTGTGTGTGTGTAAATCACACACATACATACACACATACAAACACACACACACACACACACACACACACACACACACACACACACACACACACACACACACACACACACACACACACACACACACACACGAGTGGACTGAAACCACTCTCCCTTCTGCCTGTAATTCAACACATTTATTCACTATAGCTCTGCGCTCACAGTGTGTTTCTGTAAAAAGAACATGGTCAGAGCATCCAACAGTCCATCTAATCCCTTTCTCTCCTCCAGCCAGGCTGTAATGAAAACCTCCGTGCTGTACCTAAGGTTACTCTTCCCTCTGACATAACAAAATGATAAATGCCAGTGGTTATGATATTGAGTCAGCAGGCTGAGGGCTTCTGATGTGTGTGTTTATGTCTGTATGTGGATCTTACCTGTGTTTCAGACATGACATAGAGGTAGTGGTGGTCAGAAGAGAAGGCCATGTCTCTGAGGATGGGTCCATTCTCCACCGCCTGCACTGTCTCATACGGCTTCGCCCCGGAGGAGCCGTTAACCCGGATCTAGAAAAACACAGAAAACATTCAGAATTAACATATCTAATATATTAATACTGTTTCTTATCACTATTGCACTCACAGGTTCCTCTGAGGTATTAAAACAACAAACGGCATTAAAATGTGATGTGACGTTCTATTGTTTAGTTTCGCTTTTTAGCTAACCAACCGTCAGATACAACATTGCTATCTCATCATTAGTGGGTATATGAACCAGATACTAGAATAAATGGATCCAACAGAGGGAAAATAATTAAAGATATCTTAAGTAAATAGAAGCAGATAACAGGAAAAAGAGATGCTGACTTCCATAAGATAGGACTTGGTAACACAAAAGTTGGCGTGCAGGACAACCAAATGTATAAAAACAGCTTTCAAAAGGTACTCTGAGAATTATTTTAGACAGAACTGCCAATGCACAGCAGGCTGTCTGAAGATTTTCCCATGCATCAGGCTTTCTGTGCTGAATCTGAAGGAGCTCATCTTTCTCTATCACACTTACAGCCATTCAGAAGTGATTACAGTAATTAGGCATCTGGGCGAGAGGTGTGGTCTGTGGGCCCCTAGGTGTGTTTACTCAGCAGAAAGTGCAGGAAATTGGCCCCACACACACCTGGTGGTGTGATGGAAGTGTTCTGGGTTATGCCCGAACATCTGCTTACATCGTCACTCACACGCGCACGTACGGGCTGTGTGCTCTAAATGATCCTTTCTAAATCTGGTCCTCTGGCTGTAATTTCGCAGTAACAGGCAGCTCTGACATATCCCTACCCAAGCAACTTTCAGCACTCGGCAGACTACACACACTCGTACACACACACATGTATGCACAGGCCTGTGTGGGCTTGCAGATAAGTGTGAAGCAAGTCTTGTTAAAGTTGTGATGACTCTTGGTAGTGCTTTGTGCGCGAAACAGGGGATAATTGGACAGGAAGCAGATGGTGGAGCAGACAGGTGAGTCACTGTATGATTAATTATAATACGCTGATGACAACACGCTCTGTCAGCATATCATTATAAGTACCTTTCTGCTGCTCCGCCTTAGGCTCAAGTCTCTCTGAGGTCAAGAGGCCTCGACTGTTCTAAGTAGGTAAACTGAACCCTTTGATATAATGATGCTGTGCCTTTTCTGCTGTTTGTATTTTGATGTCCCGCCCACATATAGTTATAGACCACAGTGTAACAGTGTACGTTTGAAGTAGACACTCACAGTTGCAGAAAGTTCAATGACTTTTGTGCTAGTGTTTATTTTGTTCTCTCTTGCCATCTCTCTGCTCTTCCAGTTCCCACAGTAGTGCAGGAGCTGCATTTATCAACAGAGCTGTCAATCACACTACACATTTTAGTATCAGTATAGCTAATTAAACCTCACTTCTTAGTAAATTAATATTTTGACATAAATCGGTACAATAAATTTGACATGTATTTTGATTCTAAGGTTTGAACCATGTCCCATCTGTCAACATAGAAGAGGCGGCTTCATGACCTGCAGTATACTGCTCCCAGCTAGAAGGGAGAGCTCTAATTTTTTGGTTTCACTTTTGAGGAGCTGTCATGTTGCCAATCTTAAGTCAATGTTAACACCCTTATTAATTTAAGTACTTATCTATTTCAGCATATCATCGCTGTGGGGCAGACATTTAGCAAATCCATTTGTAATCACGGGCTGCACGGTGGTGCAGTGGATAGCGCGGTTGCCTCATGGCTAGAAGGTTCCGGGTTTGAATCCTTGGTGCCTTTCTGTGTGGAGTTAGCATGTTCTCCCTGTGCATGCGTGGGTTCTCTCCGGGTACTACGGTTTCCTCCCACAGTCTAAAAACATGCTCTCCAGGTTAATTGATCACTCTAAATTGCCCGTAGGTGTGAGTGTGTGCGTGAATGGTTGTCTGTCTCTTTGTGTTAGCCCTGTGATAGGTTGGCGACCTGTCCAGGGTGTACCCTGCCTTCCGCCCGAAGCCAGCTGGGATAGGCTCCAGCCCCCCATGACCCCTAACGGGATAAGCGGTCAAGATAATGGATGGATGGATTTGTGATCACATTACATTTTTTGCGTTAAATAATGCTATAGACAACCTTATATTCGTGTCAGTAGATTTTTGAAAATTGAACAGATGTATGAACAGATGAATACCTTGTGGTTAAATAGCATGCAGTGTTGAGTTATGTGAAAGCATTGGGGTTTTTTTTACTTTCTGGGAAGAAGTGGTTTTGGAGATACAAGGTTTCTGCCTAATAGTGACAATATGTAATATAAAACAAAACTGTATTGATGCAGACGTAATATAGGATTTACAATCAATGGGGGGAAGAGAAAGTAAAGGGGAGAAAACCCACTACAAAACAAGAGCAAACCAAGAAAACATGAACATTCAGTACAACGTGCAATCCATCTTAACTTCATTTGCTGTATTACTTTGCTTGACAATATTTATCATTTTTTATTAATAATTGTTGGACTTTATTGCCTACGAATGAAATCTAATCTTCTAACAATTGAACAATGTACTAACAAAAGAACTGTTGCTCTGAATGGCTGCAGGCATCCTGTGTCATACTGCGTGGTAGTTAATATTAGTAAAATTATACTTTTAAAACTTTTCATATCTTATATTTTGGAGGTTGTTACAGGCCTTGACTTGGTTGAAAGGCTGCCAATTGGAAAAGTATATTCTTCTTTGTAACAGAAACCAATCAACAACCCAACAACATCTCTTTGTCTTTGCTCAGACAATCAACTCCCGTATATTTAAAGAGAGAAACCTAAGTACACAGGGTAATGTTAATGTGCTGCCCAGCTCCTGCTGTTTCCAATCATATCCAGTTTCACAACATGACATTTCTCTAAACAGGCGCCATCTTTCACCCTGATTTCACCCTTCTCCTCTTTGTTTCTCAGCCATTCTTCCTCCCTCGCTCTGCCTCCTGCTTGGCTTGTGTGGTGATCTTGATCTCAAAGGACCTTGAGGTTTGTGTATCAAAGCCTCACACACTTTCACTGGGATCCATTGTATGCACTGGGGTCAGTTGCAAAGAAAGGAACAGAAGGCGAATGGGAGCAAGAGAGAGGGAGAAAGAAGAGAGGCGAAGCAGGAAGAAAGAAAGTTCTACGTGAGCCAGGGCCAGATTCAGCAGGTGGGGTTATCTAATCTGCCTGATCAGGTGGGTTAACTTGAGGTGCACAATATGAGTGTGGGTGTGCATGTATGGGAAGATGCATGTGTGGAGCCAACTGATGAGCAGAGTAAAGGGCAGATAATCTATGGTGCAGGCCGAGTTTTTATTGTGTTGGGACAGATCCACAGTCACCAGGGAGCAGAGGGGCTTCAAGGGGAAGTTCCTGTATATTATCCCTGAATGTGACCAGTAACAAAACAAACGAGCCACCAGGGAGTGCATAACATGTCTGCAAGCATGCAACACTGGCTGGTTTGGGTGTACTGGGACCGGAGATAAACACATCAGGGACTTATAAGTGACATATAAAAAAATAAAGACCAGTGGATTTACTGCACAATAAAATTTGCACAGACATAGAATTTGATGACTATTTACCCCGTAGATTTTAAAACAGCTGTTGCAGAAGATCATAATTCACTTGATATTTATTTGTGTTAAAGGAAGATGCTGCAAAATTCTCGCATTAAAAAAGAGAGTTTGTCAGTAAATTTTCATTACTTCAAAAACATGTGCTCTACAAATCAAAAGCAAAACTATTAGCTCAACACCCTTAATAATGAGCTATGCTGAAATAATCATGTTTTATTATGAAATGTCTAATCCCACTTTCATTGTCAGCAAGAGTAATTATTAATATATCTTTAAGTGATTTTTTCATCATCCTAAAATCATTAAAGCAGCTACACTGGTGCTAGCCAACATTATCTGATTCCTTTTCAACAGTAATAAAGTGGATTAGCTGCTCTATGCTAAATGGATTACAATGCTAATCTCTGCTATCACATTAGCACCACACAATAGACACTCACTGCCAGACAGACTTCATTCTGTCTCAGAGTGGGAAGGTGAGACACGCGATGGGTCCACACATTAAAAGCACAAATACACATAAGTGTGTTCACACAAACACTTGCATGGATAAAAACATTGGCATCTCACCCTCTCTTTCTTTTTCACATGCTCTCATACACACACACACACTCACACACTCACAGACTCAGGCTGCCTGGCTAGAGCTACTCATATGGTAATGGCAAATACTCAGGGGAGAGTTACTGCTGCTTTTGACTCACAGAGCACACTTCCTCACCCCCACCCATAAAATGTGCGTAGTAAACATTTCTTAGATAGCCATGTGTGTTTTGAGGATCCCTGTGTGTGTATCAGTAGGAAAAATATATGCCATGCCACAGATCATACAGAGAAAATCCTGGTCCTCCATAAAGCGACCACCCTTGCCATAAAATGTATCCCCCTAGTGGCCGTGAGGAATAACTGCAGCACTGAAGAGTGAGATAAAGACAGTGGCTTCTGTTGTAAAAATGCCCCTGTGGTATAATTTCTGTGATTTTTACCATGACAAACCACAAACAGTAAAGTGTTACTATGAGAGGTCTTTAAGGCAATTTAGACCTTTTAAGATCAACAGCGTTGTTGTTACAGAGTGACTGCTAAATTGCAGATACAATTATAAAACAGCAGAGCTCAATATAATTCAACCCCATGCAGATGGCATTTCTGCTCTGAATCTGTCAATGAAAAGTAATGTGCCCAAAGTGACTATCTCCCACTCTCCATGGGGCTAACAGCTAGCAGAAGGTGTGATTCAGACAGGGAAGCCATTCCGGTGTGAAAACTGCAGGAGTACCCTCGCTCAGCTTCCTCGTATTGGCACACTGCTACAGAAAAGCACAGGGAAAGTAGTGCACTTCCTCCGACTCTGCATGGAATCCACTCCGAAGCAGGTAAAATGTGTGCTTCCTTGTTTGTATGTGCTCTTTTACATAAACAAACAAATGCAGTACCTGTTGTTAGATTATTTGCGCTCTGCTGAACAATATAATCAGCAAAATAAGCCTTGCAACATGAGAAGAAAAAATGTGGTATGAAGTTTTCCAGTGTCAAAATGTGGATTGTATGCTTCATCATAGGTCCACAGACAACTTATGTATCAGAAGTCAATAATGTTGTTGCCCCAATGGGACCCTCCTCCATCCTCTGAAAATTGCCCTTTGAAATTCAATACTTCTGGTTACACATTTGAGCACCTTCATTGATTTCAGATAATCCCTGAGAACTGTTGTACCAATATGTAGAAACGAATTTACATCAAGTGGAAAGATGGATTGCCCTATTTCAGGAAGAGTCAATTCAAACTTCAGAAGCATTGCAAACATTGCTGTAGTGGTATCTGTGCTGCAAAACAACCCAATGTGTCAAGACCACATTGGGAAAACAACATATTAAAAGAGAATGGATTGGAGGATTGGAGAATTGTGTCCTTGCGTGAAATGGCACTGAGTTTGAGGTGGCAAAAGGAAGGCTAGTCACACAGAGTGGCAGTCTGTTAAGCATGGCACACACACTAACACACCATGGCTGGAACACACTATGACCAACATGCTGCTGGAGGAAGCCAGAATAAGCTGCTGACTATAGCATCACTCTGCTCTGACAGGGGCCACACCACAACGGCGAGGTGAGTGGGCTAGTGCAGAATGTCATCCAAAGTCACACAGCATGCTGGGAAACTTAAATTACCACAACAAACGTGTGAGGAATTCCGCTTAATCCCTGAAACATGCAGAGGTAAAGTGAGTGACTGTGCCAGCATTGTTGCAGCTGAAAGGGTCATGAACCTTTGTGCAATGAAATGATAGGAATTATTACAAAATGTACCTATAATACAAAATGCCTAACAAGAAAAATGTAGCTAACAATAGTGGTTTTGTCATTTATTTGTAGGGTTTTATTGTAAAATTAGAAACTGTGGATAGTAGCGTTGAACGGGTTTCCTTCTGCTGTGCTTGTAAAAAGTTTTACACATAAACAAATTACTTAAAGTTTATTTACTTTTGGTTAAACCTTGAATAAATGAGCAAAAATCTAGGCTTAAGTGTTTCTTTAGAACTTTAACAAGGTTACAATACTCAAACTAAGATAAAGAAAATGTGAGTAAAATGTTCTAAGTTATTAAAATAATGAAAGAAACTGCAAAGCACTTGTAAAACTGTAGAAAATCAAAGAAATGATGTCTCTCTTTGGAGATGTCACTTACCTAAAAATCTATATCCCATTTAGGACATTGAAAAAGCAACTAATACTGACGTGATCATGTGTAAGAAATTCATCCAACATTCAACTATTCACAGACTTTATCTTCATCTGTGAAGCCCTTTCAGGGGTTACATTTTCGAAAGATGACAGTGAAAGGACAAAGAAGTGTCTCTTGGGGTCTCCTCTTTAAGCCCTTGGGTTCTCACCCTGTTCAAGATATCATCAGAAACATTTTGGTGCAGCAAAGCACAGCCACATGCCAAATGCCACTGCAACCTGACCTGGCACACTTTGCTCAGGTTTCGACCCTCTTTGTCAAAGCACAGCGGAGTGTTAGGCATCCAATCAGGCAAGGCAGGACATGCAATGAGAGCTTATGAGGAGAGACAGCCAGACAGACAGAGACAACTGAGAGGAACATTAACTGTGAAAGAGACAGGGAAGAAAAGAAACAACGTATCGTCACTACATAATGGCAATGTGTCTCTCCACGCATTCTATTCATACCGACAGCGATACAATGGCGGCTGTCTGATTGCCCAAATCTGTCCAGCTCTGTGAAACATATGGCAGACAGAGAGAAAAGAGGAGGTGGAGAGAATAACAGAAGGAAAGGGGGCTAGGAGGCGGACTGGATCCATCTCTCAGTGTCAATCAATGCCAGGACAAACCACGTTTAATGCCTCAATATATAGCTTTAGGCGAGATGGACTGGTGCGAGACTAGTGGGGGAGTGTGGATGATTTGACATTAATCTTGGGGTATTAACGAGAATGTGGCACACTAATGCGAGATGCCAGGCTGGTCTTGTAGCAGTGCTGGAGCACATATCCATCGCCAAGAGTTATTAGAGACATTTATAGTCAGATATAGAAGATACGTGGTTTCTAAAACAAGTAGTGCAGGTGACACATGAATGACTAATACAATGGTACTCTACCTCTACAATGTCTTTTGGCGCAGTATTTTATGTTTTATGACAAGCTATAATGGAGACATCTTGCAGCTATCCAAAGGTACAACACAGACTCTTTGCTTTACTGCTTCTGTTATGGAAGCAAAATATTCATTCAGTTCATTAAAGTCACATTAAAAATCCCCCCCTCCTTTCCTTCCTTCTGGCTCCACTCCTCTCTCTATAGGAGGATGAGTGGGCAAAAAACCCCACAGAGTGGAACTGAACTCATTCTGCGCTTTAATTCACCATTCTCTGTTTTATGTTTGGGATTAGGCATATCTGCTACACAGCAGGATTTTAATTAATGCACTTTCCCGGATGCCTGCACTGCGAGGGAAGGGGCTTTGTGGGTGCAAATCAGCAAAATGTCATTGTTAGTGGGGAAGTAACTACAGAGACTCGCGTTGGCCGTGTCAAAACTATGCAGAAATATGACCTCTGTAATGGCCCCCCTGGTGGGGTTGGATTTATTGAGGGTAATCCTCTATGGACTATTTGGGTTGGGTTGTTTAGTAACAGCAGGTTCAAAGAAACTTCTAACTCTGTGAGATTAAAGTGGTACAGGTACGACAAAGGCGGTTCTAGTGGGAATGACACTGTGTCTATATCAGCCACTTGAAGATGTTATAGCTCATATATCTGTTATCATCAGCATCAAGACTATTCATCTCTACTATCTGTAGTTATTTTTGTTGCCATCTGTCAACTCCCTATCCTTCTACGTATGTGTGACAGATGGCTGTCCACAAATCAGTCTGGTTCTTCTGGAGATCTCTGCTTGTCAAAATAAGTTTGTTCTTACAACGGTTGCCATATTTATCCAAGTGCTTGCTCACTGGTGGATGCAGTTGGGTCACTCAAAATAGTAATTCAAAGACTAGACCTGCTCAAGTGTCATAAGATATCTTTGTTGTGATTTGGCGCTACATGAACACCAAAGATATCAAGAGTGATATGTGTCATCAGAGTGATATGTGTCATCACAGCTACAGGGCAAAAACCTTAACATAGATAGAGAGGATAGGAGGGGAAGTTTCGCGTCTGAAGATGCATATGCCACTTGTGTTTGTATCAGTCTCCAGCACCTCACATCTGGGACCTGACACAGCAGCAGACGGTGCTGCGGGGGGACCCCTGGCTCACTGACTGACCGCCATGGCATTAAAGGTGTGGTACCTGTTAGCCTGCAGCTCCACACGGCCTGCTAATCTAACCTTATCCCCCTGCTGAGAGCAAGACAGAAAAAGCAAGGAGAGAAGGACAAGAATGTTATTGTGAGGTATGATGGTGTGGGACGTGAAAGGGGACAAGTGTCTGGAGGCTCCCTAACTCATTTCTACCCCCCTTGCTCTGCTCTCCTTCCTGAATCTCCCCCGTGGCTTCAAAGGGTGAGTGACAGGTCTCCCTGCTATCATTCGCCCTCACTGCTGAGCTGCCTCAGAGCACTGTGACCAGGCAGGGGGCTCACAGCTCAGCCTTTGTTACTCATATCCTTCCTGTGCTATTGCTTTTTCTCTTTTTCCCACTCTCTCTTTCTCGTTCTCCTCAATCTGTAAGTCATGAGGTGGACTAAAATACCTGCAGGGTTATGGACGGTTCAATCTTGAGAACATTTGTGACTGCTTGACTTCTAAAAAGGCACTCAGTCTCTGATTTTCCCTCCTGTTCTTTCAAAACATTCTGCTTCTTTCTCAGTATACAGTATTTGCAGATTGTGCTTACTCATCTTTGATTAAAACCCTCAACTCTCTCTTCTGTCAAATGTGAGCAGAGTTGATGTTTTCATTCCCTTTCCTTCTGACGTTGGATTAAGGTCAGATAGCAAAAGAAAAGGACCTGGCACTTGTTGCTTTAATCTATATGGAAGTGGACCAAAAAGGCTCCTCTATTAAGTTAGAAAGAGTAGAGATAAATATTTCCAATGTGCCCAGTACAAGCATAAGTAATTGTTTTGTCTAGACATTCTTTTTTTGTTTTCTTAAAATGCTGTTTAACATCTTAATTTTTCTCACAGCAGTCTTCCCATTTTGAAGGTTTTGCCATTTCATGTCGCAGTATGCGTCATTCCATCCCTTTAACAGAGCAGAGAAGACGTCAAAGCTTGTCTTTTTCTAAACAACCCTTCTATTCCTCGTATGTCTCCACCATCTTTGCCTATCCAATCCTCCCTCTCTGTCTCATTAGAAGCACAGCAGGGCCTTCGAGGCGACAGGTAGAGATCCTTGACAGACCTCATTTAGCACAGACAAATACCTGGCCATGCTGAGAAAAAAATATATACACACACATTTCTCTTTCAAGCCAATTATTTCCTCTACTGTTTCTCCTTTTGTAGCCTGTTATTCTGCAGTGATAAGAACTGCTTTTCTCGCCTCTGCTGCTACAGCTACCGACCGCGCCTCAAGGACCCCAACGAGGGGACGGCATAATTTGAGCACAGAATCACCACCTGTGTCTCTATTAGCGGTGCAACCCGGTGGCAGAGCAGCAGACCGGTGTGCACCCCATTATATTTTGTGACCAGAGGCCATTGCGTGAGAGCTAAAAGGCTTTGGGGGCTATTAATGAAGTCAACATGCTCCCTGAGAGGTGAGGGCAACAAATCAGCCCATTGTGTCAAATCAAGACTTGGCCTTTCAGGTGACACAGTGGTGCACAAACTCAGGGCTACAGTATGGCTGCTGTTCATTTATAGGGGCACGGGCTGCAAGCAGTTTCAGTAGGTTGAATAATATAAACTCAGTCCTGTGAGTATGATCACATGGTGTGTTTGTTTGCTAGGGATATGGATGGGGAGCTTCAATGTCGGAGAAGCAGAGGGAATGGGAAGGAGAGGAGAAGCTAGAGGATGATGGAAATGGAGATATGCTGCCGACCTCCTGTAAATAATACTCCATAAATAAAGTCATTCAAAGTAAATATCATAAAAAGAGAGGGCCTTGTATCACTACAGATGTCACTAAAGTTGTATTTTCTTGGATTGGTGGCCACCAACTGGAGAGTTAACTACATCACTTTTATATGTATCTCTCCCAATGACATTCACACTTTAAGAACACTTTAAAGCCAAAGCTGTAAACACAGAGAGAATATGTGCATGGAAGCTTGTTTGAGAAGTTGGTAGGGTCAAGTCTAAAGACTGAGACCCTATGACCATTAAGTCCCAGTCATAGAAGGACAATATTGCCAATTCTTCCTCTGAGTCACATAATGGTACTTTATTAGTTGACTCCATCCTGCTAGCTGTACCATCATCCACCAGCTTATCCAACCTCTGACCTTAGATAACCTTTACGGTCATTATAACACACAAACAACAATGTTACTAAAACCTTAGATCAGCCTTACCCATACCTGGTATCTAGCTCTGGTCAGGAACTTCAGATGAGCGCTTTCCATAAAGAACCGGTGACAGACTTTGATCCACATGCAGAGGATAACCTTACAAACATGCCCACTGTGACCTTTATCCATGTCTATGACAGATAGTGTTTCAGCACAATAGTAGGTTTCTTTCTCTCCTCTGCAGGGTTTTCTTGATTGGACCACACTCTTCTTCTATGATCGACTATCAGCCGTCTATCTAACCATAGAGGTGGAAGGACCAGGTCCCCTAAGAGATGTCTAGGTCTGATAATGAACCACCGACAGGCTTAGATCAAAACTAGGCAAAGGTAGAGGGGTGACTTTGAGAAGACTTTCTTCCCCTTTTTCCAGACAATGTTTTGTTTTAATGCTTATCTGTTTCTTTTACTGCTTATCAGTCTGTCCTCCACTCTCTGGTCAATAGTAATTTTCGGCTTGTTTACCCGAGCAAACACAATAGCTCATTGACTTCAAGGGTTTAGATTAGTTTCCTTGGAGATAAGCACAAATGCATAAAAACACAAGGAGACATTTACACAAAGTTACACCCAACAAGATGAGAGAAAGAGAAGAAAGAAAGAAATGAAAACTTTCCAACGTTGAAAACACATGGAAAAGGAAAAGTATGACAGAGTAAGACATTAGTGTGAGTTTGTGTGTGAGTGTTTGTGTGTGTGTCCAGGTGTGTGAATAATAGATGGGCAGCTAAGAGCCAGACGCTGTCTGAGAGCAGACATCAGCCTGGATCCCGTTACCACACGCTGCCATCAGGACAACTCTGGAGACATAAGCACAGAGACACACACACCATGCCCCAAGTTCAAGCCCTGAGCACACTTTAGACATACAAAGTCAGTGACATGTACACAGTGACCTCTCTGCCCCCTTTGTGCTCCAGCTCTCCACACAACACAGTCTCTGTATGAGTCTTTGGGTCATCGCAGTTAAAGTCTTCATAAGAGCTGCTGAAATTCACTTACGAGCAGAGTGATCTTAGACCGGTGTCAGCCTCTATGGTGAAGGACTCGGTGCATGGTGGTGCGCACACACACACGATCCTACATATTAAATCAATGGATCACTGGCTGGAGATCACACACTCATGAATTCATGAATTCCCAATGGCCCTACCTTTAGGACTGGAGCAGACTTTCTGTGTGTGTGTGTGTGTGTGTGTGTGTGTGTGTGTGTGTGTGTGTGTGTGTGTGTGAGTGTGTGGGGTGGGGGTGTACCATCCTGTTTATGTGAAGCATTCATTGCCTACCCTTCAGCTTTATGTTGTGTTGATTTATGAGGTACCTACCAAAGTTTCTAATTAAATAGGGAAGCACCTCACAACCAATTCCTCAGAGATAAGCAGGTGTGGATTTCTATGTGCCTTTCTTATTGTTTGTTCAAATATGTATGTGTGTGTAAGTGTGTATATTCCCTGGATTTCAGCCCTAGGGGTGCTTCCTTTTTCCCCCTCATTTCTCCTCTTTCCCTTATTTCTTTATTTCTTTATTAAACAGACTGGCACACTCCTTCTTTTATACCTATTTTTCCCACTGAAGTGAAAAATTGCAGTGCTTGCATAGCAGGGGACAGAGAGAGGGAGACAAAGAGACAGGCAGAGAGGGAGAAAATGAAAAACAAGGCGAGTGAGGAGGGCAGGGGGAGCGAGGAATAACACCGCAGTAAACCCTTGAGGCGTGTGGGATAATAATGGGAATCTTTGGAAGAAAGATGGCGAGACTGAGAGGGAGCGGGAGGACTAAAAGGCCAATATCCAGTGGAAATGGTTTGGATGCATTCCATGAAGGCTGAACGACTACAGGACTGGTTGATATAATGGTTTCACTGTCAGACAGGTGCAGAAGCTGCAATCAGCCAGGTGGGAGCTTGGCAATTATTACTAAATCACAAACTTTATTCATTTAGCAGTGAACATTTTCTCATTCAAAACTGAGGCATAAAATATTCTCTCCTGAGTGAATATGCACAAAAAAATAAATCTTCTAACAGTTTAGACCACTTCCATATGTGGTCCTAAATCAGATACAGATCAAATTTTTTTTCAATGAGAAGGTTGGTTGGCCCTCTCTTGAGCAAAGGAGGAACAAACACTGGCTTTTATTTATTTTTAAAGCGCTTGTTGGAAAGCTCCCCACCTAACTCACAGACTTGTTGGAATGGATTTGCGGATCCTATGGGACTCGCTCTTCCGATTGGCTCATTCTGAAAGTACCACGAATAAATACTGAACTGGGTCGATCAGCATTCTCCATTGATGCTCCTAAATCATGGAATACCCTCCAACAGACTTTGAAGCTGAGATCCTTTCCATCTCTTGCAGAGTTCAAGACCTTGATCTCTGACCACTGTGTCTCAAACTGTATCTGTTTGAATTAATCTATTATTTTGTATATGATTGTGTTTGTTTGTTTGTTTGTTGTTTCTAATCTAACTGTGATCTCGACGACATTGGAAATGAGGGAAACCTCAATGTCTTTTCGAGAATAAATAAAGGTTTTTGAATTTTGAATTGAATGCAACCTCAGTGTGAACGGCCAAGGCGGATTTGATGCACACTTGATACTTTCACGTCACTTTATAGATGGAGATGGAGCGCCTCAATTGGTTGTCCTGCCGAAGGAGTCTTGGGGAGAGCCGCTGGCAGATGTAATTGAAAATTGCCCTCGACATCAGGGAAGTTTTGAATAAACTCTGTGTCTGTGAAACTATTAACGTTGCAGACCCACCACTCCTGACTCCGTGTCCGCATCCACATAGACCTTTCAATCGTATTTGCGGCCACAGTTCCGCAAAAAGCCATACAAGCAATTTGGCTCTCTTTTTCTTTACACTTGACCTCCTCTGCACCTGGTCATTCATTCTCCGGCTCCCACTGCACAAAAATGTTGTAACAAAATGCTGACTTCCTCCATGTTTACGTTTGTGAAACAGCTGCATGTGACGTCGTTGTTACTGTTCTTTTGTGCATGCGGGGCAGTTCGGAGCCGCAAACAGTTCACATGGGAATCGGATACGGGTCACATTATAGATGGTAATATGAACAGGCAAACAAAACATCGGATCTGAGCAAAAAAAACTGTAATTGAGCATTAAGCCTTGCAGTGTGAACGTAGCCTTTAAGTGTTCGCTACAGCTTCTTGCTCACTCTGTCCCTCTGCTTTACTAACACACATCTGTTCCTCATCCTCCTTAGCAGTGCTGCTCCTCCACCTACGGCTGCATGATAGTTCATACTGCTGTAGCCCAACATGTTAAATTTAACATATTTTTCAGCATACACAACTTCTTTGCACTCCCAAACTTTGTTTCACATCAATCTAAGTTCCTTATGATGAAGTTAAAGTGAATGCTGATTGGGGGAGGGGCAGTGAACATGTTCTGCTGGTAAGGAAAGAAAGAGTGGATGCACTCCATTCAGGACAAAATGAGCCAACACAGCAGGCAACACAGTAATGTAAGCTAAGTATGCTTGATTAACTCATTTTCATGATCGTGGAAAGCCAAAAATTCCACTTGAATCAGAAATTGAATTTCAATTTATCACCCAGCCCTAGATTGCACTATTCAGAATCAGATTTTTTTAACTACCTAACAAAAAAAAAAAGGAACTTGTAGTAACAGGTGGTGTATGTTTTCTTCAGGGATGTAACTATCACAATCTGCTTATCAAATTTGCAAAGGATATTTGCAATAACAAAACGCAAGGTGAAAAGTAAGGGCAGAAATACTGCATGCTCCTGACATAAACAGTCCAGCTCTCTTATTTCATTTCTTTCTTTTTTCTATGCTCCCAGTCTTTTTCTCACTCCAAACATCCACCACAGGCGAGCACATTAATCACAACACAAGTTCATTTCTACGCCTCCCTGTATGCAGTGCAATACTTCACCCTGAATTATGTCTGACAGGCAGGAATTGTATCATTACGCTACAGCCCTGCTTAAACTTTTATACAGAAACAGGGTTTTTCAAGCTTGTCGGAAAGAGGAGAATCACTATAATGCATTAGTTTGAGTGACACATATTAGTAGGTGGTACGACAAACGCTTCAAGGGTAACCCCAAGCCATGAAATGTATCTTAGCATTTTACTTTTAAGAATTAAAAGAGAAGACATTCCCAACCTGGTCATGAACTCGTTCAGTAAGAACCCTGCTTGAGCATTATTTTCTAACACACACTCTCGCTTATACCAATGAAGATATCACAAGTATAAGCCATCCTTTCACTGACTCCATGGGAGGGTTTTCTAAAATTAGCGCTTCTTTATCAAGGGAGAGCATTAGAGTTTCACGCCCCTGCATTATGCTGCAGCACAAAAGCATTGTATTGTGCATGATAATGGAGGCTCCACAGTGGGTGTCAAATAACTTCAGCCCATAAATAAATGAGCGTGTTGTTTCGGGATGGTTGGTTATCTAATCACAAAGACGAGGGAATGATAGAAGAGAGTGTATAAGCGTATTTAAATGATTAAGATACCTTTATGAGCATATTTGTATGTTGAATGTAGACATGAAAAACAAACAGATTACATACTCCAGTGTAAAACATAATGAGCATGCAAGGCTTGGTGGAATGCCATGTAATCACAATATGCAGAAAATTCAATTCCGAGCTGATATTAATGCCAACGTGTCAGAACAGAGACTCATTGCTCGAGTACTGTTCTCCACTTCTCTCTCCACACAGCTGACTTTAAGTGTGTGAGCAGAATTTGACTTTGCTGATATGACAGGGCATTTAATAACCACAGTCATTCTCACTTCCACTCTTCTGCTGCACTCTATTTGTTTCTCTCCCTGCCATCTCCTCGCAACCTGTTCTGCCCTTTTGCAATGTGAAATATCAAAGTATGATGAGCAAACTGCAAACCAAGTGGCCATATCGAAGGAGAGCAAGCCTGAGTGACAGGGAGAAGGAGAAACAAAGAGGAGAGATTGAGAGGAAATGAAGGAAATCACCTGCAGATAGAGATGGGTGTAAGCTCCAGTAAAACTTGAAGACAGATAAAAGTTAATTCTCTCTCTGGGAGAGACAGAAAAAGAGGGGGAGAGAGGAGTCTAAGAGGATATTTGGTGAATGGAGCCTGTCAGCTCACGTTGTGCAGAAATCCTCTTATACCTCAAAATTTCAATTAGGTGGGGAAGCGTTTTGCTGTGGTGCACTTCTCTCGTTCTGTGCAGGAAGTACAAGGTGCACGAGGTGGGATTTGTCACAGCAGCGACAGGCCTGCTCCACCTACATTATGATTCAAAGAACACACACAAATACACACACGCACACACTCTCTTCCACCTGCCAAAGCCATTTCGAGTGACAACAGTGCTACACTTGATGCTACTTCAGTGTTCAGTGAGCAGTGTTGCAATTGAGTTTGTTCCACTGAAGAGGATCTGAAATTTAAACTCCACAGGTTTGTGTTGAGCTGCTGTCGTCTGTCTGACAGCGACAATTACACTTTGTGTCAACCTCGACAAATGACACTGACTTACAGTAATTACAATGCCAAATGTAGCGGCCCATTTCATGCTTTGTTTTGATTTAATTCACACCTTGGTGTTTTGCTTTCATTTGCACTTGTCTTTCTGTGCCCCTTACTACCACACATGACAGAATAAAAGGGAAAGAAAATTGTTTCTCAAAATAGTCTCACCGGTCTCACAAGATTGGGCATTGAAGCGTGTAGGCGTTTAATCTGATTAAGAAACTCTGGAAGGATGCAGTTTATCACATTTTGAGTCCAAGTTTTGTTGATTTTTTTGTACAATAAAAGAGAGGCAAAGCTTTCAGACATTTCAGACATAGAATTTATGATGATTTTGAAGCCAAAGAGAAGGCATCTCCTATTGGATAAGGAAACTATGGCAATCCAATGAAGTCAAAGTTTTCCTTTAAGGTTAATCCAACTTTTTTCACGGATCTCTTTCTTGCAATCGTGCTTATGTAACCTTTCCTAGCTTCTCACGTCTCTGTCCCACTTCCAGGTAAGTTTTGCTCTTTCCTCCTCCCCTCCTCTTCTCACTTTCCCCCCTCTCTCTTCCCTGCACATCCTATCATTCTTTACAAACTACCCATCTCTTGTTGCTTTCATGTCCCTTCCCTCCACAAACTTCTCTCCCTCTGTCTTTTATCCCTTCTTTTCTCTTTTGCTCTTTTCTTTCCCAAAACGCTACCCTGTCGTTTTCTTTCCTCTCTCACCTTTCTTCCTCCCCCTCCTCGCTCTATTCCCAGCTTCCCAGCTGGCTTTCATCTTCCCCAGGTTAGATTACTGTAAAGCACTGCCTGTCTGCCAGCATTCCTGAAAGCTTTTCATCTCTGCTCCGATTCATCTGGGGAGACAGGGAGAGCGAGGGAGTGGGGGGAGAAAGGGTGAGGGGGAGAGAGAGAGGTAGAGAGAGAGAGAGAGAGAGAGAGAGAGAGAGAGAGACTGTTGTGCCGCAGCTATGGATTTCAGAGTCTTCAGCGGTTAACCTGCATTGCATGCTGCACTGGCTGATGGGAAATTTCCCTGCTGGTCTCTTGGCTGTCTGTGAAACGCCCACTCAGAGCTGAGAGCACACCTCACTGGGGACAGACAAACGTGTACACATTCGTGCACATGTTGGCTGAAGAAACAAACGAAAGGCAACTCTAAACACATAAACAACATACACAAAATGATTGTTGTGCATACAAACGTGTGTTCTCTGAACGTGTATTCAGTGTTGTTCGTGAACACGCCAAAATGAATGCATTCATTACATGCTCTCATATTTTGGTGAACGGTTAAGTGAACGGCTCAATTTGCAACTCATGAACAGGAACATGAGTGTAGTTCACTCTGGAGATAGTGAACAACTGGATCCGAGAGGTATCAAGAGTTGCAGAGTTACTTAGCACTCTGTCAGAGTCGGATTTATGGCGCCAACAATAGAGGAAACTTTAAAAAAAAAAACTGGCCCTGTGACGTCTACCTGTTCATTTCAGAGCTCTCACTTTTCAGAGTAAGCACACAGTTTCCCTTCAACAAATCTGAAGTCTCACAAATGAATCCTTGAAAATCTTTGTGTTACACTCAAATATTCATACACTGGAAACCTAAACTGTTTTGGAAAGCATGATAAAACACCTGGAGATGTGTTTAAGAGTCAAACAGGCAGCGCTCATTACCACACAGCGCTCTGAAATCAACCTTTAGAGAAACAGTGCATGAGAATGCACAGAAACTGTTTCTCAGTGTGTGTTTGTTTGTTTGTTTGTGTGTTTCTGCCCACATACGTGCATTGACAGCTTACACACAGCAGTGCAGCTTTAATTACAGAAGGCCCTCCAGCTGTTTAGCGCTCTGCTTCAGTGTGTGTAGGTAAGTGTGTATTTGTGTGTTAATGTGGAATGTGGGCTGTGGAAATGGGGGGACTGTGTCAGTGGGTGAGAGTGAAACATGTATGTCCAACTACTGCAAGGTTTGGTTACAAGTGGACTGTATTTAAACTGCTGTGTGGTCAGTGTGTTTCTGTCTGTCTGTGCCGATGTGTGTGTGTGTGTTTGTGTGTGCCTGCGTGCGTGCGTGTGTAGATACAGCAGCACATGTGAAGATCTTAAAACAAAATGAGCTTTTTTTAACCATGTTTGAACAGAAAATCTCAAGTGTTTCTCCGATCTGTGTGAAGTGAATCCTCCTACTGTGTACTAATTTTTGAACAAATAAGCCCAGAAACTCAAGAACAAGACAGACCAACACACTCCACTCAGACACAACATGACTACTGATTTCTACACACAAGTGGGTCAATGGAACTGCAGCAAAATGATAGCAAGCACTGATTGATCTGTTGTTATTTCTGTTGAAATAATGGTTAATGACAATGATGAGAAAAGGGTTTTGGTTCAAGGCTTACGCTGTGAATTGTTTTTGCTTTGAATCAAAAAATGATATATCACAAAGGAAATTAAAACAGCTTTAAAAACAACAAGCTAATTTGGGATATTTTTCTTTTTACTTAATAAATCATACAAATGTTTTTTGTTTGGTTGTTTTTGAATCCATCCACCAGCTTTTTAATCGTGTAGCATAAAATCATATCAAAGTTATCTCATTACATTAATTTATCATTATTATACCAATCTAGACCAGACTATGTGTATTATCAATTAAAGAGACCTATTATTTATCCTCCATGAGTAAGCACTTGGTAATAGTTCCAGAGAAAAAACTGCATTTTATCAGGCAGAAACCTCAAGCAAAACCAGATTCATAGGTGGACCGCCACCTGCCTGAACATGATGGGCCAAAAAAGTGAAGGCAGGCAGAATGTGTTTTCCATCAACAAACACACAGCTCAGTTTTCATCATGTGACTTTCTAACTGACTAAAAATGTACACTGAGCCTTGTTTACCTGAATTAATCCTTAAGAAAGTAAGGATCACAAACCGTGATGTGGACCCACAGCACAGAAAGGGAGACAAGAGTTGGAGTCTCACTTCACCGAAAGGGACTGAGTGAGTTGTTATAGGCTGTTTCAGATCATGAAGCTTAATGTGCCTCTACATTTCTGCGAACTGTCTGTGAAATACAAGATCAACACTGCAGACTGGAGTCTCCTTTTACCGTGAAAAAACAGACAAACGATCCGTGTTATAAATTCACAGATTCCAGTTATGACACATCTGCCTCCTCACCGCCCTTCATAATCATAAACTCATGGGTCACAACTCCTGATCCAGACTTTCACGGCATGTTAGGACAAAGTTTATGCGTTATAAGGGGGGCGATCAGGCTTCAAAACGGTCACTTGAGAAGGTAGTGAACACCTACAGGTACGCAAGGAGAAAAAAGAAAACAGACCTACTCTGTTACATTTGGTGTGAGCCAAACATTGTCTCTAATTCATATGCAGAAATGCTAGACCACTTATGTGCTCAAGTTAGGGTTTGTGGCAACACCTGGCTAACATTGTGGAAAGTGCATACATAGCTATCTAAATGACATATGTGTGCATCCATAATGTTGTGTAATAAGTGCCTCTGTATGCAGAGTGGGGTGCATATGAGCTGGATGGACACAGGTCAGTTTTAGCTGGGCATCAGGGGCACAACCAGGGGTGGTCAAGGTGGCTTTGGCCCCACTTGATATTTGATTGGTTGACCCAGATGTCACCCCAAAATCCTTGATTTATTATTTAGGCTGTGTTGCAACATGCGGCTAGTAGCTTTCTTTGAATTTTCATGTAGCACATTTTGAGTATATTGACGTTTTGAATGCAAACGTGAGTATCTAAAATTGTAATTCACAGCCTCTACTGTGGTAGATAATGTCCACGTTTCACAAAACAATACAAGAAAGAGAAATCAAAAATCCATGTGTATAGTTTGCCTTTTGGGCAGTATGTCAAAGCATTTCTACTCTGCAGTCAGCCTAACTTTGCATTCTCCTTCACACACACACGGCTGCAGTGTCACATGCAGCTCTCACAGTAGCAGGTCTCTCTTTTATGATGGGTCTCTGTGATGATATGGTGCTATGAAGTATTAGGGGCATCCTGCATGTGAAATTTATGGACCTGCCAGTCTCCCGGCCCCACTCACAACTCCCACACCCTTTAATCTTACTGCTGTCATCCACTGTCACTGCCTTATGACTATGGCCTTGGCTAACTGCCAGCCCCACACATCGCCACTGTGTGCTCGTGTGTGTGTGTGTGTGTGTGTGTGTGTGTGTGTGTGTGTGTGTGTGTGTGTGTGTGTGTGTGTGTGTGTGTGTGTGTGTGTGTGCGTGTGTGTGACATTGTGAATGTGAGACTGCTGAAATACAACACTATTGTAAAGTACAGTAGAGTACAGTATGTCAGTCAAATGTAGGGCAGAGATGACTGGCAGAAAGGAGGAGTATCCACTGATAACACTAGAATAACACCAGGAAAACAAAAGCTGTGATCCTATTTGGACTTAAGACAAAGAATTAAAGCCAGACAATCAGAGAACAAAAGAGAGAAAAAAAGAATGTGAATAGAGGAGAATGAAACTGTCCTCAAAGCACCAATTTCACACCACCAACAAACGGTAAGGAATTAGCAATTTCTTAAAACAATATTTCTTTCTTCTCCTGAAGAAAACTACCACCCACACAGAGAATGTAAATGAAACAAAATGAATACATTAACATTAAGATGTCATCATAATTCTCATAATCAAAGCTAACAGTATACACTGAATTTCCTGCAGATTCCTCAATAGGCCCTGCGAGCCCGTTAGGTTCTGTCCACATCCTCTGTGTGCAGTTTCAGAAATCATATGAGACAGATGAGCGGGCTTAGTGAATGAATAAACACACGCACACACACACAACATACTCACACATGCAGACAAAGACTTGAGCTGAGCCTTACCCTGTTATAATAAGCATTTGGAGCCAAAAGTCTTCCACAAAACAGCTAATTCGTCAGGCTCTGTGGGAGGCTCATTGTTACTGAAGAGGAGATGTGAAATTGCTGTGATCAACCAAGAAAGTAATTATAAAACCAAACATCAGCAAATATGTGCAAAGTTGTGAAGCAGCCCTTTGCTAATTGTCAATGATGTTTCATTATTAAAACACTGAGAATGCACCGTATTCAGAGCGATGGTTTCGAGGACGAGTCTTTTCTAATGCTTGTGCATCCTTTAATGAGCTGTGTAGATGTTGTATGTATATACACAGGTTTGTATTAGAAATTGGATTGAGTATGAGAATTAGAGCTACCGTGTTGAAGAGTAAATCTCCAATCCAGTCTAAAGTAGGTGTTTGATTATCTTGGTACATAATTTGCTGGGGATACTTCAGTTACCTGGCCAAATCTAAAACCACCCAGTGCATTAGAACACAGCTGTCTTCCTCTCCAAACACATTAATATAGTGCAAACAGAGCATCATCAGAGTCCTCTTCATGGTCTCCTCTCTGAGCAGCAGCCTCAGGCCTTAATGTTCCTCCATCTCTCCGGCCTCCAGAGTAGTTTAATTGCACCGTTTGGAGGGGAGTGATGGCTCAGTGCTTTAACTCTGGACACAGACAGATGGGTTCACTCACCCTTTACGTTCTTTCTCTTTCTCTGAAAGCTGAGCATGATTATCTGTCGGGAAGTCTTCAGAAGGACCTGCTGAGTAAGCGCAATGACCAACCTCATCTATTTCCCTCTGTAAGTCCATCCCATTGTTCTGGGGTGTGTAGAGTTACTGGAACTAATGTGGCCTAAATGGTACAACCAATACATGTAACACTAATTGTGTATGCAATCAATAGCCGCATTATTAAGTTGCTAGCACTGTGGCGTTTAGATAGCGATCAATAAATGCAATTAATGCACAAAATATACTGGAGGAATTTTTGCTGGCTTTCACTGTGTGGAAAAAGTAAAAGGGATTATTGTTGTCACTGCTCAGCTAGCTGGTGTAATATCAGTCTTGGGGGAAATTAACAACATTTTCCCTGTTGATTTTTTCTGCAGCTTTGCAAGCCCTGCAACTTATACAGAGAGTGACTGATGCAGTGTGAACGCAGCTGAACTAGTCTGGGAGTGAGGTTTCAATTTGAGAAAAATACATTTAGTGGCACACTGAAGGGAGTTTACACATCAAAAATCAGCTATCTTTATAAGAATGGATACTGTGGAATAAAAGGAAGTTGTGAAAGATATTTGATTCAGGCGTATTGAGGTCACAATGCTGAGGTTAATCTGTCATGAAAACAAAAATAATAAGCTTTCAGCATCCAAAAGCAGACTTGATAGAACATTCCTTGACCAGTGTTAATCTGAGGCACAGTTTGATATTTTCAAACCCATTATCACACTTGGTTGGATAGCCGCCTTTACTAAAGAACCAATACACTCAAAATCTATCTAATCCAATCCCCGTCACTCTTAGCGCCTAAACTGTCCCATTTGAGTCCTATCATTCCATCTCCCAGGGACTCTGTATTTTAGCTAACCCGGTCTCAGGTCAGAAGATGAGGGGTCTAAGAGGGAACTGGTGGAAGGATAAGCTCTCCTATCCTCCACCAGCTCTTTACCATTTTAATGAGGCAGGGCCAGAGGGTCTTTCTTCTGCCCCAGCCAACTGTGTCATAGTCTGGGCCTGGGGACGGAGTACGGCTGCAGGGGTTCAGGGACCGTTCTAATACAGCACAGCCATTGTATGGGGAAATGGAGTGAGATACTGCAGAGATGAGAGGGGGTAGAGGGGATGAGAGGAAGTGTGGGTATGAAACGGAAGTATGTGGGTGTCGTATGCACAGACATCTATGTGTGTCCTCCCTCAGAATAAAAGAGTAATTTAGGTCTTTCTATGGGCCTACCTCCAAAGCTCCCCTGGTATGCACCCCGATAACACACCGGGGCACATGTGGATTAACTCTCCATTGAAGGAACTGTAATTACCTGCTGATATGAATATTATTATTACTACCGGGGAAGAACCTGACTATTTTGTCTTTCAAAAACATTCACAAGACTGGCCAAGAGAATAAAAAGGGTTAACTTAAGCAGGGGAGAAGAAATTGGGTGGTAATTCTTTATTTGCAACATCACTTTCACAAAAGACAATGAACATGAGGCTAAGTCTGTAAAAGGGCAGCTGTATTATCCTAGGATTAAGCAAACACAAATGCCTCCAGACTACTTTCTCATTAAATTGTGGTTAATTTCTATGCATTGTGCGGTAAATACATTCAACAAACTCTAAAGTAAAAGCAAGAGACAGAAGATGATTCATGGCACTGCATTCAACTCGACATTTGTGCGCTACTGTATTCAATATAAGTAAATTGGCTCTGACATACACATCCAAAGCCACCTGGGGTTATGCAAGGCAGATGTCTGCAAGAAGCTCTAAAGGAGGACAAAGGTACTGCCAGAGGAGAGAGAGAATGGACAAAAAGCCATTGGGCTGCTATAGGACTTGACAGGGACGGACAGTGGGGCTGAGGGCTCTGGTCCTGTGTGTAGAGATCAAAAGGTGTGTGTCTGTATCTCTAGTGTGCACATGGATGCTTCCTTTGGAAACAGGCGTCCAATGGCACCTCAAAGAAATCTAGACTGAAACAATTTTTCAGAATCCACAAAAACCCCACGGCAAAACAAAACCTCGGGCACAGCAGGGGGGCCGAGAGACTCTTCTCTATTGGACAAAAGAGTCTGTCAATCATCACAGGGGGTCAGGAGGGTGGTCAAAACTCAAATAAGGGCACAATGGCACTCTGGGATTCCACACTAACACACACTCTGAAAGAATGCATGGCTAATCAATGCGGAGAACCAAAAAAACACAAATAACCTTGAACTGATGTTCTGAGGTTTGTCAGTGATAAAGGGATTCATAAAGAGGAGGAACGGGTCCAGCCAAAGAATGCTGCTGATGTGAATGCATGCAGCCGGGGCCATTGAGCTGGTTATAATGGAGGAGTCCATGAAGAGGAGTCATTGATACAGGCTGAAGTTCACTTCACGGTGGTTTTTGGCATTGAGTGGGTGAGACTGAGAACCATTTCACAGCCAAAGACACTTGGCCTTGGGGCAGAAATGCCTATGGAGCAGGACTAGGCTCAGTGCTATGACCCAAGAGTTCTAAGGGGCATAGAACACAATCATCACTGTCACTACAGCTTGACAATGACTTTGTCTTTGTCTATCTGTCTCAATCTTTCTCACGCACACAGAGGATGACCTTAGACACAAGTGGCAAGCACATGCCAGTCAACCAAACTCCTCTGTAGTCACATCCTGAACCTATAAATCATTAACAGTCTAAGCTCCTACTGTCCCAATAACTTCTTGCGATAGTTTCTGTCTCTTTATCTCCCTTCCTCTACCATTTCTCATTCACACATTCTGCCTTTTGTCTTCCCTTCTCTGCCAGACCTTCACCACTCCTGTGCTCCCCTTTATTCTCCTCCTCTCCCCTCAACAGGGCTGTTACCTCTGTGCTCTGGCCCTATAGTCCCAAGGCAGGTTAAATCACAGCCAGCCACAGGCGCTAAATAAGAACAAACGCCTCTGCTTTACCTGGACAGCCTCCCTGAGGGGACACTCACAGACTAGAAGACAGCTAGCATTCTCTCTGAGAACCCCCCTCCCCAGTTCCCCTCAATCTCTGCACCACCTGTAATTGAAAAACATAAGGCCCAAAGGCCTTTACTTTCTCTACTGAAGAAATAGGGCGGATGCCTCTTAGGGAGAGGAAGAGAAAGGGAGGGTGTGGGGAGATGGAGAGAAAGTCTAATGTGGTGGATAATATGTGAGACAGTTAGGCTTGTTTTTACCTGGGTATTTGGTGCATACATTCAAGGCTATTTTAGGGTCATGGCTTTAGGATATGAGTATAAAAAGATGGAGAGCAGAACGTTTGTAAATGTATAAACATGAAGATAAAAAACTCATGGCAATAGGATTTTATTTTTTTCTACAAAGTGTCCTTTGTAAACAAAGTGAGACATGGAAACTGGACAATATTCAGATATCAATGGTTAGTTTTGAGATAAAAGTCTAAGTCTAATTCAAACCTACACAGACACACTCACTTGTAAGCAGCAGCCCCAAATAGGAATAACTCACTCGGGCTGTTGGCTGACTGATGCATGACATTCTTCAAAATTTATCTATCCGACCTGATGTCCAACGTGCCTAAAACTCTGCGTGTGTAGTGACTAAAAGAGAGGATTTGCAGGGGGCAGCTTGGAGGATCCTCCATCCTGCTAAGCTGTTTGATTTCCAACAGCAGGTGTGTATTAATCCCCCTTCTGACAGGACACAAGCAATGGGGCTCTCTCATCACTGTTTGCACACACACCCACACAAAATAATCAAAGGACAATTCACCTGTCACTCTACAATCTGCATAGAGGGACATACAAACACAGAGCTGCGTGAATCACCTTGTACAACCTTGAGTCAATAGTAAAATCAGTATTGGTTGAGTCATAAATACCCGTTGTGTTTGTCTTCAGCAGCCACTCAAAGCTCAGATGTGTATGTGCATACATATGATGCCAGTGTGACTAATTATTAATTTCTTCTTTGTGTATTAGCATGTATCACTGCTCCTGTCTGACTGCTTTGCATTCTCATCTCTCCTTCTCACATGGCGCACACAGATGAAAGCGGGACTTGTGTGTAATTAATTGGATATGTTTGTAATTAGGGGGCGAAAGAGGGAGAGATGTGCGCATGCCGCCTTTTGTTTTGTATGGTGCGCCTAACAACAGCACAGCAAAATAAAAACTGATTACACTGAACACTAATTACCGAGGAATTATCCCCCACACTTCACAGGGTTAATTCTTATTCTGTGTCTGTGAGGTTGTGTGTACACTCAGACACATGCACGCATGTATGCATGCAATTTTTGTGCCCCAAGTCCACATGGATATGGACGCACATTATTCTGCTTCAATCAGTATGTTATTGACCATTAGCTTGGTCACAGGAAGGCACAAACTGAGGCTGCAAGGTAATGAAATGTTTGCCTAACAAGAAAGCGCCTGGCTTATTTGTTGGAGGAAAACAGTATGATAAGCTGTTAGAGACCAAATGGACATAGCTGAAGATTTATTTTTGCACAGGACAACCACTAATGAGCTCAGAGGTCCTCGGATAACTCTTCACATTCAATAAGGGCTCTGTTTGATCTGATACAAAACTAATATACTCATGGTAAAGATCAAATATTGGACAGAATATTGCACCTCCCAACAAAAAAACACTCCAAGAGAGATTTAATATCCTTCATCTGCAGAAAAAAGTGAACGATGGAAAACTTAGACTCATAAATCACATTAAGAACTAAATAATACAGCAAGTTACTGTAGTAAGAAGCTCAAAAGGGCAAGACTGAAAAGATAATGGTCTTAATTTCTGCTCTTCTTAGGAGTTGAATTATGGTTTTGAAGCATTTCACATTGAGCACTTAGACTACATCCACCATCAAATGTGTAATTAAGGTGCTTTCTTGTATTTTTCTTGTACTTGCAGCTAAATAAATGTCATCTGAATGCTGTATTGAATAAGCAAGGGGCCATAAAGCCAGGATCTTTTCATAAACAAAGCCAGGCAGCTATTCAGAACAGTTCAATAAAGTGCTCAAATCGTACTCCTGTTGGTCTCAAAAGTCAAGCTCTGCTGCTGAATAAGCACCGCAGTGCTTTCACAGTGCCTGCTTCCCTGTTATCTGTGTCTTTTGCTAAAGCGCGGAGACTTGGTAATGAGTTTGGTTGGTGTTTGGATTGTTTTGTTGCGTGGATGTGTGTGTGTCTGCCTTTCTGTCTGAAAGAACGTATCCCCACAGCTCACACATCACTTCCAACAGGGCCTAAAATGCCATCTGATTAATAGCCCCTACTTTTTTCTTTTTTTGCTTTGTGGCGTTAATAAGCTTATCCTGCGGCAGCTTTTATACAAACAAACAAACAAACACAGACGCACAACTGACACCAAGAGACTTACTATAAAAGCTTTTGTGGCTTTAGAGTGATTTTCTATTGGCATGGGGCAATGAAGAGGTCCACAAACACACATATATACACACATGTTTTTATGTTACAAACAAAAACCCAAGACATCAATGAAATCTGGAACTTTCAAACTTCACTAGTGTTATAAGGTACTTTCAAGTCATAGTTAATAGGCATGCATATTACCCAATATGTTGTACAAACACATGAACACCAAAGTGATGGATTTTGATTATATTGCATGAGTAATCATAAGAACCACTAATCAGAAATTTTGGAGACGGCTCCCAATCACCCGTAAACACCCTCCCTCGTACTTATGCATGTCTGTTTCTCTGTATGCTGCTCCTAACTCCTTTGCTGTAAGCATGCCAAACTAAACAGTGAGGCTTCAACAACTACACAAATAAACTACAGGATAGAAATGCAAAAAAAGAAGCCAAGCAGAGAGAAGAAAGAATGCGTGTTCACTGAGAGCAAACAGATCTCTTCAATCTATTTTTCCACAGAGGTGGACCTGAGGGGGGGGACACCCTCTTCCCAGGACACTACGGAAATGGAAGAGTGTATCCCCATGGAGTCCTTTTTTCTCTCTCTCTTCCTACTCTCTCTCTCTCTGTGTGTCTTCCTGCAAACCCTCTGTTGCCTGGCTCGGCTCGCCCCATGTTACCATGGCAACAAGGACTGGTGCTGCATGGCGGGGACTACGGAGGGAGAGAGGGAGCAAGGGAAGGAAGAGTCCACCTGCAGTAGTCCCTGTACAAGCAGCCGAAACCCTGAGGGAATCCAGGAGGAGAGACGGAGAGACGAGAGTTCATCCCCAACTTGTCTCACTGTTTGTCCTTCAGCATCAACACAGACTCGTCCTTCTGTCTCTTCCTCTCTTATCTCCATCCCCTGCTCTCCTCTCCTTCCAACTGTATTCTCCTCTCCTCTCCTCCTCCTACTCCTCCTCTCCTCTCCTCTCATCCTCTCCTCTCCTCTCTCCTCCTCCTCCTCCTCCTCCCTCCCCGTGAATGAATTAGTAATGACAGTGGATTGGTCCACAGTGGTGAAGGAGGATTGCAATTATAAAAATGTCACTCCTTGTTATGCCAAGAAAGTGAGAAAGGAGCCGTTACTATCTGTGACATCTGTACTTTGTAGGAGAAGTGAAAGACACCACATACTCTGCCTTATTTTATTCATCTTACATGTGAGAGGAGAAAAAAATATATATATATTTCTGTTCCATGCCTTCACGGTGAGTTTTATTTTCTGGAAGTATGACTGTCACATCATTCCTTCAAGGAGAATCTGGGCTTCAAATGCCACCTGATTACACCGTATGGCAGTTTTTTAAATTGACTTCCCTTCCTCCAGTCTGTTCTCATGCACCGCCTTATAGCTATATTGTAATATTTTACATATTACTTATTCAAAGCATATTTTAGATACAGTATTTAGCCTTAGGACTGGTACATGCACTCGTAACAAATTCAAAATGTCAGTCCTGAATAGAACTTGTATATGTTTTGGCGTGCATTCAAATGTTTAAAGACACTGGATCACTTTTGTAATCGTTCTCAAGATGATAGCTGCCTCAACTACACATTGCTTTTTAGAATATATAACTGGCAGATAGTGGTGACAGGTGCCCTTCAGCTGCAAACAAAAGGATGGAGCTCCAGGACTGGCATGCATCCACTGTGCTGCTATGACTTTGAGAATAATCCTGAATACCTCTGAGCCACCGTAGTGCTGCTGACCATCTGCTCCTCTGACCACGCAAAATGCCAATTCTTTATGAGCCTGTAATAATATACAGAAACTTTGGCATTACATCAAAAAGTTTAGTTTCTTCAACTGTCACCAAAACTTGCAATATACCAAACAACATTATTTTGAGCTTTGATAGTGACACAACATGCTGCCTTATCATAATTCCCACTATATTGTTAAGATAGCAGGAGCTTATGTGGCTTTAGAAGCAGCAGGGAGTAATAAAGTCTGTCTTTATCTTGGTCGGTTAGAGTCACAACTAAAGGCAGAGCTGTCACAGTGATGTAACAATCTGACCCGAGCAGGGCCAGGGTGCAGAGACTCCCATCAGACTGATAAAGATGTTCATAAAAGGATTTATATTGGCTGTCACAGAGTGTATAGATTCTTATCAGACACATATAGATGCAACATCCATGCACACACGACCACAACCCGCAGACACAGATGGAGAGACGGACACGTCGCAAATACACACAGCTAGGCTCCCGCTGCCCCATTCATCTTCACTATTTATGCTACCAAACCGAGCGTGATCGCAGTGATCTGAGCGGCTGATTCTGGTTCAGATTCGGGGTATTGGATGACAAGAGGAAATCACATAGAAGTCAGATAGGATCGGATTCAGGGACGTCCTCTAATGCCTTCCCCCCCGAAACACAACTGGATCACGCTTTGACACATAACACAGGAGGCCTGCTTATCCATTCATTACTGCAACTCACATTTCCTTTGAAAGACAACATAACCCAATTACCAGCTTCCTGTTCTTGATGAAAACAATACATGGGGTGAGTGACAGTGTGTCTGTGTGTTTTGTATCTTGATATTTCAGATATTATTACACTTGGATGGATCCTACTGAAGGGCATACATGTATAACCTATTAAACAACATATCTTGGTTCTTTATCAGTTAGTATGTCTCCATTTATTCCATATGTTATCTTTTTCATTTAAACCACAGACTGTATAAAACATGGATAGTCGCAGTTTCACCGTCCATTGGTTACTGTAGAGGTGTAATGAAGCCCAAAGATGGAGGTGGCCATGTTGGAAATGCTGGCTCAATCTAACTTTAGCTCAAGCTAGAGAAGCCATCTGAAAAACAGCTGTGCCTTTAATAATACCTAATTAAACATAACTCTTACCTCAATATCATCTATTTTTTTCTAACATGACGGTTCACAAGATATTAAGAATACAAGTTTTTGCCCAAATAAGGACATGACTGACGTGACTCCCGGTTGGGAACACTTAGCTGTTGGCTCGGAGGCTCAAACTCTTCCCCTTTATGTCACACTCTGCCTGGTTGAGTTCTGTATTTCCAATATGGCTGCCTCCGTCGATTGGCTTCAAAACAGCGTTCAGTAACAGATGGGTGACGTCACGGATACTACGTCCATATTTTTTACAGTCTATGGTTTTGGTCAGCAGAAAGGGTGTGACGTCTGCACTGTGGCTCAACCAGCCACATTGCTTCAGCTCATGACCTGGCACCAAAGTATATCATCAGAGCAATATGTCAGTGCCCATCATGTTAGTATTTTGGCTTCACTTCTTACAATGTAAAGAGATGGAGGCATGCCATCCATATCAATATATATTTTCAATGATGCAGCCATAAAGCACTTATTGGTATTTCATGGTACATTATCATTAATTAAGAGTTTGAAAAGTGTTGTAAACTTGCAACCCAACAACTTTAACACTATATTACATTTTTAAAGGAAGGTATTAAAAGTCAGAGGAAGAACACTAAACATAGTGCTTGCCACTTCACTGCAGTTATATAACAAACCAATGTAATAATAGACTTCCTGATTGGTATAAATGCATTGCACTAAAGAGGTTGTTTATCACAGATGCATTTGTGCAAACATAATAAAGGGATACTTGATGGAAAGATGGAGGCAGGGATGAAGATATGAAGAGGTTTATGGTGCAAGACCCATTCATTAACAGAATCCATTAGTATATGTATGATCAGAGGAAATACAAACAAGAGATACTGATGATGGCACACTGTTGATTCAGCACATGTAGGTTCTATGTAAATGTTTATGTGTAGCTTAATATGCATGAAGTGCATCGCTGACATGTTTGTTACAGAAGTCATAAACACAACATTACCGTGTGTTATCAGGCCTCTCTCAAGGTTGCCATGCACGACTTTAATTAACACACACAGCCAGAGGGAGGCTCCACTGATATAACAGCAAAACACCCAAATTCTCTATCAGTGTTCCTACAACATTGCTGCAGGCCGCGGGTATTTATGTTGTTCTCACTGAGATGCACCAGCAATAAATCAAAGTGAAAGAAAATCCAGGCACTCGTGCACTTCATGTGGAGGCACACTTGATGAGAATTTTAAAAAGCTGTTCAAAAAATGAACTCATAGTTCAAGAAGAGAGAATGTCAGAGTGATATCTTTTCAATACGCCAAGAAAATGTCAAAAAACTCTCAAAATCTGTCAAGGTTAAGTTGTTATTGTGAGACATGCATGTTTGTCGATGTAACATGTTGTTGTTTTAAATGTCAAAATGCTAAATTGTTGTAGGATGCCTGATCTGTTGGAGCCAAAATGGCTGCCTTGGATACTAGCAGATGTTTTCTGTCTTCCTGTGTGTGGAGAGAATGTTCCCACTCATGTCTGAAACATGTCCTTGAGCAAAGTAGTGTGGAAGGAACGGGAGATAAGACCTGTCTGTACACACACGTAGGTATAAATTAATTCCTCTCACACCTATGTATAGACATACAACCTCTCACTCTATCCTTCTCCCAAACACACACATGCAGAATGTGTGTTGATATTATCCTTTGAAGCGCACAGGGCACCTGATCACAAACACCGACCTGCTGCTGATCCCTGCTATCACATCCACACACACTAGTGCACAGCTAAACATGTTCTGTGTGATCTGAGTCAAGTAAACACACCTCTGGGGGAACACAGACAGAATACACACACACAAATCTCCATATTGATGTAGACACACATGAGCATTTACTCAGAAATCTACATATTTCACCACAGAGACTCTTTTCTTGGACCTTTTCTTTTCTCAAAATCCTGCTGGGAAACTCTGCACTTGTCATTACAGAGACATAAACAGAACATAGCCCAGAATGTAAGCATCTGTAAACATACATTTATTGCAACTATACACAATTGTCCAATTCCCTACTCAATTAATCTCTCTCATTTCTCTTAAAAGTTTGCTTCTGACCCAGAGCTGCCTCTTTTCTTTCTCTGCTCTCCCCATCAAAAACCTCTTCTCCCTGATGGCCTCGCTCCGCTATGCTCCGAGACGCACAAGAGGAAGAGAAGCTGTAAAACATAAAGAGAGAGAGAGAAAAAAAGAAGAGGAAAGACAATGCCAAACAGGGAGCCTCTACAACACTACAGAGTTCAGATGACTAGATAGGAGAAGAAGAGGGAAACAGGGTCGAGAGTAGAGCACTAGATGAAAAAAAACAGCCTACAACTAATGCACAAACAGCACTCGTGATACAACTTCATGATAACAAACCCCTATGTGTTTAAATACCAGTGGGCCAAATAATGAATGTACTGCAAAGCTCTGCCAGAGACGTGGGTCCGTGTAACAGGCATGTCATTAAAACATGCCGAGTTGGATTAAGGGAGCGAGACAGGAGGCGAGAAAGATAAAAACTAATGACAACCTTGATGAAAAGTTCAAGTAAGCAACAAAGGTAAGGAACGAAATGTAATTAAAATGAAGCCAGAGCTGGTTGAAAGAAAAATCAATGAGAGAGAAATTACAGAGAGATAAACAGAGGCGGAGATGCGGATTTGAATGTAGCAAAGCATGACAGAAAAGCAAAAATACGTTTGCTGAACCAGTTCATAAACAGAGGACGAGACGAAACAAAGGAACGAGAGAGCGTGCAGAAAGAGAGGTAGAGAATAGAAGCGGAGGAGAGCATGTTTCCTCTAGTGCTGAGTCCCCATGTGTCTGACAGACCAATGGATGATTTATGGTGAGCATTGTCTAGCTGTGTAATTGGCCGCCATGTTGGTTACCCTGTGCTGGAATGAGAGCATGAGAGAAGAAGAGATATCTCAGGACCTGTGTGGACTTTGACCAAACAACAGCAGTCTGAAGAGAGAGGCAGAAGGTGAAGGATCGAGGGATGGGTGAGAGAAGCAGAGAGCAAGACACAGAGAATCTTTTTTGTGCAAATATCCAGCTGGACAAATCAAACAAATACAAACAACATACATAGATTACAGTGTACACAAGAGTGTGTGAAGTCTGTGAATAAAATCATGTTGCAGGAACAATAACGCTATCAGTATCGGCCTCTGATTCTAATAGCATCCAGCATCAGTGGGTATGTCAGTTAATATGCCAATCTTAACCCATAATTTAGTTACCTGTTGTAAAACAATAAAAAACATTTATAGCGTGATATTAGCTAAAAATGTAATGTGAGTCAAAGCTAGCTAGCATCGACATAATGATTATTAAGGGGATCTCTTTATTGGGCAATACTGAGTCGAGAAAAATGAAACCGTATTGCAAAGATAGCTCCATATTGATGTTGTCCCATTTTCCAGCCGTCCAGATTCAGATTCAGATTCGGAGAATTTTATTGACTGCTCCTCCTGACCTACAAATCCCTGCATGCCCTCACCCCCCAATACCTGGCTGACCTCCTCCAACAACACACTCCATCCCAGAACCTAAGGTCTTCAGACCTGGGTCTCCTCTCCATCCCCCAGACTAAGCTGCGGTCCTTTGGGGACAGAGCATTCAGCATGGCAGCCCCCACTCTGTGGAACTCTCTCCCTCCCGACATCTGCAGCGCCCCAACCCTGGACAGATTTAAGAAAGCAGTCAAAATGCACCTTTTCCTCAAGGCCTTTCCCCATTAGATATCCCCACCTACCCCCCAGACCCCCCTACCTGACCCTGTGAAGCTACCTTGGGTTTCTTGAAAGGCGCTATATAAATATCAGTTATTATTATTATCATCATTATTATTATTATTATTATTATTATTATTATTATTATTATTATTATTATTATTATCATTATTATTATTATTAATCCCAGAAGAGCAATTTAGTTTGCAATTCCCCAGTTTGTCAGATAACAACACTAACACTAACAAACACTTACAGGTCCCAGGTTCAGAATAAGCTTTAAAAGACGAGAAACTGAGATTAAATGTCATAGCGATTTAAATCTAACTTGTTTAATCCAGCAAGTTTCAAGCTTGATGCCATTGTTCCTTGATTTATTCTAACAATCTTCCACCGGAGAGCGAATGACAGCCGATGATGTAGCGCTGCCCGAATGGATGAGTAACATCTTATCAACATGCCATCAGTGTCCGGTGACATAGCTGTAACCGTGTCAAATTGGAAAGTTTATTGATAGATGAGTGTGCGGAAATGAGATCATCGCCGCCACGTCGAAAATGAGGTCACACTGCTGTTTGGTGATTTAAGATGCAGGGCACTGCAGGGGAAAGAATGCTCAACCAACGAACAATGGTTTAGGCCAAGGTTAACACAACAAAACTAACAATGAAAAAAGACCCAGAGGTGATTTCTCTTTGGTCCTGGTTTCTTCTAAGATCAATGAAATGACTTAATAGTAGCATCAATGTAGCTGAAGTGTTTGAATCTAGGATTCTAGGACTCTTCATATAGAGATAAATGATGGAGGACATTTGATCATCTACTTGTGCGAGTAGGCAGCCATGTTTGAAGTCAGTGCCGGTTGTTCTGTTGCTCTGAAGTGTAAATAACATTGTATAAATAAGTGGAGTGCTATTTGGTGGGGTGTTTAACTGATATGGTCTTTGGGACAGACATCAAAGGGTCCTGTGTGTCTTTTATCTTCTCATCCTGGAACTGGTTTAATGCATACACATGCACACACCTATTCACACACAGACAAACACGGGGAAAGACAACTGCACTGTCATCCAAAGAAGCAAAGCCAGACGCTCGTCTTCCTCTGATGGACCTCCATCACTCCCTCCGCCTGTCTCACCTCCTCCCCCCTTTTTTGTCTCCACTTTTCCCCGTCACTGCTGGCACTCAGCTGAGGGAAGATTTTTTTTCTCGCTATTTTCTCTGTGTGAGTGGACCCGGCCAATAACTTCTCTCTTTAATGAGCATACTGTGTTCCCCCTGCTCTGCTCGCTCCCCAAACACACCCCTTCTCAACGCTGGCAGATTTCTGGGAAGAGGAAGGTTTGTGTGTGAGGGAGAAGAAAGTACAGAGGGAGATATTGTCGCTGTGTGACTGGTCTGAACCAATAACTCCTCTTTTTAATGAGTGACTGGCATGTCCCCTTGCTCCTCTTGACTCAGCCGTTCATACGCTGAAAGCTTTCCTCGGGATGAGAGAAGTGGGATTAGAAGCAAAGCAGGAAGCTGGATAGTGGTGGGAACGAAGTGACAGATGAAGGGAGGTGAATATGAGAAGAAAAAAAAAGGAAGACAGGCAAGCCAACTAAAGGTTTGGCAAACACATCCTCTGACATAGACATGTTCTCTTTGCATAAACGCATCCCTGTACACACATACACACACACACATTCACACTCGCACCCTGGGGCTACACCGTCAATCCACAAAACCCTCCACACCAAACCGTAATCCCCTCAGTCTCCCTCTGTGTAGCCTACACTGATTTCCAACCCTCCACAGATGTTGCATCACCGCTGTTGTCTTCGTGATGACATCACAGGCGTTCCTTGAGGTATAGATCAGTAGGTATTGTAAACCAGACACTGCATATATACCACTAAAGCTCCTTACAAGCACAAAACTGATGAGAAGAGTCTGATTTGCATAATGGCCAAGCTATTAGCACAAAACAAATCCGCCTGTTACCATTTAGTAACCTGTGCGGTTTCACAGGCGATAGAAATACGATATGCGAGCCCCCGCCGGCAGAATAAAAGCATAATTCTACCATGAGGTCAAAATATCAACCAATTAGAATTAATACATTTTTATGTGGCTAAAGATATCACTTTGGTCTGCAGCTAAAAGTTATTGATAAAAAAAGCGGATGTAGGAATAAAAAAAGATTGTCATTGCCTATTATGTGAACTGAGACAACAGCTGTGGGGCAAACACACAAACACACACACACCAAATACAAAAGAGCTCAGGTCCAAACTTCTGTCTAAGCAGCAATGAAACCTGCTAAAAACTTTCTGCCGGAAGCAGGTGTCCATGAATATTCATGAATGGAACGAGTATCAGGTTGCCTTTCCAACCGCTATTGTGTGAGTGAGTGAGTGGGACTGTGTGTGTGCGCGTGTGTGTGTTTGTAAGTGTGTGTGTGTGTGTGTGCTCCTGTATATTTGTGTGGGTGGAAAAAAAAGACTCAGAAAGGGACAACTAAAGAAAAGACAGAGGGTGAAAACAAAAAGCAGACCGACTGCAGCTCTGAATATTCATAAGGCGTGCAGTGACTCACAGCGTATTAGCAGAAAAGAACAGGACGGGGGTTTTGTTCCGCTAATTCCCGTTCAATCAAGTTTGACATGCATTTGGAACAATATTGCACGACATGTTCAGTGGTTGTTTTTTTTTTTTAACATATATGCAAATTATTTCAATCATCATATATTTAATCAAGGTAGCCAGAGAAGTGTGATCGTCTGAAAAAGTGAGCATCTGCATAACAACTCATCATGACCAGATGGAGATTAAACAAACACAGTGTCAGCGTCCGAGGACAGAAAGACAACATGGTTTGTCACATCTTGGGTCTTGTTTTGTTTTTTGGCAGTTATCTCTTTGAGTTGTTAAAACATTTGAGTCCCCGAACAGAAGCTGAGAACAAGCAAATGGTTTAACTCAGATGATGTCTATTTCGAGGAAATCAAGTAACAGAACTGCCCTGGTAATCCCCTTATTATGGAGGAAGACTGTGAAGACAAGGGCGGTCCTTTGTGAGGAGGTCAAAGGTGAAGCAAGGCAATGCTCTATGCACTGCAATGGATGATGTTGTTTTGATTAATTTCAAATAAGTCCTTGTATCTTCTGTAAAATAATGAAGACTATGTAAGGCTTTTTAAACATGCACATTTGTCTGATTGTTCCAGTAATTTATTGTTTTTTACTGAACACAGCATCCTACCAGGATCTATTAACAGTTGTGTTAAAGGCATGTAACAGCTGCGTGGTATTAGGATGAAGGTGTTATAAACAGTAATCATTCTTTCAATGAAAGTAGACTCACACAAGCAAAATAAACAAGCAAGAGAACATTTGTACTTTTATATTGATCCTGCAACGGCGTAATATTGGTATCCCAGTGTGTGATTGCGGCGTTGCAGAAGCATGTGTGGTAAACGCACAGCAGGAGCTTCACATGCACGCACACTCAGACATGTACACACACACACACACACACACACACACACACACACACACACACACACACACACACACACACACACACACACACACACACACACACACACACACACACACATACACACAGCCCTGCATGTTCTGCCCGCTCACAGGGATCTAGTCTCACCTGTGTAAGCAGTGGGACGACCGAATGACATCATGCCTCTGTGACAGTTATTTTGAAGAAGAGACGTTACAGTGGGCGTAATTATTGTGACTTTAACTTAGTTTGCTAACACAGTTGAGAGTGTTCAACATTGTTTTCTAGAGTTGAATTGCTGAGGAGTGAAACTTCTCGCTTCGCTACTATCTCAGCTGAGGAGTGGCGCATGCAAATCAGCAACCAGGAAGTGACAAAACAGAGTAAAATGATGGTGACTGATATAGACGCACTGTGAGAGTTTTACATTTTTATGCCCTTACCTTAAAATCTTTCCCCTAGAAAACTTCATCCCTCTCTTTCTCTCTTCTCCTACCAACAGTGGAGCTGATTCTTACCATATTACTATAGTAAGTGCACTGCACATTAAAACCAACCATCAGACTAACATTACTGCAGTTATGTTTTAAGCCAAGACAAATAAGTCTGAGTCAAGATTTTTACTGATATGTTTCAAGTTTAAAAGATTTAAATCTAAGAGCTGATAGCTAAACAAAAGCCATTAAGTATTTGTGCAATCCATTATCCGGTTAGTTGATCAATAGTTTCAATAATCAACAATCAACTGGTCGTTGATTTAAGCCCTGTAGTAAAACATACATAGAAAAAAATACGTATGATCAGGCATTTATCATAGATTTCTCTCTCTCTCTTCATCCGTCTGCCTCCTCTCTCTCCCTCAAACACACACACACATCTGCTTCAAAGCCTTCTCCCTCTGAATGGGGAGCTTTATCAAAACCTGGCCTCTGAAAATGTGAGGGACATGTCGCCAAAGGGCACACACACACACACACACACGCACACACATACTGTACACACACGTACCCACAAACACTGACACGCACGCTATCACACTATAAAGTGCCGTCACGCCACGGTAAAAAGATGAGAAAGCACATTTTCTCCAATCCTGGTACATTACCATGGAAACACTTTCAACAGCTGGTTTGCATGTGAGTAGTCTGCTGGTATTCATCTCTACATAATTTAAGCCCCATTTAGATGAGCTTTGTCCACCCAGTGATCTAGTAGGGGGCCAGGGCAGTCATACATATTTCAGACGCAGGAGGGGGAAATAGACTGGGAGATGTAACACTGGATATGTTGTAAGGACATCTTTGGTGGGCTGGTAAATTGGGGAATAGAGGAGAATTTCCACATTTGCTTGTAGGAATAGGTTCAAAGAGGAGAAGAAGGAAGGAAAGGTGGCAGAAAAATTTGAGTAAATGAGCGCCAAACATAGAAGAGACGACTGTAAGCCACAAGGAGGAACAGAAAATAATACTGTTGCACCCACAGAGAGGGGAAAGGATCAATTATTTATGTAATCCTTTGTTTTCTCTCCAATCAGTAAGGACTGTACACTTATTTCAGTGAGTGCAGAGAGAGTGTTATAAGGAGCGACAAAAGAGCGAAGATGCTGAGAGAAAACGAGACATGAGAGGAGAAGAGAGGAGCTGAGTACTTGACATGATTGGCATTTTAATGTGGTACTGAGATAGCTGTGGGACTGGCAGCTCGCTGTGGTTCCGATAATAATAATGATAGTAATAATAATGGCTTTCGCAGTTGGACCCACACACCCAAGGTAGAGCCCTGTAGTGGAATCTGCCAAAGCTATTTATTTTCATCTTTACTGTAATTCATTACCGTCCGCTTCTCAGCTCAAACGGCTGCCAGGGGTTTTAAAGTCCTATATTCGCAAGAGAAAGTAAATAAGCCATTAGAGCAGCTGAAGGGATATCTTTCACCTCTTATCTCATCATGTTTATGTGTCCCGTTCAATTACGACAGCTGCAGGCTGCTTCAAGCTCATTCAGATGTAGCTGTTTAACTATGTCATTTAAAATATGGGGGAGGAATGACAGCACAAATGACTCAGTGACAACTATTAGAAAATAAACTTCTGGAGGTGTTTGAAGCGATTACTTATGTAATTCCTCTAAATTTAAAGCTTCAGGAAATGTTGATTCTTGAGTTATTCCTTCCACCACACTGTAAGTCATATCGCTGAAGCCAATGACCCATAAATCAATAAACCTACGACAGCTGACTGTGCAAGAAGTGTTACCTCAAGGTTCTGCAAGTGTGTACGTATGTGGGTGTGTGACCTCGACGTGTCTTGTCTTGTCTGTCGGGGTAGTATGACAGTGGAGAGAGAGGGGGATAAACAGTGAGTCAGCAAACACCCTCAATGAATTTCAATCAGGCCAGATGGGCTGCTGCTGTGTCATGAGAAATATCCAGACCTGCAATCACCATGAAGCAGCTACACAGCATCTGCAGACAGCTCAGGGGCCGAATCAAGACAAAAAACAACAACAACACGATGTGGTAGAGACTGAGAGTCATCTTTGCTTTGCTTAAATGAGCTGATAATATATTGTTGACCGTGTGCTCTGTGTTTTTTTGATTATTTGGCTGTGAGTTAGCTAGCATTAGCGAGAGTTCAGCATGTACAACGTAGTTTGATTAACGTAAGCCACCTACGGGACTGCAAGGAGCTATGACCAGTGTTCATCTGATCGTTAACTTCGTCACCTTGTCTCCTGACCCTTGGGTTTCATCCAAAAAGAAAAATACTTGATTTGAGCATTTCCACATTGATAGCAAGGAGGACAATGTTTGATCTTATGGTGTCCCATTTGGTTGGATCTTTAATGCCAAGCCTTTCATCCACAACTCAATTTGAAGGCATTTTTCTTCTTCATGACTTGCAGCCTGGGCTTGACTTCCGAATTGAACCCTTTACTTCCTGACACGTCATTCTAAATTCTGATATGTTTCTGCTCTGATTTCCTCTCTGCCTCCAATATCCTGCCTTCTTCCTCTCCCCTTCCTCCAGCTGCCCGGCCTGCTGTTCCTCTGCATTTCCTCCAGGTACGGAGTGATCACACCAGCCCATGACGCCACGCTGTGACATGTGGCACTTCTGCCGCTACACATCTCATCTGCTTAAATTAGCATGCATTACGCTATCAACATGCGTAGTTGAATTGTGTGGGTGTGTTACAGTGTATGCTAAAGGTGGGAGACAGGTAGACAGAGCTGCAGAGTGAGGTGGTGGGGGCAGGTGTTGCTGGGTTAGATTTGAGGATTGAGGATCAAGGGGGGCTGGGGAGGCTTCGTCAGGCAGAAAGTGTAGAAAATATGGAAGGGTGAAGTATTTCGGAGAAACATATAATTGAGACTGAGGGGAAGGGGAATAAGGTAAAAGAATCCAGGCCAAGTTAAGTACAAGCAAAAAAAAAATCACAGGCTGTCCAGCTCCCTTGCCTTTTCTCTCTTGACTCTACCGAGGGCCTCTGACATCACCTGACGGATTAAGTGCTTTTCATCTTGTGGCAGCGTTTTTCACCAAGAGACAGCAATTGAAAATGTAGCTAAAAAGTCCAGTTAAGAGCTTAACAGCCCCCTTTGTAATGGGGGAGGAAAGCACCGGCTGAAAGGTCAAAAGGCTCCCACTTAAAACCTTGATGATAACAGCAAGAACGACAGCACACGTAGCTATGATAATTCCTAAGGTAACGTGCAATGCTTTCTCAATGTATTTTTCCCTTAGAACCACATTTTCATGCGCACAATCACACAGAAGAGAGTTCAAATCTGCGATATGGAGAGAAATTATACCTATTACCTCAAAGAAGCGCGGTCAGGAAACAGATATTTGTTCTGCAGCACACCCCTATCAGTGACGTCATGTGCTACAGAGTCCTGGTTTTGACATGTCTGCTGTCAAACAAATATCAAAATGATTCCAGGGGAAAACTGGAAACTCTGGAAACTTGCAAAATCTTTGGAACACATTACCTCTGAGTCCTGCTTTCTGCAATGTAGGGCAAAGCAACAAGTATCGAATATTCCACAAATCACAGACAAGAATGTGGAAGTTGTGTTTCCTGTGATTGACAACTTTTCTTACACTGTGTTAAGTGACAAGCAGCATAACAGACACACCTGGTAAGGTACGCAGGTTAAAAATGTAAGAGTGCTTTCTGTGCAAATACAGTGTGACCTAGTTATAATCAATAACAGAGATTTCAAGGTGTCATTTTGGGGTTTATATGTATCCAAATATAAAGACTTTCTGTCATTTGAGGCAGTGATAGCTGAATAAAATAAAGGCAGTTTAGAGGACAATAGAGGGGGCACATTTGTTGAGACAGGTATTTTAGTTTGGGGGGAAAACAAGCAAATGTCATGTGTGCAACATTATACTGTGTTTAAGATTATCCAAGGCAGCTTTGGTGGTAAGACGACATGAGAAGAAAAGGTTGAGCTTACGATCTTTGGACACCTACATGCACTGTTTGCTTAATACTAATTAAATCAGAGGACAAGGGAAGTAGATCATTATTAAGTTATAAATCAGTGCCTATTTACTGTAAAGCCAGGTTAACTTGGCAAAAGAAGAGCAACCAAAATCTCTAGGGCGGTGAGCCATGGCAGGGTCATCATTGCCAAGAGCAGTGTGTGAAATGAGTGAAAGGATCCCTTCAAGTGTGAGTGTGTTTTTGTCCGCACGTGTCCAACTAGGTCAGTGAGAGACCTCACGAGTGGCTGCTTACATAATTAAGTTTGTGCTGGAGATAAGGTTGTGTGACACGAAAATTAACCAGGGAAACATCATCACAAGCCGATCAGTGTGACACAACCATGGAGAAAAAGAAAACTGGCATCTACACTGTAAAAATGAAAACTTAAAATTGTTGGCCTGAAAATGATTTTTTTGGTTAAGTAAACATTTTTTTTCCAATTTTGTTGAAAACTACATCAAAGTAGTTATCTCAACTACCTGTATGATGTTTGTTGTGTAAAGTTGGTCTCATTTCATAAGTTAGGTTGGCAAAACTTGAATTTATGGGTTTGAGGCTCGGCTAAATCATTTGAGTTGAATTCCCCACATATCACCATCTCTCCTGTCCTATGTGGATCTGATCGCCCTAATGGTGAGTATTTTGGTTGAGTATTGTATTGAAACTCTAGCTTTACAGTTGGTTCAATTGATGGTGAGTTGATTACCGGTTAACGCAACTTTAATTTGTTTAGTTAGTTAGTTTAATAAGGCATGGTCATTACCAATAGTTAGCCCCCTTGGACATTAGCTAGCTAACTTGCAAGTGGGAAAACCGGTGTGCAGCAACATGCAGTAACAAAGGAACATTTTCTGAATATGAACAATAAGTTATCTCAACAAAAACTAATCAGTTCTCTCAAATGAAGATTTCTAGTTAGCCTAAAACTCAAAAATCTAGTGCAGACAGCTGCCTTGAAATATTGAGTTTTCATAGCTTTTTTGTTTTAATAGTGTATCATAAAGAAGTCTGCTCATTATGAGAAGGATAATATGAACTTTAGTGGATTTATGTGTCTGTGAGTGCATTTTGGTGGTAAGAGAGGAAAGAGGGGTGTGTGTATGAGCACAGATGTGCAGTAGACTTGATGGATTTCTACTCCTCAGAGTTCTCAGAGTGCTAAATGCCAGCCTGCCTACGCAAACACTGACAAATTTGAACCAGTATACAACTAGTAATTTCCTGTCTGACACAGAAAATGAACATATCCATGTAGATTTCATGAAATCAATCCCTCTCTGTGCATGAATCATTAAACAAACATTTGCATGTTAACATGAACATACTGACAACACTAGTGTTTCCACGCAGAATCCCACATTCATTATGTGGTCCTCTGTGGACTCAATCTGTGGTAGTAAATACCTCTGACAATGCACAGAAACATCTGCCTCAGGCCATGTTATTATCAACATGTGTGTGAGGACTTATCATTGTGGACAAGTCTTACTGAATTAATAAAATCTTACATGATCCATCGACACATAAATCTAGCTTCTATAGGGAAAACCAAGTCAAGACAGAGGCCAGACCATACAATGCTTCATAATTTCTCCCAAGGTAAAGCAAATATAAATAAAAGAGACAAGAAAACATTAGAGGGATGACAGAAGCTCCAAACACGTACCAGATGCTAAGCTAGCAGTGTGGCGCCTGCTGTGCCAGCGGCAAATTGATTAAAACAGCCTCTAGCCAGGGGCAGTGGCCCAAACATGGTGGACATACAGGTCACACAGGACAAACACACACACCTGTGCAAGATCACATGGCATCTCATTCATTTTTGTGTATAATGCTCAGTCAGCAGTGTGAGGCGAGGCTGACAAAGAGATAAAGTGGGTGCAAGAGGAACAATTTGACCTGGTTCAACATCAGGTCAACAGTTTGAACCCACAGACAGGCTGCAGGGGAGGGCAGAGAGTGTGTTTGTGACATGTTATGATCCATCATACAAGGAAACTTTACATAAGACACTGCAGATAGGGAATGTTAAAATAAGCTACTCACGTATCATGTCATATCAACAGACATGAAAAAGGATGGGATCCATTTCAAATGAAAATTAGGTCTACATATGAGACTAAAATGCCCAGTAAGAACAAATTCTACTTTTGCTCAAAATAAAACATGAGTCAGCCCTGATTCAACTTCTAATTGCTCAATTTTTCTCAGCTGCATGTCTTTGTGTGACTGCCTGAGCCAGACAGCAGCGCAGTGTGGGTGAATTAAATGTCTTTACATACCTGATGTTAAGAGAAGACCATTCAGAGGTGAGCAGAGGAGGAGGCAGCGGATGAACATGCAGAAAGGGAGAAAAAAAACATGTATTAGTAAAATAGTGACCAGGCATACATATAGGGATACATAAGAAGTCATTTCAAGCAAGAATTAGTAACATCTGCTCAACAAAACAACTCCAAAAATGAAATGTTCCATTTACACCCTTAATAACCACATATGTCTAACTAATTCAACAACCGTCCGCAGGGGGTTGTTTGTGTGAACCGAAAAAACACCCACAGGCTGAAATGATCAAATTTGTCAGGCAGTTTCCGCTCATACCCCAGAATCTAATTTCCTTCTCCTCGCGCTAACTCTCAGCCTCTGTTAGCGGTGACAGCACCGACACCCTGTGCCATGTTGTGCCAGTGAGGCAGGCTGGCACAGGGCTGACTGGCGCTCTGCAGTGCTGTGAAAGTGCAGCAGCACAGTAGCAGCCTCAGGTTGGGAAGACGTGATTCATTAATCAACACTCCCCGCAGGGGAATAACGCTGCCTGCTGGCACAGCCTTTTCTTTCCATTCTCCTCCTCTCCCTTCTGACTATCCACTGGACAAACAGCACAATAGTTTGCTGTATACATGTATTAACACTCTGCTGTGCTTCCCACTCACAATTAAGCACTCTCACACACACATCAACATAAATATTCATATTCTTTTTGCCAGCGCTTCGTCCCCTGAGGCTTATCTGTGTGAGAATGAGCTTGGTTTGGGGACTGACGGAGACTGGGAGGATAATTAGTTGAAAGCAAAGTAGGATTTTTTTTATCTGAAAGCTCCAGATTTCTCCTGCTGTCCTGGCCTCTTTGGTCAACCGTTTACATTCACTTTCCATTTTCGTTTAGGTGGCAACACTGGTTTTATTAATCACTGTCAGCTATAATAGGGCCTGAAGAGGCCAGTAATTGCTGTTTGCTGTGTAAGGTACGACATTAAGCGGGTCCCCTGTGATTGCCTGTAAAGGTGAGAGGACCCTGAGCAGGTGTGTGCTTTGTTCTGTGGTATTTCACCTTGATAAGACAATGCAGATACAAGTTCCATGAAGTAAATCCTCATTGTAATCACTGTAAATTAACAGTTTTGTCCCTGAACCCTTTCAAAAGGCTCTGTTGAGAAAGTGCAAACTGAGTAGCACACCAGCTAAGCCACTGAGAACACAGTGCTTCCTGTCAATACACCGAGGATGAGTGCCTGGCTCGGAGAAACTTGTACATGCCATTAGAAGCCCTGAGGTTCCCAGCTCTTGTTAAGTGCCGGTTTAGCATCATGAGCAACCATGCAGTCCGCCCCATGGAGGCCTCAGACAGCCACTTTAAGAGGACAGGCTTGCTGGGATTAGAGATAAAAGACCATAACCGTGCAGCCAAAACACAGTTTGACGCAGTGTGTCTCACACAACAGTGTTAACAGAGGAGCTTTGGGGAGGGACAAAGCTGAAAAATGGCAAGAGTTTCCTCTGCAGGTTGGAAAGGAAGCACCAAATAAACAGTGTCTAAGATTTGAGTTCCTCCAGTGAAGAAAAGACACATAAGAGAAGCTGCTTGACAATGTTCACACACTGTTTGTGAAGGAGTTTGAAGACTGTAGCTTGAAGATGGAGCTGACTGCATGTGTGTTTGGCTCCGTTTTTAAAGGACAGAAAATCTGAACAGAGGTGAAATATAAACAACGGTCAGCCCTGGTCCAAACAGTCTTTTGTCTCTGTCTGAAGGGAAGTGTTCACTCTTCTCTGTCTAGAGATGGGTGCATGTGTTGAATGCAAATCACATTAAGGCGGCATCAGCCTGAAGACAGATGGGTGTTGATGTTCGGGTGAGTTCCACCTTTCCCTCCAAAAAAACGTGTCTAGATGGAATCAGTGTATCAGTATTCTTAATTCCATGGTAAATTTTTCTTAATGGAAAGGTCTCAGAGTGTGAAATTAAATTCTGTTTATTACAGTCTTTTGTGAATAGCTTTTAAATTATTTCTCTGTGCTCTAAATGAATGAACTGAACAATAATACCCGATAGGTTAAATCCACATTCACATTTCTCGAGCGCAATCTAAAAAGCAGCAATAACCATTAACCATCTATTAGCCATCTGGTTTTGCCTGAGTGCTCCGGTTATTGAGGTGGGGAAACGGTGTGCACAAAAGCAGCGACATTATCAACTGTCCAGCTGGCTGTGACCAAATAAGGGGGGGGGGGGACTGATTCTGCTGAAACAACACATCAATTCCTGGCATCCAAAGAGTGTCAGCTGATTAGTGAGACCTGCAGCTTCCTTCAGATTGAACCTGCTTTGAAGGGGAAGAAAAAAATCCATAAGTTGAAGTCCCAAAGGATGCACTGCCAGTCGTCATGGCCGGTCACAGAGCAAAGAAGGCAGGACTCTTAAGGGGAGCATCACTCCACCCCTCTCTGCATGTCCTCCATCTATCATAACAGCAGCCCAGTAGGTCAAGACCCTTTAAGTAGTGGGAGCAGGTCTGATACACAGGGAGCCACTTATTTCATTATCATATTTCACATTCTCACAACATATGTGGCCACCCTGAGAATACTGCCCATTTACGAATTAGCATTTAAACTCTGCAAACGAGATAAGGGGGAGGGGAGGGAGAGAGAAGAGAGAGAGGAGGGAGAGAAGAAACATAATAGTGCATGAAGAAATTTATGGAAATTTTGATTAAGGTTCAACAGATGGGCGTCATTTAGATGAGCAGCAGCTGACATTTCTGTGCCAGGGGAAATGGGGACCGAGACTGGTTCTCTCAAAATAAGTCTGCGCTAAGTAAAAACACTTAAAGCAGAGGGAGACTGTATGTGCATGTGAGACTGTCTGTGTGTGTGTGTGTGTGTGTGTGTGTGTGTGTGTGTGTGTGTGTGTGTGTGTGTGTGTGTGTGTGTGTGTGTGTGTGTGTGTGTGTGTGTGTGTGTGTGTGTGGGTGGGCATGCCAGGGAGCAACAGAGGGGGCTTCAGCGCTCCATGTTTCTGTCTGCACACTGCCTTCACACACTCAACTCTGGCTCAAACTAATTACCTGTAGAATTCCTAACACTATTTCACAGCGACTAATGACTGCTCTTAATATGATTCTAATTACCTGTCAATAGGATATTAGTGACAGTAACAACAGTAGGCTTGAGCCGAAGAAGAAAGAGGGAGCAGGAGGATTAGTGCCCATAAAAAAGTTATACAAGAAGCAGTATGAAAATTATGGGATGAAACTCTCGGCTGCTTTTGTTTTAATTCATACTCTTTTGTCTCCTTTTTCACCCTCGCTCTGCTTTTGAATATTAGAAGTTTAATTTGCAGTGATATGCTGCGTCCCACTTCTAAGGAATGCTGTTTAACAGGACTTTGTTGCATCATGTTCTCTGATCTGTTATAACTACACAGGAGACCCCACTTAACCAGTGTTTTCTCATTTAATGTAGCACATAACTGTGTTTCCTTTTCCATTTGCATATTATCTTTATTCCTCTTTTACACCTTTTCTCATGTCTGTGTTTTTATCTTCCTCTCTCTCTCTCCCTCTCTACATCAACACCTTCTCTTTGCAGGGCAGAAAGCACTCCCCTTCCCTTTCTTACAATCTGTTAGCCGCACGCTCTTGCCGCCTCACCCCATTATTTATTGATTGGGGGGAACAGAGGGGGTCACGAGAGGGGGGTCTTGGAGAAGGCTGAGCCAGTATTTCCATAAAGGATATTTAAGGCCATTGCCCCTCACTTCTTCATCCACCATTCCATGGAAGACATACTGTGGGGTCATGGGGCATCATGAAAGGACAACCCAGCTTTCATGAAATATGGACGGCTTATGATAGGGGGACAGACGGGGGACAGACGGGGAGATTTAAGGGGCTTTTCTGTGGTTTTAAGGGTGGATGTGTTGTAAATTTCCCGATGAGAAAGACATAAAGATCTTATGCTCAGTTAGATCTAAGTAGTAGAAAGCACTCTCTCTTACACAGTTTTCATTCCCTCACTCTTTCTCAGTCAGAGCGCTTTAAGGGCCACTCAAACCCCTCCACCCCACCCTCCTTCTCTCCTTTGAATAGAGGACAAATGGTGCACCTGGTCGCCTGGCTCTGGAGCGCTAAAATTGAAGCGACATTGTGTGTCATTAAATTCCTCCACACCAGCCCAGACTCTGCTGATTCAAAGGCACTGCCAGTAATAGGAATGATGTGTGTGTGAGTATGTGTGTGTGTGTGTGTGTGTGTGTGTGTGTGTGTGTGTGTGTGTGTGTGTGTGTGTGTGTGTGTGTGTGTGTGTGTGTGTGTGTGTGTGTGTGTGTGTGTGTGTGTGTGCACTAAGAGCCCTGTAAAAGGTCAGAGATGGTACTGCAGTCTCTTGTCAGCGTTTATGGGGAGCGGTGTAGCAGGAGGAAAAAAAGGTTGGTGGTATCTTTTCATTCGGGTTTCCCTGAGATGCAGCTGGGGGGAAATGAGGTTGTGTTTCATGGCTGTCTTCACAGCACACCACGCAGGGAAAGAAGGGAGAAAAAGAGAGGAAGAAAGAAAGAAAGAAAGAAAGAAAGAAAGAAAGAAAGAAAGAAAGAAAGAAAGAAAGAAAGAAAGAAAGAAAGAAAGAAAGGACATGCAGGAAGAAACTGAGAGAGACTTCCGCCAATGCAGAAGTGTTAAAAATTGCAGTTCATCGAGTGTCTGCTTGAGGCTGGCTCTGGAAGTACCGGAAACCACATACACACCCATTCAAAAAAGCTGATCTTTACAGCAGAAATAAACATGTTTACAGCCTGGTACAAAAAACAATGTAGTCTGGATAGCTCATTTCTCGATCGATTCTCATTGTGCGGGGGCTGAATTTTTTCATAAAGTGGCAAATTTGAAGATATTAAGATTACAAGTTTTCCATTATAGGATGCAAAGCTGACTTGACTAACAGGCAGGAACACTGTAGCTGTTCGCTAGGAGGCTCAAAGCCCACCTCTTCACCTCACACTAGCTCCACAGAAGTTATGTTGACTTCAACATATCCAATATGGTTCCTGCCGATGATTGGCTTCAAAGCAGTACTTCAGAAATAGATGGGTAACATCACGGATACTACGTCCATAATTTATAGTCTATGGATGTACCCTTAATATGAGTGCTGTTGTATGTGGCCTACCAAGGCTAGCATTCTGCCTCAGTGACTGACAGTAGCCTCTGCAGCATAATACACATGCCAGCAAGCAAGCAGACACTTTAACAGGCAGATATAAAGGCTCTTGATCATAAACACAGAATGACCAAGGTTGACTTATACACAGAAACCTCCACTCTGAATAGATCAGTCAACCAGAAGCACACAACACTCTGACAGTGAGGAAAACAGTGACTGAAAGCACATTGCCCATTGAGGTGATGTGCTGAAGCTGAGATGGGTTGACATAAAACTGAAAGGAGGAAAAATATGCAGCCATATTAGCCGGGCAGCTGGGCAATAGAGGCTGCTAGTATATGAAACATGAAGAGACAGATGCATCTGAGGCAGCAACACGCTCACTCATCCTCCCCATAGGTTTCTGTAAGGTCTTCCTCTCTAGTTACAGTATAAATGATCTATTGGCCATCATTTAGCAAGGCTGCATGTTAATCATTCATCACAGTAACTGTTCGGTACGTAGGAGGCTGTTAGCCGGCCAGCCAACCTGTGTGAGACAGAGAGCAGAGGGCCCCCGATGGGACTCTTCTGGAATGGAGAACAACGATGGATCATCCTATTGCCATTTATCATACTAGCCTAGTTCCTAATACAAAGTGCAAATATGGTGGGAGCTAAGATAGTTTTAAAAAAGAAGAGCGTCTATGTGTGAGTATAGAAAGAAAATGAGGGCATACACAGACAGGAACATGGATTATTCTAATTACAGTTCAGGTGCTGGATTATGAAATTCCTTTCCTCCCATAAGACATAGAGTCCAGCATCATAGTAATAAAGAACTGTTGGAAGTCCAGCCAGAACTATAGAAATTATCAAGCTGTCCGAATCTGCGAAAACCTGAGCAGCATCCTAATCCTGTTGTGTGTGTTGTGGCGCATCAATGTTGACTGAGAGCAGACAGAGAACACGACAGCGTTAACTGCAAGCAGGAGGACCTGTCACCTGAAGACAATGGATGGAGACGAGGGGAAGGAGAGCGTACAGGGAAAAATAAAAACAAAGCAGAATTGAGATTAAAAGAAAATATGGAGCGCAAACAGGAGATGGCAACATATATGAGGTACAGGAAAGCAATGGGGAGCAGATGAGGGAGAGGAAAATACAGATATGAAGAAACACTAGGAGGGAGAGAGAGATGAAGACAACAGTCGGCCATCTGTTGTGTGCACAAGTCTGTGTTTGAGTGTGTGTGTGTGTGTGTGTGTGTGTGCCTGCTGAGGGAAAAGGCTCTGAGTTTGTTAGATGTATGTTTATGTGCGTTTATGCTCTCCCACTCATGTAGCCTCTACAGGGAAAGAGACGACACCATTAGCACTGTAGCATCGGACATGGTCTGCTTTTGCAACCCTGCAAAGACAGAGGAGTGTTGTTGTATTTGAACACACACACACACACACAACCATGCACAGTTCAGACAACACACACGCCTGATGTTCCCTTGGGAAGCCACCTCAAACAAATGCTTGACCTGCGTGCCGTGTTTGTGCACATTTCTGATGTTTCTCTTCACAATGTCTCAGTAATAAACAGTAACAGCTGCAGTCAGTCCTAATTAAATACCTGTGCATCTGCTGCTGGAGCTTTTTTGCTTATGTTAGTCTTTTCAGCTTGGTAAGTGGGCGGCCATGTATTTCTCCATGTGTTCATACATACGCCAACTTCTCCTGCCTTTTAAATATCATCACCAAATATGACTTTATTTTCATACTCCTTGAATGGGACACTGGTGAAAAATTAATTGAAAACCCCACCTGATGGGATACTTTCAATGCAATGTGTATGACCCCGACTTTCAACTAAGAGCTGTTACTGTCATCATTACCATCTATTATAGAGCGTGAGTGAAATAAAAAGCGCGGGTGTAAAGAAGTGGAGGAAGAGAAGAAGTCAGAAGGTCAAAGCATTAATCACTTTTGGAACCAGATGAGAGAAAGAAAGCTTGATGAAAGAAAAGTGGACTCTTCTGTTGTATTGATGATGAAGATGATGATGAAAGATGGAGCAGACAGAGACTCTTTGTGTGTCATCAATAGAAGCCAATGTCCAGTCTCTATCCGTATCTGTCTGTCTGTGTCTATTCAACTCATCACCTTCCCTCAGGCTACCTTGGGCTCTAAATTGAGGTCAGATGTCATCCGTGTGTTTGAATGAGTGTGTGTGTGTGTGTGCCCACAAGTGCATGAGGCGCACAGGCGTAGAAAATGTAAGCTTGGGTCACTTCATTGTACGCGAACACGCACAAAAACCACATGAGAAGAAGGAGACACACGCAGACGCATGCAGCTCATCATGCCTGGAGGGGACAGCGGTGCTTGACCCTGTTAAATATTAACTGGAGTGCTGTCATCAAGTGTCTCACACACTTAACTCCTGTCTTTAATATCACACTGTCTGTCCATCTGAAATCATCAAACATGATGATTCAACCAGACACATACCGTCATTTTTCACCCACTCCTCATGCGTCTTCCACTCATATTTCCTCTGTATTGAACACATGGCGGCCTCTCACCTCAGCCTGTTTAATAAAGCCCTGTCCAAACATAGACCTAATAAAGACCTCTGAATCATAACAGCTGATATCCACGGGAACACACATGTCATTAGGACCAGTGAGACCACTCAATTTAACAGCTGACGTACTTCATTGTTTGGATAATGGTATAGACAAGTCATGCATGCATAAGGGGAAAATTTATCAGTGTGTGGGTGTGTTGGAAAGCCAGAATTCACCCCGGGGGTGGCGCTTGGGGCGATCCTCCTCGCCTCTGCATTGTGTTTAACCCTTGACCCCTCTGTGCGATACAGTGTCAGGGCGTTAAATATGTCTAGACCATTTACTGATCGCAGGGGTCAGAAGAAAAGAGACGGCCTCGGGACATCATTGACTCAGATTAATGAATGAAAGAGGAGATGCTGAAGGGATGAGGAGACACTCAGAGGTTTTTGCTGCAATTCTGGTAAACTCGGTGTCATACGGGGATTTTGATGACATGACATTTTTAGAACTTTAATACAGTCATATAACCTAATCAGTTCAAAACACTTCAAATTGTTTCTTCCTTGGTGGGAAAGAGAGAAATTAAATCAGCCACGGTTTTCAATTGATTAAATATAATTTGGGAAAAAGCAAATCTCTTGGCTTTAAAAAATAGTTGCAAAGAAGATGGAGTAATTCCAAAAGGAATCCATCAAATTCAGTCAAATACAGAAAGTGCAGTCAGAAAACAATTTGACTCTTATAGTTGAATAACAAGACAGAGCTGCGACCCTCCTGCTGTGTGTCTGGATCATTTTTATGATGGAGTGAGTGCTGTAAGGCAGCAATCTACATAATATAATAGGAACTGACAGAAGGGGCTTCTTAAATTTGATACCCGATCTCTGGTAATCTCCCTTCTGGGTTTAGGTCATCCGTATTGTGTCAACAGGAGCTTAAGTGTGTGCGTTTGGGGGGAGGGTTTGGGAATCAATAGTGCCATGTGATTAGAGACATATGCCGGGCTAGTTATTGGCTTGGATAATCAATCAAAACACACTTGACGGCTTGAATCTCTGCTAGCCACAAAATTTGGGGGTCTGTCTCATAAAGCTCTGATGATTATGTGTGCAGTGTGAGTGTGTGACTTGTGTTGTTTATGACTTTATGTACTCAGTGTTTCACATTATCGTGTTACAGAAGATAAAGGGCACTTATGGTTCAAAGGAAGGTCCCACTATTTCAAACACACAACATCTGTTATCAAGGGAGAAGCACTCTGCCCTGTAAAGCCCCTTTCCCTTAAGTATTGGGGTCTTGAGAGCTTTAAGGGGAGGGGGGGGGTATGAAATATGGCGGATGCTATTTGGCACTTTGCCTCAGGGATGTTCTCTTCAGCTCTTATTCCATCTTACCCTCAATTGTGGTATGTTGTGTATCCTAGACCAGTCGATACCCCCCCCCCCCCCCTCCCCGGAGGTGAGCCCTGCTAAAACATGCATGAGTTTATGAGCTGGGAATGCGCCACTGGAGGCCTTTAGGGCTTTCCAAGGTGCTGGAATATCTAAAAGCTAAGTGAGACCATCTTTCCGGGATTAGGTCTAAGGGCTTTCCACTGCCCCACTAATACTCTTTTACTGTTCCTGCTCTCGTCTTCCTCCTTTTACCTCTCTCTCCCCTTGCACCCTCTCAGACAGACATACACCTCTATACATATAAATCAGTCCTAAAGCCTCAACCCTTGGGGCAGGTATATCCCAAGATCCAGCCTGTTTAGTGTAATGAGGGAAGCTCCCATGTCCGATGTACTAAGCTTAGATTTTAGTCACTTTACAACCCCGCTGTAAAATGTAAAGTTCAATGTATTTTGTCGCGAGAAAATGGGGGCTTATTCTGCTCAATCTCAATTTTTTGAGCTTTGAGGGGCTTTGAAAAGAAAGATGAGGAAAATAGGGGGTGAGTAGGTGAAAGGGGAGGGAGGTTTGGGTTGATGAATGTTTGATGAGCCCAAATGGCCTGTTGTGTGATGAAGCTGCTGTGGGCCAGGTGGGCTTTTAGGGGGCAAAGTGCAGCTGAGTTGAAGCAATGAGGACTTAAATGACACTCTGAGAAGGAAAGCAGAGAAAAAAACCAAACAGGATATTTCTTTTCATTGAACAGGTGTCCATTCTACTCATCCTCGAACCTCTCTAGAAGTCTACTTTGTTTACTTCTCTTTTCCTCTCCATGTATAGAAAGTTGGGGATCAATGTCTTGTCACGTCTAATGTGCAATTGCTGCAAATGTTCCAATTCAGAACTAAGTCTCAGCATCAGCACAAGGCTGCCACAAATCACAGCTTAACAGTAAACGTGGAACAAAGAATGGGAAGAGTGGTGTAAGGATGTTTAGAGGAAGAACAGTCACAGCTGATGGAGGAGAGGACTGCCTACTTTCCAGCACATTAATCATTTACATTTAAAAAAGCAGGAGCAGAGGCAGATGGGGCGATGCTTAAGCCACAACAACACTTCACACAGGACCAGCAGCAAAGGAGAATCAGTTTTCCTTACGAGGAAAGGACTTCTACTTTTCTGCTCAGCATTCCTCCACCCACCTCTCCCTCTTTCTCCCTCCAGAACAGACAATGATGCTTACTGAATATCACTCTCATCCATCCTTCTTTTAAGTGCCGTCATTATGGTTACCAGATGCACTTACGGCTTTTTAGGCCCATTGATTGGCACAATCAATACGTCATCTTAGGAAAGTTTGGAGACACTACATTAGGGCTTCCAGACGCTCTTAAAGCTTTAAGCAGTCATTTGTATGGAGATGGGTGCTAGTTCATTATGTAAATGGTAAAAGGCAGGTGGGTTGGGGTGGGATCTGAACGCCTTATGGCTGCTTCTGGTGTTTAGTTTTTTTTTTACCTCACAGGCTGACTGTGGTCAGCATGCTAAATTTTGTTTTCTTTTTTCAGCCGTTAGTCTTAAATGCCTCCGCAATCATTTCTGTCATAACTGTCATCAACTATACTTAAGTATTCATAATGCGCCGCTGCATACAAAGTGCCGAAGATGTTTGGCTCTAAAATTATATTAACAAGTGAAGTGAGAAATCCATCTTGTGCAATACTTAATGGGGTTCACTCAAGGTTCAAGGTTTATTTTTTTAATACACACGGGTATTTCTGATGCAGCATTCAGAGATGAAAACATAACAGAGATCACAAGAAAATAAAAGAAATGTCAATTAAAAAAATTCCCCAAACATGAAATATTGTACGCAGTTAATTTTAAAATCAGAATGTATTCATTAGTAATCCCATTTGCTTGTCTTGTTTTGCATTACAGCAGGATCTGGAAAAAATAGGCTTTCTATGTTACTTTATTTTGCACCTGGAGGCAGCCAATCAAAAGGAAGGAGCAGGACTCTGCTGAGTAAGGAGTGAGAACATGACTAGCAACATTAAGCCATTGAAAAGGACAGGGGTGGGCGCAGATTTAGCCTAATGGTTAAGTTGTGCGCCCATGTAGTGGGCAGCCCAGGTTCGATTCCAGCCTGTGTCCCCTCTCCTGCATGTCACTCCCCCCCTCTCCCAGTTTCTGTGGCTATCCACTGTACTATCATATCTAAATAAAGGTGTAAAAGCCCAAAAATATTACTTTAAAAAAAATAAAAGGATAGGGGTGTTGCATTAAGGAAGACAGACAACCAATGGCTCCTTCAACACGTACTTGAGGATAGATTTGGGGTTCAACACGATGCATCGATATCAAAGAGACTTAGCTACTTTCCATGAAAATATAACTGAGTTATCTTAAGCATCATGACTGTGAAACACAATTAACACACTTAACACAAATGTGAATCAGAAATATATCACCATAATACCAGTCTTGACTATCAAGTACCTGCACGATGCTACACTACAGATAAGCTTTGCTCTCTTCCTACCGGCCGCAGAGCTAATCTAGCATGTCATGCTCACAATCAGGCTGAAGCAGGTGACATGTGGCTGAATGGCTGAACAATGGGATGGAGCTTGGGTGCCTGATAAGAGAATTAATATTGATTGCACATGCATGTCAAACAGATTGTGTCCATCAGGAGATGCATTGCTTTGCTCGTGGAGAGGATGATGAAGAAGACTGAAAGTTCCTATAGTCAAGATTTCAATTATTTAAGTTGTTGAGACTGCTTTAGTTTGGAGTGGGTATAACAAAGTGGGTTTGATTCCAGGGCTTTGCTTTTCTTACATCTGTCTGTTGTGCATTTTAAGATTAAAATGTTTATTTGTTCAACAGAGTTATCCTGCAAAATTAAGCCCGTTATTCATTCCAGCTAATTTCTTTGCTCAGTGTGCAAATTGTCCCGCTGATCGCGCAAACTACAAGTTCAATAGGGAAACTATTTAGTCATTTGCTGACTCATTTGCTTCACTGAGAGTGAGGTTACATAAAATGTCCCATCCATTTTCCCAGCAGCCAGGTCTGCACAGTCCAAATAAAGCTGCCGATATCCCCGCACGGTCACCTCCCCGCAGATAAGGCATAAATAAAAGCACTCACACGCTCAGTCTGGGTAGTGTAAGTAACACCCAAATATAGATCTGTGTGTATCAGTGTGCATGTTTATGTGCGTGAGTGTGAGCGTGAGTGAGAGACAGACAGAGAGCGCTAAGAGCCATAACTGTGGGAGTGTTTTACAAGCTCAAAGCCCTGCGCCTGCTCCTCTAATTCAGCACACACATTGCACTTTCAGCAGATCAATGATCCCACTGTGCCTCGCACACACACACACACACACACACACACACACACACACACACACACACACACACACACACACACACACATACACCTCACATCCACACATATGCGCATATACCCTCAACAGTGCACAAACCAACACACATATAGTCGACCCTCCTCATCATCCTCCCTTCGCTCCTGCTCTGTTTCTCGTATATATGTGCTCTAATGCGCCCCCTCTCTCTTTTTCTTTCCATCCCTCTTTCTCTCTGAAGCCCTGAGCAATTACTCATCGAGACTCAAGAGAGAACGGCGAAACACATTGAGAGGAAGAGAGGGTAGGAAGCAACTGAGTGGAGAGAGAGAGAGAGAGAGAGAGAGAAAGACAGAGGGATGGAGAGGAGAAGAAGAAAAGACAGAAAGGGAGTCTGCCGCTTTAGAACTAGAACAACTCAAAACATCTGCTCCTCAATAATCAGGGTCAAGGTGTCAGGCAAGAGTGTGTGCATCATCTGTGTATGGTGCGTGTGCGTTTGCGTTCGTGTGTGTGTGTGTGTGTGTGTGTGTGTGTGTGTGTGTGTGTGTGTGTGTGTGTGTGTGTGTGTGTGTGTGTGTGTGTGTGTGTGTGTGTGTGCGCGCGTGCATAAAGTGTGAGGTTAAAGGGGATATGCATCTACGAGGGAGGCGGGTCACAGCAGTATGACACGCCATCATTTATTCATTTGGAAGGGTAATGTGTGTGTGTGTGTGTGTGTGTGTGTGTGTGTGTGTGTGTGTGTGTGTGTGTGTGTGTGTGTTTGTGTGTGTGTGTGTGTGTGTGTGTGTGTGTGTGTGTGTGTGTGTGTGTGTGTGTGTGTGTGTGTGTGTGTGCTACAGCTGGGACACACATGCATTCAAAACAAACACATACACACACAACACTTCAGGAGAACAGGCTAAGTCCCATTGACCAGCTGTAGCCCTCTTACTGCGAGATAACACACACACACACACACACACACACACACACACACACACACACACACACACACACACACACACACACACAAGACAGTTATGAAATAGTCACAATATACTGGAGGGAAGTTATAACAGTGAATTCAAGTAAATCCACTGAGTGTGTGTATGTGTGTGACTTGCAGACTCCACAGCCTTCACTAAGCCCTCAGGTTGATCCATTTAAAACACAATGGAGGATTACATTCTCATCTGGCCACTGGCTTCAGCCTGCACAGAGAAAAAACACACTAAAGCTTTAATACTACCTCAGCAAACAGTGTGTCTGTGTCCAAGGCACTGAGTGTTTTCATATTTTATACAGGCAACACAAGTAACAGCATACAACTTGCTGTCTATCAGTGTTGGTATGTGTATCTGTGTGTGCAGGAGGCTCTGGGGCTGCGATCGCCAGGGCAGGTTGGATGGATAAGACCCCCTCTCCAGTGTGGAGTGGTTGTGAATTGGTTTTTTGGCTGCAGGCTAAATCTCCTCACAGACACCTCTCCGTTTTCTCAGCAAGACCAGAAAAGAGACTGCTTTCACTCAAGCCTCGCACAACACGTCCAATTCGCTGAGATTTGAGCCAGAGCTTGGCCAAAATGCAGGTGTGAATGCATGCAGACACAGACACAGACACAGACACACACACACACACACACACACACACACACACACACACACACACACATCCTTTCTCACTCTGCTATCTCATTTCCACAACTGCTGAATAATTTTCAAAACAATAACCGACCCCCTACATAATGACCCCCCTCCTCCTCCATCTATCCAAGCCTGCCACTCATTCTTTCACAAGAGAATAAGAAGTTAGCGGTGAGTTCTTCTCACACACACACACACACACACACACACACACACACACACACACACACACACACATACACATTGCAGAGCCCCCCACAAAGAAGGCGACAGTTGCAGTCTGTGTATCCAGCAGTATTCAGGCCCCCTGATTAAACCAGTGCTTATTGGTAATTAAACACTGTGCTTTGTGGCAGTATCCAGAATGGCGTACAGCACTCCACCTCCCAACTACACACACACACCAAGCCCACCTCTGCTGGCACCGTGCCGCCCCCTCCTCTCCTCTTTCGCTGCCTTTCAGGGGGCCGCAGGTGGCACAATTGGCAGTAATATGTTCTAATTGTTGGCAGAGCTGCCCGGGTGAAGATACGTAGTGGGGAGCGGGAGCTTGGCTGGCATAAGGCAGGAAACTGGAGGGGAAGGTAGGAAGGGAGGAATAGAATGTAAGGCAAAGAAAGAGGAGGGGGCAAGGACGAATAGAGATAAGGGGGCAAGGATGGAAGGGAGGAAGAAGGGGATATCAGGAGAGCAGGAGATATGGCATGCCAACCAAATGATTCACAGGGGGAAGGTGAGGATGTTGCTTGAGTAACACCAAGAAAAGGAAGAACAGGAATGAGAATTAACAGCAGAGAGGAGAGTGGGAGAAATATAAACCAATAGATGATGCTTTTGCTGTTGTGTTCGACTGCTTCCTGCTCTGTTGTTGTTTTCCAGGCAGCTTGGAGAGAGGCTCCCCTGGGTTGAGGCTTAGCTCGAACTGCAGCAGAGACAGACACAGCATGAGCTGCTGGCTTCATGTAGTAACAGAGAGGTTAGGCACAAGCCTCAGTCTCTGAGCTCCAGACCACATAAACCCCTGGAGCTTTCCAATTCACAGGACACATATAGAATTATTGCGGAGAGGTTAGAGAGGAGGGCATGGGCAGGAAGGCCAGACTGTACTATAAATAACACACAGAAATGTGGCTTTGCTCTGCAACTGGTCCGTATAACTCCTACAGTATGTATTTAAGACTGTTGTTTTATCATCTGTGAGCTTTGTTTGATCATATACGAGAAAATGATTACATGCATGTTTAAAAGGCAATGTCATGATGCACAGGTAGCCCTTTATAAGCGGCGTCTATTCTGTTAGCATGTCTGTGAGGTTTGTGAGTGTGACTCAGCAACTCTCCCATGGTGTTACGACACCTGTTCTGCGGTGAACATGGACAGGTGTTGCCATCTCCCCTGCATGTTGTTAATGGGGGCTAAATCAGATAGAGGGGCATAATGACAGCCACTGAGCATAGATGCCATGAGACATTAGAAGACAGAAAGTCATCTTAACGTCCCTCTGGTGGCAAATATCCTGTTTTGAATTTCTTTTTTTCATTGGCAAAGCTACAAAAAATGCTGCTAATGTTGAAAAAGAGATGGAAGCATTACTAGAGGCCCCCAGCTGCCCACAAGTAAATCAAAATACCACTTTTTGAACGTACAAGGGTGAGGAAATGGTTTCCCCACCAAGGAAATATACACATCTGGTTTCCAATCTTTAAACTGTGTATGCATGCTGTATGTGGGGCTGTGTGTGCTGCTCTTATCTCTAAAGGCAGACAGGCAGGCGAGAGGGGGGCTGCTTCACATGAAGCCATGTTGATAGTCACACACCCAATCCTGGTTATCTCTCCGGCTACACACATACACACAGATGCTAACGTACACACACCATGTTACCTGCCATATTGTCAACATGCACAGACTTTTTGTGCACGCTTAAACATCCACTAACAGCATCTCTCTCTCTCTCTCTCTCTCTCTCTCTCTCTCTCTCTCTCTCTCTCTCTCTCTCTCTCTCTCTCTCTCTCTCATGTCTGCTCAAGCTGTCAGGTCATCTCCACACAGGTGGAAACTTTGAGAGGAGACAAAATCCACTCAAATGAAAACTGCACTGAGCTTTTGAGAAACTACTCCACACTGCAAGGCGTTGCTGCTGCTGCTGCTGCTGCTGCTGCTGCTGCATCACCATGGCAACGGTAAGGAGAGCATGTGTTGGAGTCCGAGTCTCAAGGTTACTCAATCTATTCATGTTTTAATAATACCACTCCCTTATGAAAGTAATATCACATCCTTGTAAGTATGATGAAAACACATATCAGATCTTTGCAGCCCGTGTGCTCGTGCGAAGAACACGGAGAACCTGCCAGCGAGGTTAAGGCAAGGAAATGAACTGCACATATCTTGGTTTCATTAACCAAGACTCGAGTTGATGAGGCCTGATTTCAGGCTGTTACATCGGCATACTATTTCTGGCGTGGCCTATTTAAATGGGACAAGATTGGTCCAAACTGACGGTGTGTTTCCTCCTTGGAATTGACAGGGCTGTGAGGAGGAGGAGAGAGAAAGTAGGAGGGAGTTTATAGCATGTTAAACTGTCAGAAAAAACAAGGAGGAGGACAGTTTGAGGAGGATGACAACAAGAAAGACAGTGTTTACAGGCGAACACGACAGCGAACAGAATTCATCAAAGCTGCTCCATGGTGGAAAGTGTGTCCCATTTTCTACCCCCAGGTGTTTGTGTCAGGGGTGAAGCAGCAGGTGAGCGACTGGCTCTGTAACTTGCATCTGTGGAGGCGGGGTCATGAAAGCCTGCTGGGATTTCAAGTTTCCCACCTGATCCATCTCTGGACACACGTGTGGCCTAGTGAAGCTGATGACAGTGCAGCTGACAAATAGCATCCTGCATGGAGTTAATGAGGGAAGAGCAGATGTACGCTGGCCCTCTGGAGATACTCTGTGTGCAAGTGCATGTGCCTTGGATACAATTAATTGTGTATACTTGTAATATATTCATGCTCACACAAAGCCATGATTAACAGATGATAAGAAGGTCCGTTACATGTATACAGAATACAGGAACAGTTTGCTGTTCTTTGTTTCTTCCAATCTTTCGGTACAAAGTGCAGCAGCATGCTAACACTGTGTCATGTAAGCACGATGTTTTACGAAGGGATACATGGTTTCCCTTTGTACATGAGAGACATTGTTAACTCATATCTTGCATACGACATTAAAGCTCATACATCATGTCTACTTTCACTTCAGCAGGCGGCATAGTAAAGCAGTCTTCTAAAAAAAAAAGCTATAAAAAGAAAAAAACATGCAGCACTATATTTCCTTCACTTTGAATAATTAATAAGCAATAAGCTTTATGAGGGAGAAAAATGAAAACAGCACTGAGTAAGAATACATTAAACAGGCTACAACACAAAGATTTATTTGTTGTTGTTAAGGGGTGAAATGAGCTTTTCCTCACAGTTATTACAGCTACGTTGTCACCTTTCTTCCCTTACTGTTCTTTACTCCCCCTCTTTTCTGACATACTGTTTTCATCAACCTCTCTCTCTCTTGCTCCATTTCTATTTTCTATATGGAGTGCAGATGAGGCCAAGCTATCAGGAATTGTGTCTGTGTCCCTGTTCTGTAGTCTCCAGTCACCTCTCCTCAACGCTCTAAGGCAGCCACTACTGCTGCAGTGTTTCAGTGTCCACTGACCCCTGAAGAAGAAGTGCTGCAGTGCTAGCAGAACCCCTCTCTGCAATGAATTCATGACATTAAAGAGATTATGTTAGCTCAAGAGGAATGAAACAAGAGTAAACAGTCCCAGTTGTAACACATTTAGACCTTCTGGCGAAATAATTGTGGCAAATTCAATTAAGTTTTCAGTGCTGGAGGGAGACTGAGGGCTTCATTCATTTTTAAACCTGCAAGTGGATCCTTATGCTGGGATGGGAATAAATGTGTTGAGTGGCCCTGTAACCAGATTGAGGGTGAAAACAAGGAAACACATTTTAAAGCTGGCCATGGTGCTGCTGAGTCCAATCTGAGGGGGCTTCTATGGTCACTGTCCATGGTGCTGATCTGACTCTGAGGGGAAAGTAGTGGCACTGATGCTAACAGCAGAGACATTGCTGTGAAATGTATATTGAAAAGTTCTCTGTAGAGTCTGACATCAATTGTAAGCCTTTAGAGTACTTTTTAAAGAACTAATCAGCAGTTTTCCTTTACAGACTAGCCATCGGTTATGCTGTAGATGCATCCCTGATGTGCTGCTACACAGAAACGTAATAGTCTTGTCTGGCATTATGACAGGATGTTGGTTTGAAAAAAAAAAGATATGTACAGGGGCAAAGTTGAATTGCTGCATTGTCAATTTGTAGCTATTTTTTGTAGCTATGCTTACACAACTTGTTCACTTGCTTGCTTTCATCACTATCATCTCTCTCTCTCTCTCTCTCTCTCTCTCTCTCTCTCTCTCTCTCTCTCTCTCTCTCTCTCTCTCTCTCATTCTCCTCTATCCCTCTTTCAACCAACTCAGACAAGGAAGATTTTGTGTCTAGTTGAGTCTGGTTCTGCTCGAGGTTTCTGCCTGTTAAAATAAGTTTTTCCTGTAACTAGCTAAATACTGAGAAGTTCAACGCTCATGGTGGATCAAGATGGGATAAGACTGAGTCTTACCCTGTCTTGGTGTTGGGTCTCCACTAATAATTTAACTTAGAGTACGGTCTAGACCTGCTACGTTTGTAAAAGTGTCTTGAGATAACGTTTGTTGATTTGGCGCTATACAAGTAAAGATTGATTGATTGATTGTTTGCTTTTAATCAACTAATCAAACGCTCATCTACTACCAGGTACTGTCCTCATTTGCTGCCTATGATCTTAGGGAATTCATGTGTTTTTAAAGTCAGTATAGACCCTGGACGAAGATGAATGTCTTCACCAAAGAATGAATTAAGCACCCAGTGAGTTCAGAAACTCTCTTTTATGAAGCTACATAAACAAAATTGTTTTGGTAGTCTGACTTTTTAAAAGGATATTTTTGGCCTAATTAAGCAAACGTTGGCGGGAGCGCATCAGAGCATGAACCACTAAGACAGGCAATTTCACTGCTCTCTCCTCTCTTCTATAAACTATTAATTGATCTCTGGGGAGCCTTGCTGTTTAAGCTGTTCAGAAATATAGAGACGACTCCACCGCAACCTTTACCAGAGAGTTGGAAACCCTCGTGGGTAAAGCAGTGCTAGCACAGACCGGGACTGAGAAACACCAGTTTTGTCTGAGGGGTTCATTATGACGGTATTATCTCGCTAAGGATCTAACTGCAAAGTTGTCGCAGGATGTCAAGAGTTTGTGATCTCCTAAAACTTGAGGGCAGCGCTATAATTGGAAGAAAAATGTATGAGATGTAGTAAGTTGAAATCTGTCTGTCATAATTCAAGACAAAAATGAAACAACAAACTGGCACCATGACTCCTTTGACTAATTTGGTGGAGGACTCAGCCAATTTATCATTCAGATGTCTCTTTACTTATGAATGATAAATAAGGACTGGGAGGTTATCATCAGAGCTGCACTGGCCCCTGTGTGTCAATGAGTGTGTGTGTTACATTATTAATGATGTTACAGTATACCATCTTTTTAATTTAGCTATGATTAATAAGTCAGAGGAGAGCCGTGTTTTTACAGTAGACGAAGGAACACTAACCTTATTACTACCAGACTTTAATAGTACACTAAGCTTGTTATCTGTGTGATTTGTATTGGAGACATACTTCTGGCTATCTTTTTTGCGGGCTCAAGCTTGCGACGTTTGCATGTGTGGATGCATGTGTGTCAAACCCCACACTGGCAGCATCAGCAGAAGCAGAGAGGGGAGGTAAACCAATTCCATCTGCTAAGAGATGCTCATGATTTGTGATGATAGCGTGGCCTGGAGGTCCATAAATAAGCAATAAAGACCTCTGGTATGTCACAAGTAACAGCAAAGTGACACATCACAAACAGCTGCACACAATCATAACAAATATTTAAACTATTGTTCTGTTTTCTGTCTCTCCTTTCTGTCTTTCTCAAAGTTTTTGTTTATACTTGCATGTTCATATGTACGTCTTCTTCCTTTCTCTTTTTTTCCCCGAGGGCTTTATCAAAAGTATGACGGCAAAACTTGCAAATCATTTCTAATAACAGGGGAGAGTGGTGACTGGTTCCATGATGACATACAAATCACTGTTTGTCACAACACGGCGGGAAGTAAAGAGAGGAGGACACCACAGGAGAGGTTGTAAGTTTCCATCTGACAGAGGAGGGGGTGTGTAAGTGTGTGTGTGAGTTGAAAGGAAGAAGAGAAATTGTTTGGCTACACTTGAATTCATAATGAATCTTAATGGAACTTTTTATGATGTTGGTAAGATTATCGGAGGAGAAGAGCATTCAATCATTGATGAATTTGTGCCGCTGACCAACTTAATTTCAGCTGTGTCCAAAAATCAGGGGAGCCTGAGAAAGTAAGTTTTGTCTTTATTTGATTTTACCTCAAACCAAAGTAGCTTCAGATGGTGCTAGCTGTTAGTACCCTCCATAAAAACTACTCTTCCAGCACTACTTTCTGAATGAAGGCGCAGAAAAGCTCACAGTAAACTTGATTGAGTGGAAAATACTGGATGTTAAATAGAAAGTGAGGTTACAAGTTATGTAGTAAAGGTTGACAGGAGAGTTGAATGTGTTATCATTGCAGTTATCCTCCATATTAACAAACAGGGCACAGGAGAGGGAGTCTCCCACACACACAAAGGCTATCCCTCTTTTCCTCAGGCCAAAACACAGCTGCCACACAACAACAGATAGTCAACGTCGTAGAAAAGGACAGCGTGTATATACTCTGGAGTTGTCCTCATGGAAAAGTGGATGTTGTCTTTGCTAAAGAGTACATGATCAGGCAGGCCTATGATTCATCATCAGCATCTACCGAGGGAAACATACAGCACAGATAAACAACGGAAGAAGAATCCCCGTAGATCACGAAGGGAAATCTCTCCTCTGTGTTCTTGTGTGTGTGTGTGTGTGTGTGTGTGTTTGTGTATGTGTGTGTGTCTGTGTCTGTGTCTGTGTTTGCATGTGCAAGCTCGTGCACACACGTGTTACTATCCCTTATCATCATGAGCATCCATCACAACAAGCAGCTGAATAATTCAGCTCGACAAAATAAAGGAACATCCTTGTGCATGCTGAAGAATAAATGGCCTCATAAATGATGAACGAGAGGATGACAAACCAGAGGGGTTACTATAGAGTAAGCGACTCTCATTGGTCCTCCTGTGGCAATGTAAATTCATCCATGTCTCTGAATGTATGCATTTGGATCTATAACACCGCACCATTTGTGCAGAGAAAGCTACAAACAACAAGGTGGACGCAAAACATACACATAAGTGGATATTATACAAAGCTTTTCTGTGTCCCCTAGGGGTGAGTTACGGCAGAAAGCAGCTGGGAGTTAGGCCAAGTAATTTTCTTTTACACAATAACAGCAGTGGCGGTGATACGTAAATGTAGGGGATGCAATGCTTATTTAGAAAATATAGAGGTAGATATAAGGGAGGGAGTTAAGGCAGAATATGAGAAAAAGACAACAGTGGAGTAGAGAACAAGGGAGGCTGGAAATGAAAAGACAAAGGCAATAAGGCGAAAGCAAACACTGGGGCTTATGAAAGTGCCAAAGTACACACATACACAGAATCACGCGTGCGCGCACACACACACACACACACACACACACACACACACACACACACACACACACACACACACACACACACACACACACACACAAGGATGGAGATGTAGCATATGTCTCCAGTAGAGCCAGCTGGAGACATCTGGTGCCAAAACTCCACAGGTCAAACCAAGTGACATGCTCCCTGAGGCGTGGACAGGAGTGTGTGTGCATGTGTGCTAAGTGCCAAATGATTAAAATAGTCATTATGCTTACTATAAAGTATAAACATTAGAAACACACAACACAACACATGGTGCACACATACAGTTACAGACACAGCAACATTCACGCACAATTACTTTGATCAAAGATCAAAAGTTGGATGTGAATTCAAAGTGTGAACACAACAAAGAATAAGCAAGAAAGCTTGTGTTTTATTCCGTGTTGTGTGTGTGTGACAGAACACAGATGCACACCAGAGGGGATGAGAGGAAGAAAAAAAAGATGATGGAGCAAGAGAGGTCTAAACTTCCTGACCAGAGACCTGGCATCTTCAAAGGAAAAACACCCAACAAGACAAAGCTGCTGATAACTGAAGCCAGAAAAACACAAGTGACAAAAACAAAATAACAGTGTCCAGTGTAATGGTCCTTTCTGCTCTCATGATCATTACACACAGCCAGCTTCAAGACATGCAAAGTGGTGGGTTAGTAAATCTAAGACAACTGGCGGCTGCCGTCATTAGGCAGCTAGCCATATAAATAAATAAAGTCAGAAAGAACTATCTTTGTTAGCACTGCTCCCATCAGCATAGTGTATGTTAGAAACTAATGCTCCCACTTGTTATGGTGCTATATCAACAACAGAAAACTGATTTATAGGTTACCAGAAAAAGAGCAAAACGGAGGAAAAGTGGTGCTAAACACAAGATGTAGTGGTTTTATCATCAAGAACTGCATGCTGATTTATTTTCTTCTGAAAGGTTAGCTTGGTCTAAGATCTAACAGAACACTTATTAAAACCTGATGAGTCAAGAGTTCTTATTTGTTAAAATATAAGAAGAGTTGTTTATCCATTGCAACTATGTTGTTACAACACCCAAGATGTCTTTGTTAAAAGAGTCATGCAATACAAACACATAACTGTAGCCATCTTTGTGTTTCTTGTGTTCTGCTCTTGCGTAATGGGATTCGGAGAATTCTCTCAAATTCAAACGATCCCAGAACTTTTGTTACAGACATATGATATTGGCCAATCTCTGCACTATTTCCCAAGTTTCACCTATCAGCCTATTTCTCCAAAGGGTGCTGACACCCTTTTGATATCCAGCATATTGATTTCTAAACCTTTTTCATGTTGTATGAAAATCTGGGGTGATCCTATTACTTTTACCTAGAGTCTTACTACATTTTTTTTGGGTTGTGAAGCAGACAGCTGCATCGCTCCAACAAGGTTTCAGTGCGATTTATTTTCCTGGTGCTTACGAATCTGGCCTCAAACTACAGTGTGATCAAGGAGACGCTATCCCTCTAAATACGATATCCCAGCTCTTCTCATAATTACTTCTCCATGTTGAAAACTAATAGCTCTTAACTTAGCCACTTCTAATACTGTGTGTTGAGTCCACTGGCCAATCAGAGGCTCTGTTGTGAATGTGTTTCAGCATTGATCTATAAGAGTGTTAATAAAGAGAGACAGTAACCCCACTGTCAGTGTTTGTCAATGGTTTTATAACAGGGCAGCACCTGGCGTATAAAGTAGAACAGTGCAGAGTTAATAAATAACAATGTCTGTGCATAAGGAAAACATTCAAATTGCCACACAGTGCTCAACATGACTATTTGATTTAGTTGATTTTATTTTTCACATTTTCATTTTTATCCTGACACAGAAATGAAGATAAAACAGCTCACCCGCAACTTTTTTTAATAACTGCAGCCAAATTGGGCAATTTTTGGACTGCAATAATCACATAGAAAGCCTTCAAACCCCTGGAGGGAATGATCTTTATCTGAAAGATAACTTTCAGAAAGGTTGATTAAAGGCCAAAGGGACAAACTTATTAAAGAAATTGCTTGATAGCATTCACTTTCACCACAAACCATCTGTAGTGTCTTGTGAATAGACAAAAGAAGACAGCCTTGGGACTGGAGAGAGCAAAGAAATCTTGGGTATCATGATGGTATTCATGTTGACTCTACCTCTTGAACCCTATGGCTTCAGTATCAGCACAAGAGTTATTAGTGCTCTGAATAAACACAAATGTGCAGACATGACAACAGCTTTCCAGTCACCCAGGGACAAAGTAGCCAAGCCATTGCTCAATAAGTGGAGATGTTCTGCCCAAAAACACATAAGGACATTTCGCAAGAGATCCAGATTTCGACATTCAATTGCAAACAAATGGCGATGACTTTCATCCTTCACTTTTGCAACAACAAACAAGCCACAGCTGTTTTCATTATGCTAAACCAATCCATTCATATCCCATTCCGGCTGCCTTTATTCTGTTTCTTTTCAGATTGGAGCAGCTTATTATGCTCACAAACAGTCCAAAACCCAAAAACCTCTAAGATGAATATAACTCTTCAGACTGGCTGTTACTGAAGTAAAACAGGGCTCATCAATCCACTGAGAGTTTACTGTAGAATTAGCACAGGCTCGCAGCATCGTGTGCAAACAGACAAACACAGAAACAGAGATATGATTGTTATACTGGTTGTCCGGCATCGCTCAGTAGGCTGAAGAGAGATACAATGACATGGCCCAATCAAGCTGTGTGTGTATGTGTGAGAGCACACTCGCAGTTACAGCTGTGTGTTCCACTGAAGTCAGTGTGCTCATTAGGCTGCTCGCAGAGAGAACAAGGGCCAGTGGCCAGAAACACACACAAAGTGGGGGCGAGACTGACAAAGACGGGGAGAGGAAAAGAAAGTGGAGAGAAGCTGCAATTAGACCGAAACACAAGAGAAGGGACACTTTAGCTTCACTTAACAATGTGATCAAGAATACAAATTAGGAGCAAATCAGCTGGCTGAAGACGGAGTTAAATGTCTTATAAAAACATTTAAGGGAAACTGAAATGTTGCAGCTTTTTGTTCAGTACATAGAGAGAAGCTGCTTTTCAAACAAAGCCTCATACCAGCCCTCACACCAAGGCCTTCTTATCAATCATTCAGGCAGGTTAAAGAAATCAGACATGCATACACTCAGACAGACAGACATATCCTTTATCATTCAGTGCCACTGATCCTGGCACTGAATGATAAGTTGAACAAACACAACAGAGAAAAGGCCAATGTCTGTCTGTTGTCCTGACCATCATGCTCACAGCATTCAGGAGCTGAATGTAAAGTCTCATTAGCGCTGACACAGACGGACAGACAGTATGACACAAAAGTCGCACATTACTATTGAATGCCCTTTATAAGACAGGAAATAAGTCATGCATTTTTATTTATGTATTTGTTTTCACCTGCATTTGAATCATCTGATACGATACGACACAATACACTTTGTTGTATCACACCATGTCATATCATTCTGTATTGTATTGTGATATCTTGTATCGTCTCATAACATTTCGTAAAACAGGACTACAGGCTTGTAGATGGTCATACTTCTTATCTGAAAGACAAGAACTCGCACATCTTTTTGTGATAACGAAACCACAAAGACAGGACTAGACTTTCACACACTGAATTTTTTAAGAAGTTGTATAAAATATGAGTCACCGAGCAGTTTTGAGGTGAACCCCAAAGCCGTGCAGCACTGTGACACAAAAAGTTTGGGATTTAAATCTTCCTTACACTTCCAGCATAATGATTCTGCAAATCAATTGACTTTCAAGAAATGAATGATGCATGCATAAGAAACACTGAGTAAACATGGTTTTAATTAAGCATCTGCAAGTTCATTATTTCTTCCTCCCTCCAATTGCCTTTGACGTAAAACCAATATAATCAGGAGGAATTACAGTTATGTAATACAATGAGTTTTCAATTATGAAGTCTGAATCTTCCTCAAGGTTATGAGATATTTTTAGCTTTTAGTACTGTCACTCCTCACTAAGCAAAGCATGATGGGACTTAAAAAGCACTAATCTGCATGGAAGCCTAATGTTTTCAGGCTTCCCCTGGCAAGTTCACACCAGACTAAAGAAACGTAATGTGCTTCTGTCAGTCTGAATGTCTTTGAGGCACCAATGTCAATATATTGATGCCTCTAGATGAGTTTTCTTAAATTACCAGTCATGCCTGCTATAACATTGTAAGTCTAACCTGTTAAAAACACCGCAATTTGTAGAAACCAGAACAATCAGCAAATCTTAAAAGCAAAGTTTAGTTAACACTCTGACAACAAAAGCCAACCCCTCACAAAGACACTATTAGTATTTAGTCAATTAAAGAGGGAATAATGCTTCCAGTTTATTAGTATCAGGCTTAAACTGAATGACGATTAGATTAAAATAATCTTTAATTATGCACCCGACGGGATAAGTACAGTGGGGGACATGTTAATGATATGGTGAACAGACGGAGCCATTGTCATTCCTGTCACTGAGAGAGAGACAGAGAGAGTGATGGAGGGAGAGTGGAATGAAAAAGAAAGTCAAGAAGAGGAAAAGGAATGTGTCTTTGTGAACGTGTGGGTGAGTGTGTGTGTGCCCACACCCATGTGGGTCAGAGCCAGTAAGCACATTTGCTGAACCCATCATTAAGTCCGCTCCCCTTGTGGTTGGTGTCAGGGTCTAGACAGGGAGACAAAGCCCGGGTCTTTCCTCCACATGGTACCCAGGGGAGAGGGCAGAGGCCTCAGGGATAGGGAGAGAGAGAGAGAGAGAGAGAGAGAGAGAGAGAGAGAGAGAGAGAGAGAGAGAGAGAGAGAGAGAGAGAGAGAGAGAGAGAAGAACTGGGGTGGGACGACACGTCCTGGGTGACAGACAAGCCGCAGGAAGAGAGGGGAGGGGAGCCAAGAAGGGGAAGTAAGACAGGATGAGAAGATGTATGAAGACAGATGAAACTACAGTATCTTTCTTCTTATTAGGGGCTCCAAAAAAGAGTGAGCGGTGCACACTTGGCAGGCTGGTGTAAGGGGGTAATTAGTGAGAGACACACATGTCCCTCACATGAGAGGGTCCCCTGGGTGGGGAACAGCTCAATCAGTAGCCAGCTGCAGGTAGAGGGGTGGTGTGTGTGCATGTGCAAGTGCATGTGTATGTGAGTGGTGTGCAGGTGCCAGTGTACAGCTGCACTTTTACCCTTTGCACTCTGACTCATTAATTCTTATGCTACATTAAGGGGTTTACTAGCACACGAACAAAAGAGACACACAGCTCTATTGAACAGCAGATGCTGTGGTAGTGTCACATGATGTTTTCAACATCAAGGCCAGTAACGACATATTGAACTTGATTTTGTGTTTATGTGCTTGCATGTTTGAAGGGAGAGGATGCTACAAAATGTGTTTGCTATCAACAATTCTTTAGGTTGAGACAGATTTGGAAGGGGCTGCCACTAGCATCGGAATTCATAGATTTTTTTCAAATAGTAAAACCATCAAGTCCCAAGCAATTAGCTAGCATTTACTTTTTTATGCTAATTACTGCAATGTTTTGAGATGCCTAAACACATAACTTAATAATTTCAGTTTCCAGGTTGTGAGGGGAAAAACATTTGAAGATGAATTTTGGACATGTAGAGATACAGCATCAATATTTTACAGTTGCGATTTGAAGTGACATAATTGGCACTGTGTTATGTTAATCTAAAGCATAAACATGGCAGCATTGCATTACACCTCCAACAAGGATGCAAAGCAGCTGTATACAAATGTAACGTTTAGGAGACTGATTCAAAGCAAGTTGGTTAACAAGGGGTCTCCAGTGGTTCTGGTTTGCTTGTGCTGTGCTCATCGGTAAAAACAAAACACGCCTGAGAAGAAAGATGGAAAAGAAAGAAGGTAGGAAGAGGGTTGGGGGAAGGGGAGATGCGTGGTTGAACAACAGCTGTTGGGATTACTGTTTAATAAAAGCCGTCACACGCATGCTCTTCCTCATGCCCCCCTGCAGAGCAGACCAAAAGGCATTGCTGTGTGGAGCCCAATAACCTAACATCACAGTCTGCCCTGTTTCCCCTGGGGACCTGACGCCAGCCATCTCTTACCAGGATGCCAGGCCCCCTGATCTCCCACCAGGCCCGCCATGCCTCCAGGCACATCGTATATACGTGTGGGTGTGTGTGTGTTGTGCTTATTATCCACCTATGCATGTACTTATACGCTGCATAAGTGAGATATGAACCTCTAAAAGAGCATACATGTGCATGCTAGAGAGACATATCCACCTCTGCGTGTGTGCGTGTGCGCGCGTGTGCGCGTGTGCGTGTGTGCGTGTGTGTGTGTGTGTGTGAGGGTAGGTAAAAGTGTGTGACTCTGTCTGTCTGAGGAGAGAGCGGTTGGGGGGGATTCATCAGATAAGCTACCTCATTTGGGCCGCTTCAGGAGCAGTGAAAGGAGCCGTGGGGAGGCTTTCATCTCAGAGACAGAAAAAAAAAGAGACAGAATCAAGATGGTGTGAGTGTGAAAGAGGATGAGAAGGCGGGAGAGAGGGTGAAGAAAGGAGGGGGGTGAGGAGAGGAAGAGAGCGAGATAAAGAATGAAAGAGATAATCCAAGAGGATGTTTACCTTGGTCATGCTGGCAAAGGACAAAAGAGGCGGCCGATATGTAGTGCCCCCTATAGGGCTGCAGGATATTGAGTGGTGAAAAGAAAAGTTTATTGAGGAAAAACACACGTTGAGGTGACGGTGTGCGAGGCCCGTCACACACTCTCTCTCTCTTTCACTCTTTCTCTCTTTCGTAGACAAACCGCTTAATTAAACATGAGCTACGTGAGTGCTGTCTGCCTGTCTCTGTATGTCTGGATATACCAACGTGCCAGTCTACTGTGCATTCATCTCCTCGTCATAGCGAGCACAAGGGGGCCATTTGCAAGTCAAATTCCACATTTAATGACACGGGAAATCATCTGAATTTATTGAAAGCCAGCATGGAGAAGAGAGGGGGCTTGTTCAAGTTTCAGATCAGAAATGCATAAAATTGCCACTTCTCTTTGCCTACAAATGGAGCTGTGAGTGCTTCTGATTTTAAATGACGGGATGTGTCAAGGTGAATGTGTGGCAGACTGATAGCTCGGGGCTCCCTGAGAACAATACCAGACTGAGCATCCCATTCAGATTGCAGGGTTTAAACGATTCAACTCTGTTGAATTATCAGAGGGAAACTTCTTTATGGACTTCACTCGAGTTTTTTAAGTAAGTTGGCTTGCTTACTTGTGTGCATGCTTGCGTGTGTTTGTCATCTGGAGACATGGGGACCTTTAGCTATGGTATGAAAACTACATACACCTCCAGTCACAAAAAAGTAAGCACTATAATTATTATAGAGTACTGACAGACAGAATTAACTTGACCATGACAGTATGTCAGATTCTACAAATGTGCCTGCAAAGATTTGAAGTAAACAAAGGTACAGGAAATTCACTGGCATAAATACCTGCAAGTAAAACAAAGCAAAGGAGCTCGATCCACAACAAGGTTAAGGACATTGAACATCCAATTAATGAGTAAAAACGCTGCAGCTAAAAACCGCACTTGTTAAAATGCTCCTCCATGGCAACACTCCTGTCAACGCGTGCTGTTGCCATGCGAGTGCCATCTAAGAACTGTTTCAATGAGAGAAAGAGACGTGAGGTGAGAGAGAGGGTGGGGCGGAGGAGGAGGGCAGTATGTTTGTTATAGTCTGCATCCATCATGCTAATTGGAAGTAAACAGCAGCTCATTGTTTGGAGAGCATTAAATCAACCTCTAATCAAGTCCTAGTGTAGAATGGTAAAGCTTTGCCGCTGAGGATATTTCCCATAGAAATAACTTTAATGGCTTTAAATGAGTGTGTGTGTGTGTGTGTGTGTGTGTGTGTGTGTGTGTGTGTGTGTGTGTGTGTGTGTGTGTGTGTGTGTGTGTGTGTGTGTGTGTGTGTGTGTGTGTGTGTGTGTGTGTGTGTGTGTGTATGCGTGTGTGTGTGTGTGTGTGTGTGTATGCTTTGCACACGTGGCTGATAACCTTTTATATCAGCACGGAGGGGGCTAATTGCAAATGATCTCAGTGGTGAATAATCGGACAGCACTCCTCTCTCCTAAAAGTACAGTATTTCTCTCTTAACATGAGCTCAACCTCTTCTTAGTTGATTTCTGCGGGGAGCCCAGTTAGCAAGAGACAAATATATCAAGTCTGCTGAGTGATTCTGATAGAGAGAAGGAAGATAGAATGAGAAACAGAGAATAAACTATAGAATAAAGGGGTAATCCAACAAAATGAATGGAATCAACGTGAGACGGAGATCAAATATCAAGAGGGAAACAGGCAGGATGTCTATTTATTAGGTTATCTTATGCTATTATTTCCTCACCATGTGTTTAATCACAATTTGCATAATGCTAGCTATTTGTGGCACTTAAAGTATAAACCACGAGCAGCCAACCGTTGAAAGGACAAAACAGATGCAAGACCATAGAGGCAGGATTGCACAGAGTGCCAGGCAGATAGACGCCACGAGAAATGAGAGCGAGGCACAGAGAGATGCAGAGTTGTTGATCTCATTAAGATTAATACAGTCAGACAGGAAAGCAACCACAGAGAAAGAGCGGAACAGAGACAGAGGTGTAGCTTTAATGGGATCAATAGATCGGGCATCAGTGCAGGGTCAGCTGCCGTGTCCATGGTGACCTGTCTCTCAGCAGCTGCATGAGTCATGTCAAGGTTCCTCAGACTGTGCTCACCTATCCCTCATTTCCTCCTCTCACATCCTCTCCTCCTTCGGTCTCTTCTGGCAGTACTATAAATCGAGTCCTCTGTAATTCACCTTGATTCCCTTTTCACTCTTATTCTGACTTCATTCTCTTCCTTGTGTCCTTCCTCTGCCCTTCTGACTCATCTCCTTCCCTTACACATGCTTTTCTTCCAGCCATGTCTCACCTCCCTTCCCGCCAAGCCCTTTCTGACTGTTTTGTTTGGCTTAAAATAGCAGAAGATGCTAACCCGACATTTGGCAGTCACTCAATGAAACACTGCAACACATTCAAAAGGTGCAGTAAATGATCAGTTGTTAAGATGTTAAATTACAGCACATTATGTGAAGGTTGGAACATGCGGTTTGGCAAGATAGTGCATTACCTGCTGTACGAAAATCAGCAGTCAAACCAGAGTCTATCTACTTCTAACTCAAGCTGCCAATCTGATGCCTGACTTTCTCTTTTCAACACTGAGTATTTTGTAACTTGTAATTCCAGCTGACATAAGAGCGTAGCCTCATGCCCCGTTGACTGAATTATTCAGTGGAGGCTCAGTAGGGCACACACTGCACACTGTTACCTAACCCTGCAAGAGACGCTGTCACAGCACAGACAGGGAATAACAACATGTGTGAGGCTGGACTGGAAGGGGAGGGACATCAAACTGAACACAGAGGGAGATGCAGGGAGAGGATGGAGATGAATGGGCTGCAGAGGAAAAACAGATGAATGAAAAATGAGCCAAGAATGGAAATGAAACAGACTGAGTAGGACAAAATGGATGAATGAGAAATGAGGAAACCTGGGAAGTGTGGGAAAACAAAAGGAGATGCGGTGTTTGATGGGCATTATGGGAGATTGGCAAATAAATATTAAGAGATACAGAGAAGTGACGACAATAAGAAAGTTAAAAAGGGCTTTGAATAGAGGGAGGGTAACTGTGGGGAATTGCGCTAATGTGAGAACAGGTCTGAAGTCTCACGGAGAATGACGTCCAAGCTGTGCAGATAAACAGGAATCCTTTCCCTTCATCTCCAATAATAGTATCTCACTTGTGTATTCCACTCTTTACTGAAGCTGCCAGTTCCCCTACGCAAAACAAAGCCCCAAAAATATCACTGCCAACACATGGCACGAGCAGTTACCGAGCTGCGTGTGTGCATGTGTGTGTGTTCCTGCTTCCATAGCTGTGGGGAGTGAGGAGTTCAGCATGAATAATTGAACATGGGGGGAGAAGCCTGCCGTCCAAAACTGCAAAATGCCAACTGCCAGGCTCGTTTTATTTTAGAAGAAGGGGGAGCTAAAGGTGGAGAAGGAGGGAGAATAAATGAGGAAAATAAAAGGAGACACCAAAGAGCCAAAAGACACGAGCTCAGACTTGTAAAGCCTAAACAGCCCATTAAAACAAGTAAGCAACAGCTGCGCTTCCCTGTTCGGTTTCCCTGCCGCGCTCATTGGCCAGAAATGATGTTAAACACAACACTGTGGTCAGAGGTCAGAGGTTAAGGTGAGGGAGGTTAAGGTGAGGGTTAGTGTCAGGAGCACTTTGAATAGACTGATACTATATGACCTTGGCTGGATAAACACATGCTCATGGTGATTGATCTTAACGCAGAGGGGAAGCCGATGAATAGAGGTAATGTTATTGTGGATCAGTGGAGTCACTGCTTCAGTGCCTTTTTAAATCATGATCTATCATCACTAACGGAATTAAGGAGTGAGTGTTTCAATGCAACAAATACCTTAATTCCGTTTCATTTCAGGACCAAAGTTCTAAAGAACGAAGGCAACAAAAGGTTCAAACAACATTAAAGAAGACAAAAGGAGGGTAGGAAAAACCATTAGGACAGATGATGGAAGACTATTAGGTTAAAGGGCATCAATGTCAGAGCCAGAAAGCTGCTTTTTTAGAATTATGGCTCTTACTCACCCCTGCTGGGAGATCACAGTTGTCCTACAATTTTATCCCTATGATCAAATATGTGCAAGGATACCAGCCAAGCCAACCACATGCACAACAATGCGGCCACATTTTCTCCTTGGCGTTGGTGGCGGTCAGCTTCAAACTCATTAGTCCGTTTTGATAGATAAGAGGCTTGCAGCTGGAAAGCCACAGCAGCAGCGGGGTTTTGTGGGTTATAAAAGCGATGTAATCGCGTTGTGCCAATAGAAATCTAAGGAGTTTAGGGAGGAGAAGACTCACTGATTTGTGGATTTCAATTGGATTGAGACTCGTTCAGGGGCAGATCTAACATGGGGAATAGTTGTAATCTGAGGAGGGGTCGTGTATGACAGAATAAGTCTGGGAATGGAGACTGCTCTGAGTGACACATGATATAATACTTGGGAAAATATGTGAGTTCTGCTCGTCTCTCTCTCATTTTCTGCTGCCTACAACTCATTTTCTCCCTCAGAGTTTCTGTCACTGAATCCGGCTTTCTATCTGTCTTTTTGTGATTCCCTTCCCTCGCTTTGCCCTCGTGCCCTCTTCTTATTTTCTATGTCCATCCACATGATTTCTTCTTCCTACCCCCTTTTTCCCCTCTCACAGTAATCCTCTCCTCCCATCCCTCCCCCTTCTTCTCATGCTGTCAGATCTCTCTATCCACTCCAGGCAAATTACACTTTTCAGATTACACCCCAATTAAAGGGCCCGTTGGTACTGTGTTTGCATGCTGCATCTAGTCTCTGGAAGCAGAAAAACGAGCTGTGTCTGTGCGTGCACAGCGAAGAGAGAGTTCTGAAACTAGCGGCAGGGGAAAAAAAGCATACACGCATGTTTGCGTATGTCCAATCGTAAACGGCAGCCCCCTGCTAAATCCCTATTAATGATCATATTTACACTTGTTGCCAGATTGATCAAAGTTTAGCAGTTGTGTGATCTGCTGTCTTTTCATCTAAGCTGGTTGGGGGGAAGTGGCGGCTCCGTGTGTGTGTGTTAGTCTGTGTGTATAGAGGGTTGCAGGGAGGTTGTTAGTTGGCACAGTATGGGGTAGTTGGCACAAACAAGGGCAAGGCGCCATGATATAAAGGCAGGGAGCTGGTTGGTGTTGAGGGCGTTTAAGTAGAATCTGTGTAGTGGATGTGTGGGGTGCTGGTTGCTGGCTGAGATCTGACGACTAAGAAAAACAGCCATAATGGTTAGGGCCAGCAGGTGCAGCATAATAAAGTCCTATATAAATGCGAATGCTGGAGTTACAAAGCAAAGGAGCTACCAGCTATGGAAGCAGTTTCTCAACTAATAGAGCAATCATACTGTCTTTTCTGATGCATTTGTTTGATGCACCCAATCTGCCAATGAGCCAAACTTTTCCTTTTTATTTTCAGTTGTTTACTTTCTAAGAACCACACATCAGAAAGAGGTTTCATCTTTCTGAAGCTGAAGAAGAGGCTAATGCATTCCTGTGCAACCAGATAATATTAACATAAAAAATGTGGATGCTTTAACATTGGTCTACAACTGAATACCTACATAACTGGGAACACTGCCGGCCCAAATAGCTCACCTGATTGAACAAAGGTGCTGCAGTCACCTGCAGTCACCTGTTAAAATGTCATTCTACACAATGGCTGTTTTAGAAACCACCTACTATACTAGCAGTACGTACTGATTTGGCCAAAATTCACTATGCAGTATGTAGTATGTGAACAAGAGAAAAATTTGCAGTATGCCAAAACTACCTGGATGTCGTGTTGATTCAGGAAAATGTCTTAGTATGCAGCAGACCAGTCGCCCTTGCATACTTTTTCCCACAATGCACAGTGCTAATGTTCCGCTTTTTCTTTTCTTATTTGAATTCAATTACATTTCTAAAGCAAATTTATGGCTCCAACATCCATGGCTCCTATTGTTTTATTAACAGGAAAGCCATAATGACTCTAATACCTATGTGTAACAGCCACTATTACTATCAATAACAAGTTAGTCAGGGGTTTGATTCAACACTGTAACACATTCACAACAGCTTCGTTTTGCAAACAGAAGTGCAACACGTCTCCAACACTGCTAAATTCTTGTAAATTCACCTGGAGTCTAAAAGGTAAACTGACATTTTCAGGTTTCCAGGGGTTATCTTCTGCATCTGTAGCTTAATAGTGTACGCCACTGATTTATTTATTAGTAAAACTTGTCTCAGGTTTCTGGCCAGATCTATCAAAAACTATCAAATAGGGTTTGTTTGAGTTTTTTTCAAGCCTTAGATCCAAGCTCAAAGCTCCAGTAGTTGTACATAGCCGAAGATGATTAAAAAATCCACGTATGAGACCATGGATACCTGAAATAACCCCATGTCATTTGCAGCTCTATCGTATAAAAAGTCCTCCAACTCATGGTCCAATCACACTATTCCTCCTCCTTACTGATGACCTTTGCATGTCTCTCTCTCTCTCCTCTGCGTCCCCTCCTTTCTCATTTCTCTCTCCCATACTCGTCTCTCCTCACATTCTCCCCTCGGGCCGCTGCCTCGTTAATTGTACCAAACAGAGGGAAACTTTGAAGTTGCTGTCCCGTAAAATAATATTGTGCTCATTTGTTTACCGCCAGAGTTTTAGCCTGGAGCTAGAGCACTGACAGATATGAGGTTTGAGAGGGAAGGGAGATAAATGACATGAGAAAAACAAACACACACACTCACACACACAAACAGGGAGGGGAAGGACAGAGGGAACGAAGGGGACTTTGGCTGCAGAAAGAGGGTTAGAAGATGAAAGGATGGAGGATGGTAAAAAAAATATGAGAGGGTGGCTGGGGTGTTTTATAGACACTCTCCTCCACTCAAACCCTGGATCATTCATCAACTGGACAGAGACCCTTGCAGCATACACACTAATGCAACACACACATATGCACTCACATAAGAGCTCTCACATTGTCTTTATGGGAGTTCATTTCCCGTAAAAGCACTTCCCATGCTATGTTTGATTTCGCCATATCCACAAACTAGCATCAGCTAGTGACACACTCAGGCATACTTGTGATGTGCGATAAGTCAGTTTCACAAGACAAAACAAGATGAGATTGATGGCGTAGCACTTTCACAGCGACTACTTTACACTCGTGTCCTAAGAAAACCTGCAACCTTAACCTGAGGTCTTTAAAGCCAGCTAAATTAAACCTTTTCAAACACGTATTTCATGCAAATAAATATCAATGTTACTCAATCAAACAGTGTAGATACTATGCTGGTTCAACAATCGCATAATATTCACAGTAATTTGTTTGAGTGGGAGAAATAATGAAATGGGAACCAAAAATCCTCCTTGACATCATCTCCAAGTCACACAATCAGTCTAATTCACTCAAGAAAACGTTGAGTCTATCAGGACCACCTTCCACAATCAGTGTCTCTTAACCCACAGGAGGTGGAAATTTTCTTAAGCCTACGAGGAAATTATTTATTCACTCCATCACTGCCTATTCACGGTCCTTTTAGCATGCAAATTCACCACTGATTGACATCAATCATCTCGTTCCCTCGTTCAACAGTGAGTCCACGCTGCTGAAGTCAGCACTGAGCACACCCAGTTTAATGACACAATGGTATATGTGTGTTTTTAGAGTATGTGTGTGCAGACAGTCCTGCGAAGATTGGAGGGTAATACTTTGAAGGGAGGGATTTACTATGGGAAGGTCAGGGATTCACCTTTACAGTGACTGAGAAGGAAGGGAGCGATCGACTGTGGGCTGACAGGTAAAGGGTAAGAGGAGAGGTGTGTGTGCGTGTATCTGTATGTGTGTGTTTGGTCAGCACAGGTCAGAAGATACTCTAGAAGTCATCCAGGTTTAAATAGCTGAGCTCTCAATTAGCTTGAACTCCCCCTTGACCCTCACCAGCTTCCATAACTGCACCGAGACACCAAACATGATGCACTGCTTCTGAGAATATATGTCTTGTGCATCTGAATGATTCATGATTTTATGTTTTACTTTTGTTTTTTTGCTCTTGTGCTGTATATTTATTCATAATTCTGTAGTGAGCAGCAGCTGGCCTGCAGCTGTTGTTTGCCTCCACTGCGGCAGAAGGTTCACACTTGCAACTTGAATGTGCATAAAATGACACCACATAGTGCACAAAACAGAGGGCCAAATTGTCTGTGCTAACTTCCCCATTGAGCCCCTGCAGAATCCCATAATAGTAGATAAATAGTTACCTAGCAACAGAGCCTAGCAACAGCAGCGGTGTAGATATGGTATCACAGCACCGGGGAAAAACTCGAGGGGAGAAATGCCTCCACTTTCAGCAAAGCAGGCGTTTATTAACAGAGGGCCCGGGGAAAACATCAAACTGCACTGAAATGGATCTGCTGTATCAACTGTAGTGTTGAAAACAGATCATTTTTCCCTCTGTATGCTAACACAATGAATCGCCTTTGATGGGTAAGTGCTCAGTGCTTGCTCAGGTTTCTGTTGACACAAACACAAAGTCATACAGCTTATGAGATATATCAAACGGGACAGAATAAGGTGACTGTGGTTTGCAGGGTTAGGAAAAAGTCATAGCTTGGGATCAATATTTTGCACAATGGAGAGTCAGTGAAAGGAGTGTATGATATACAGTGGATAGCGAAAGTCTACACAACCCTGTTAAAATGCCAGGTTTTGTGATGTAAAAAAATGAGACCAAGACAAATCATGTCAGAAATGTTTCCACCTTTAATGTGACCTATACCATGAACAATTCAACTGAAAAAAAGGGGGAAGAATAAAAAATAAAAAAATAAATAATGTGATTGCATAAGTGTACACACCCTTTGACTAATAGTTTTTTGATGCGCCTTTTGATTTTATTACAGCACTCAGTCTTTTTGGGTAGGACTCTATTAGCATGGCACATCTTGATTTAGCAATATTTGCCCATTCTTCTTTATAAAAAAGCTCCAAATCCATCAGATAGTGAGGGCATCTCCTGTGCAGAGCCTTCTTCAGATCCCCCCACAGATATTCAGCTGGATTCAGGTCTGGACTCTGGCTGGGCCTTTCCAAATATATATTTACAAATACATATTTTCTCCACTTGATGATGACTGTCTTCACTGTGGTCCATGGTATATCTAATGCCTTGGAACAATTGTGTACCCTTCTCCTGACTGATACCTTTCAACAATGAGATCCCTCTGATGCTTTGGAAGCTCTCTGTGGACCATGGCTTTTGCTGCAAGATGTAACTGAGGAAATGTCAGGAAAATCCTCCTAGAACAGCTGATCTTTATTGGGATTAATCAAAGTCACTCTAAATTATGTCCTGTGTATACTGACTAGTATTTGTCATGAGTTTGAATGTGATTGGTTAATTCAGAACACAACCACATCCCTAGATGTAAGGGGGTGTGTACACTTATGCAACCACATTATTTTAGTTTCTTATTTTTTATTCTTCCCCCTAAAAGATTTCCTTTTTTTTTTCAACTGAATTGTGAACGTTAAAGGTCACATTAAAAAGTTCTGACATGATTTATCTTTGTCTCATTTTTTTACATCACGAAACCTGGCATTTTAACAGGGGTGTGTAGACTTTCGCTATCCACTGTATGTGATATATAGTCTGACTGCATTGCCAACAGCATGAAAAAGAGTCTTTAAAATGCTATACAACAAAGCAGATGTATGTTTGTAGCATTTGTTTTATTACATTGGCCTCAGGGTTCAATGTCTCCAAAGAACATTTCTACGACTTGGTTATTTTTTAGCGTTATTATCATTTCATAAACGTATATGATTATTAAACAGCACTGCTTTAACACAGGCTGTATAGATGGCCTTGAGCTGGAGTACATCTCCACTATTAACTCCACAGTTTGGCACACTCCAGCTGGAAGACAAAATGCCTTTTTCTTTCAACTGATGAGTAATTTCACTCCTCATCCATAAATCAATTATGTATAATCCCCTGATACAGAGAATTAGTGGCCATTTAACATGAGGAAGCTAAGTGTTTGAGTGTGCTGAGTGTGCACATGATCACATCCCTGTGTGTTTATGTGGGAACAGTGTTGGTGATGATTTTCTTAAACAGAGAGTTACACTGATGTAAACATGCTTTATTTCTGACTGGGGATGAAGTGCTGCGGGGGGGGGGGGGGGGGGGGGGGGGGAAGCTTGGAGACATTATATACAGGGCTGTGTTACACTGAGAAGCTTTTCTAGCACTTATTTGGTGAACCATGGTGATGTTACAAAAGCAGGGATGCAGAGTTCAGACACTTCATCTCCCAGAGCGCTCACAAATCTTCTCACGGTTTACAGCCTTCCTTTTTTTTCTCGCAGCATTTGTCTACTTAAGAAAGAGAGGTGACAAATATATTATTAGAAGCATTTGTCACCTCAGCTGTGAATTTTCATAAAACACCCTTTTTGTAACAGACTTCCAGTTTTAGAAAACACCCGTCCTCTCTGCAAATTGAGAAACGACTTGACATAATGACCAATTATGGGATGAACCTGGTGTGTGTTTGTTTTCCTGCTGGAGGTGGAGAAGCAAAACAGAGGCTGCCATCAATGACTGTGAGGAAATAAAGGACGAGATGAAGGAGAAAGAAAATTCATTTTCCGTATCATTTTCCATATTTAGAAGTGAAAGAAACAGATAATCTCACTTTTTTTTTGCATTCTTCAGGATCAAATCCAGCTTGAATCACGTCTTCCTTACGGATAAGAATGCATCCTTCATTTCTCTGCCTCCTTCGCTCGTTTTGGTGTTTTACATGTCATTCAACATGCATTATCCCCACACATCATCCCTCCAGTGACTACAAAAACTACAAAAACAGCATCATGAGCTCATTATTTAACTGCTGGAAGACATGCTGGCTGTGTTCATCAGAAAGGAGAACATTCAGAGCAGCTGATAACCTGAGAAAGGTTGAAGTGAGGTTGGAATCCTTCACTGATATGCAGTTTTGACACAGGGAGTGTGGTGCAAAATCAACCTGCTAGAAGATATTTCAAATGAAAACTCGATCAGCCAGTCATGCTCCGAGAGGAAAAACACAGGGACAACAGCTCGTTCTCTACACCCTGGCATCTATCGTTACCTCCCCTCTTTATTTCTTCATCTGTCTGGATAGAAGTGAGCGGGACTGATGTTTCTATTTCCGAATGTGTCTCCCTTGGCGTGTCTTCGTCGGCCAAGTCTGTAGCCCACGCTGTGTGAAAGCGGGTGCCTGCCAACACTTTCTAACACATACAGTTGCATCTGTAGTGTGCTGAGACGCCAGGGAACAAGAGCCTAAACTGTAGGGCATTGTATCACAACACAAGGTACGAGTGAGAATAAATAGAGCTTAACCAGCATCCACCTTTAAATGCATGAAATGCATGTTACAAAATGTGCTGATGATGCAACATGAAGCAAGAGTGATGTGTGTTGGGTTTTTTTGTGTCCGTTTTGGATTAAATTGGAATTTGAAAAACGCTTTTCCACAAAATCTCTCAAGTGTTCACCAGGGATTGGCACCAACTCCACTGGTCATTACAGTTTCTACAGCGAGAGCACACACTGTTCTAGTTTTTAACTTCCCTAAAACTAACTGCACTTTCTATGTGGCTGTAAAGCTCATTGGAGGGGACTTGGAGATGACAGTTAAGCTGCTACGGCGGACGGGGGCCAAGCAATCATGGTGGCAGCAGGAGAGGAGAGGACAGTGGTTTGGTTGGTTTGCCAGTTGTAGGAGCGGGCAGCTGAGACTAAACGGCAGTAATGGCCTAACGAGGAGAAATCTTGAGAGCCAAACCAGATGGAACGGCCACAGCCACGTGGCTGCCTGGCAAGGCACGGGGCTTGTTAGCCAAACACGGATACAGACAAAGATTTACCAAAAGATGAAGACAAACCCACCATGGAAGGAATGCTGAAATGACACTGATGGATGCTGCCTTTTCTACATATCAAATTCCCCTTTTCCTCCATTTTTTTTTTGTTTTATATTTGTTGCACATTTTTCCATTCTTCTCTTTCTCTGATTGATATTCAGCACATTTGGTGACTAAGCTTTTTCTCTCCTCCTCTGTGTGCTCAGGGCTTAACTTTAATGAGAGGGGAGAAGTTGATTACATACAGGGAGTAGAAAACTAGGCCTCCATCTCAAGGGAGGAGTGTAGTAGACGAGATGCTGCTCTGAGTTTTAGTCAACAATGAAAGCAGACAGAGCGCACACACACACACACACACATACACAAAAAAAAGCTGGGGTTCAGGGGCTTGCACATCAGAATGCCCTTGGAAGTCAAATAATTTCCAAGGGTGCTTGGGGGTTGGGAATCAAGGACATGGAGAAAGGGATAAAAAAAATGTTCACAGTGTAGGCCTTTCAGAGGATTCAGACAGGTGCACACACACACATATGCCTGCAAACACACATATCTCTACAGTGATGACTAACCTGAATCTATCCTGGTCTATTAAAGCGGCGAGCAGTGACTGGACTGACTGACGCCATGCTGGCAGACAATCTTTCGACAGATAGTAGAGGAACACATGGTATTCCCGATGCTTTTTATCATTTGTTCTCAAAAGAGAACAAAAGGGATCATCTTTCTCTCACAACTTCTCCCACAGGATCGTTTCCCATTTGTTTTGAGCTACATTAAAGGGAGGAAACAGGAAGCCCACAATAATAGAATCACTCTCTAAACTTAGCTGACAACTTTTCTCACATGGTGCTGGGCGCCCCTGCTCTTATTGTATTTGCTATAATGTTGATGAATGCCTATATGAACCTGAAGATACCCTTCAAATCAATACACTGACATACAGTGCAGCAACAAACTGCAGTCCACTCTTACAGCAGAGATGAATATCCAGCAGGAGAGAACTGGCATGTGTGAAGGAAAAGATAGAGGATGCGTGGTGATTGAATTGCATGTGCAACTGCTCAAAACATGTTCAAATGTGTTGGCTCTTGTGTGTCCAGATTCAGGGGTGTTGCATTTCTTACAACATTACATGAAATGTTGCAGAGAGTTCCTCTCTTGCTTCTGGCTGCCAGGAGTTGATGGAAGACAGACATGGTAGTGGGACGATACCAAAGACCAGGAGTTCCCAAAGTATGTGTCAGGACCCCCATGTAATGAGTTTCCTGCCTTTCTTTTTGCCATATGACTCCTTAAGTTTAGGGTTAGTGAACAGTTAATTATCAAAAGCATCAGTAGCAGTAGGTTAATTCATACCGGCACAGGAAACACAGACACATGCTCATATAGGTAGGCTAATTTTCTGCAGACCAGCTAAATGAAGCCACATCTAATCACTTTGAGGGGCAGTGGGGGTCGCGAGTCTTTGGCACCTATATTGTGGGGGTTGCGGGCTGAAAAGTTTGGGAACCCCTGCCATAGACTGTATAAATAATGGACGTAGTATCCGTGACGTCACCCATCTGTTTCTTAAGCGCTGTTTTGAAGCCAATGGTCGGCTGGAGCCATATTGGAAATGTTGAAGTCAACCGAACTGCTGTCGAGCTACTGTGAGGTAAAGAGGCGGGCTTTGAGCCTCCTTGCCAACAGCTACAATGTTCCTGCCTGTCAATCAAGTCAGCTGCGCCTCTCGTAATGCCGATCGAGAAATTAGCTTTCCAAACTACACTTGTTTTTTGTACCAGGCTGTAAACATGTTTATTTCTGCTGTAAAGATTGTCTCTTTTGAATTGGTGTGTATGTGGTTTCCGAAACTTCCCGAGCCAGCTTCAAGCGGACAATCGAGGAACTGCAGTTTTTAACAAGTCCGCATTGGCTTCAATTCTCGCGGCCAGAGGCTGACGCTTAGACAATACGTTGCAAGTTAACCAAACCCATGCAAGAGCTGGGTGTGTCATTATAAACATATTGGCACATGATTTCAGAGACCATTACACCAGCATTAATTTAACTGATACTGGTCATATAGCATTCTGTAGTGACTAATCTGTGAGGCCATATGATAGCAAGGTACTTGGAATTTTTTACCCCTTACTCTTCAGTTGTCTTGTGTATTTATTTCAAATGTTAGTCTTATGGCACAAAGCTTCAATGACATGGGTGTTTGCGTGAGCGCACTGCTTGACTTGAATGCAACACCTTTCATTTCTACTCTGTGTGGAGGTGAGACTTCGAGAGGAAAAGGAGTCAGACGTTGGGAGGAGGCAGCACCTTTAGCTCGCACAGGCCACAAATCGTACACCTTAGTCTAACAGTGACGAGACCCTGTGTGAACTCTGAGCCCGACACAGGTTACAGAGGTGTGAGGAAGCATGCACAGCACCATGACCACTATAAAAAGTTTTCCACACAAATTCCGCCTCATTCCTTAAAAAACAAGGAGTGTCTCGGACTGCAGTTTGGCAATTACCATTCTGTGTGTGCATCAGAGGGGGGAAAAAATCCCATAATCCTTTGGGAGCGCTTGTGTAGCGAAGATAAAAATCCACTTATTAAGGTCTGTTTTGAGGATGGGAAATAGAAAGGGTGAGGAGAAAAGAGGAGGAAAGTGAAAAAGAAGAGACTGCGTGGATAGGTGTGGGAGATTACAGATGTTAATTTCTCGCTCTCCTTTGCTTTGCTGCTTTTTTCTGTTCCCGCATTCCCCGCTCTCTAATTCCACCTCATTTATTTACTCTCTCTCTCTCCTCTCTCTCTCTCACTCTCTCTCTCCTCTCTCTCTCTCTCTCCTCTCTCTCTCTCTCTCCTCTCTCTCTCTCTCTCTCTCTCTCTCTCTCGCTCTCTCTCTCTCTCTCTCTCTCTCTCTCTCTCTCTCTCTCTCTCTCTCTCTGCTGTCATTGTGTTTATGAAGCGGCTTCGCTACTTCAAAGTCTTGATGTCAAGCAGACAGACCCAGGGACCCTTCTAAAGATGTTTACGCTAGTATCTGCTTAATGGGCGAGTCTGAGTATTCTAAATAGCAACTCAACGACAGCACTGCAGCTACATTAGAGTGTGTGTGTGTGTGTGTGTGAGAACATGTGTGTCTGTGTGAGCCTGTGAGAGGAGTGGGAGGAAAAGCTGAGCAATATAAGAATGTGCAAATAGAAACATAACAAACAAACAAACAAACAAACAGGTGTTGGGAGATGCAATAGATGTTTGCAGGATATTTAATACATTTGGTGGCTAATGTTAGCTTCCCAACACAGAACAGAACATGAGCATGAAAACATACAGAGAAGAGAGGACACATTCATATGCATCTCTGTGCACACACACACACGTTATTCCATCTCCATCAACCTGCAATCTGAAAAGGTTCAAATGCATCCATGTACATGCAAAGACACAAACAAACACACAACACCCTTGATGGCACACACTCCCATCTGCAGCATTTCAGCCTAGCTACAGAGAACAGCCTAGCCTGGCTACTAGCATGTACTGCAGGGAGGAGAGAGAGAATGACCCAGTTGTGAGGTAAACTGTTCTCTGCAGAGAGAGAGAGAGGAAGGAAAAGAGACAGAGGATGAGAGAAAGGAGAGGTAGAGGAGACGAGAGGGAAAGGTGTGCGGGGGCACTGGTCGCCCCAAGAGACCTACATAGTGCAATGATTGGCTACAGGCGCGCAGAGAGGGAGGAAGTGAGAGAAAAGGGGGGAGGCGGAGGGCTCACCTGCAGTGGTGTGTCCTGTATAGCTGCACACGCAGGTATAAATCACAGGGAAGGGAAGGAAGGATGGAGGTATAGAAAAGAGGAAGAGGGAAAGAAGAAAGGAAAGAGGTATGCTTCCAAACAATCCAAAGAAGATGAGTTGGTGTAGGAATGCGGCTGCTACATGCACTAACGCAGGTACAAAATGGGGAGAAAATGGATCTGCCTCAACCAGTCATCCATCAATGATTTTGAGAAAATCCATTACAGAGAAAGTGATGAAAGTTTGTGTAGAGTGGAATGAAAAAGAAAGAGAGACGTAGTCAGCAAAGAGAACATTGCTCTGCTGGCCCTGGTATGAAAAGAACATCAATCTTCACTTATCCTTCATCATCATAAACCTTAAGTTATGGCTGGTTATGAGTGGAAAACTAAATAATATGCCTCTCAGACTATAATAATGGCAGTGATGGGAAATTACACTGCGGCTGTAGCAAGGTTACTGCTCGAGCTGCACAGGAACACTGTGTGATTGTCTGCTAGACACTGTATTGATTTCTACTGCTGGTGCACAAATTAACAATCACCATGCAATGATTTAGGGCTCAGACGCAGGCAAATGCCAGCACATGAGCCAAAATCTAAAAATTATCATTCAAGAACTGCGTTTGTCCAGATGCAGCTACTACTAAAGTCTTTTTTATACCTTTTTAATTAACAATAAATCACCTTTAGAAATTGTTAATTAAGTGTTGGAGAGCCCATGCCTTCACAGTCTGCTACACATGAGTAATTAACGCCAGTTCAAGTGCTTCTTCCAACGCACAGAGAGAAAAGCTTCTGCTTTCAGCAGAAGGCACACAGGGTGACTGTCAACTGTTCAGCCACCTTTGACATGAAGAGACGACTGTGTGAGTAGGTAAGTGTGTATGTATCTCTGTGGTTACCTACTCAATGATCCATCAGTAGCAGAGAGAGGAACAGGGAGAGAAAGCTGGAATGTAATTACATTCCTGTAGCTGGCTTGACACAAGCTTAATATGGCTAAAAATGTTAATAGTGATGCTAATTATCTAGGTGAGTAGATCCAAGCTTTGAGGGTTAGTTTGACAGGAAAGGTAGAGAGGAGAACTCTGATGTCTTGTAGGAGCATGAACATATGAGAAATGGAACAGGGCAATTAACTTATATCATCTGGAGCATGGCTGTGCTGTCAAAAGTCAACCTTGAATAACGTGAGTGTGCGTTTACTGCCAAATTAAACGTTATTTAAGTCTTGAGTTTATTTCTAGACTTATTTAACCAGTGTTGTTGGTTAATCTAGATTTCAAAGCATCAAGCCCAAGATCCACAGGATGCGTCGCGTTACGTTACGGCTGCGCCGCGCACGTCGCAGCAAATAGGTTCCCATTCAAGTCAATGCTCTAGAGTCCACAGGGCGCGCTGCGGCACGTCTCAGCTCCGTCTCTGGAGCGTTCCGCCGCGCCGCTCTGCCAGAGATACGCGGGGAGTCTATTTTCGCCGCTCCCCGCGCCCAGCACGCGTCAATCGACACAGAAATGATCGAACTATCCCGGAAGTCAGGCACGAGGATCGTATGCAACATCCGCTCACTTTCAAAATAAACACCATGTGCAAACACAAGATCGTAAATTTCACCACTTCTTCAACATTACGTCATAACCTGTGGCATCGGGCCAGACGTCAGTCTCAAAAGATATCCGACACCATGGACGAGGACGAGGAAAAGTTTATACTGTGTTGTTCTCGCGCGTTTTGGAGTTCTCGAGGGATCTTGAGTTTCCTGCTCCGGAGTGCGCGCCGCTCCAAACACGCATCCTATGGACCAGGGCGAAAGCCCCGGGACGGAGCAGAGCCGTGTCGCAGCCGTAACGCCGCGCACACGCATCCTGTGGACTCCCCGAGTGAGTTGCGTTAAAAAACTTTGTGATGCTTTTATATGCAAAGTCAGCACATTGAAGATCAAATTTTTAAAAAAAAAGCCAGACAGGGTCAAACATGCTGCATTATATAGCCTCCATGCCAGCCTGACAAAGACGTAGCAACTGAGCAGCTTGTAAACACAAACAGGCTGCTGGCTTTTCTCACGTGACAGACACACAGCAACATGTTGATTAGAAAGCAAGGGAAGGAGAGGAGGAGAGAAAGGGAAGGAGTGGAGAATAGGCAACAGAGAGAGAGAGAGAGAGAGAGAGAGAGAGAGAGAGAGAGAGAGGGGGAGAGAGAGCGAGAGAGAGAGAGAGCGAGAGCGAGCGGGAGAGAGAGCGCGGGAGAGAGAGAGAGACACTGAAGTGAAGCTTGGAAGAGGCAGAGAAGAATCAATGAGAAAATGAGTCGGGAAAACCTGGAGAGAAGCTAAGGAGGGAGAAGAGAGGGAGTTTCTCTTGCAGCTTGTGATTAATTCAACACCAGATCATAACATTTACTCATAACACCGTCCAAATACAGGTGTCTGCTGTTTCTTGGAGGTTAATTGTAGCTCAGCTGAAACTAAACTCCTGACGATGTAAGTGGCATGGATTTCAAATGATCCACAAATGAAGCAGCCTCCAAGCATCAGAAGTTATCATCATGAACACTGGGATGTCTAGAAACTAGGGCTGTTTTCGAAACCGCCTACTATACTAGCAGTACGTACTGATTTGGACAAAATTCATTATGTAGTAAGTAGTATGTGAACACGAGCAAAATCTGCATTATGTCAAAACTACCCGGATGTCGTGCTGATTTGGGAACATTACTCAGTATGCACCGGACCAGTCTCCCTCACATACTGTTTCCTACAATGCACAGCGGTAATGTTACGCTTCTTATTTTTCCTTCTTTTTAGACGGGGGGGACTCAGGTTTTAGGTGCTGTGAGAAGTTTGCTGTACGTACTGCATACTACATTTCTAGGTAGTATGTAGCAGGTGGTTTCAAAACAGCCTAGGATGCCTGTATGGGACAGCATAAGAGGTCAAAGGTGGTTTCAAAAATGGTCACATCACTGGAGTCCTGGATTCTAAACATGGAAAAATGCTTAAGTAATTCTCACCAACAAGATACTGTTCACAAAGATGGAAGATTTCTGAGTATGTGTAACCTTCCAGTGGAAATACATAGAAAACCGACAGGTCCAAATCATACTCAGGATCAAAGCATGGATTTTAGATTCCATTTCAGCCCTTTGATTTGTTTATGTCCCCGGACCTTGACTCATCTTCCTCAGCAGCCAGCCTCGCCTTAACCCTGAGCCAGCGACACATCAGAGTCAAATACAGTTCAAACGATCAGGAAACGGAGAGATCAGACTGAAGTTAGTCATTTTCTCTCTCCAACTTCTCTGCCGGCTCGAGCCTTTCAACTCCATGTACACACTGCGCAGAATAGCCACTCAAATCACTCACAGCTCAATAGGCTGCCACATACTGGTACTCTTCTCAATAGGTGCAGACTCACAAGAGCGAAATGAACATCAAACTCTATTTCAGCACTCTCGCCCTCTCCTCCCATCAGACTGTCTGCCTTTACCCTTTCTCGACATTCTCTCCATCTCTGTAGCTTTCACCAATCATTCTTGCTCGCCAATTTTGCCCTCTACACTCTTGGAGTCTCTCTCTGCTGTGCACTTCTGTCTGTAGCTGTTCACCCACTCTCTTCCTGCTTCCAATGTCAAAAAAGATCTGTGCTAAAGACATAAAATAAAATAGAAAACTGCAAGCCTCATGTCTTGATATGAATTTGGTTTTATAGGTAGGCTGAAAAAAACGTTGACATTGTTGAGTTGTAAAATTTGACTCTGACTGAGAGCTGGTGCAGCTAACCAGCAAGAACGAGCAATATAAGCAGCATCTAGACTGTAAAACTACATGGCCCATGATTCATAGCTGCAGGCTCACCTTGTTGTGTGACAAGCTGAAGACATACAGAAGCCTAAAGCTGTAGAGTGGTTTACTTTGTGTGTGCGAAAACATGGTTTCAACCTGCAGTAAAGTAGCTGGTTACTATGGTTGGTTGGTTGTATGTGTGTGAGAATGTGTGGTTGTGTGTGCATGTGTGTGTGTGTCTGTGTGTTCTATTGCCCTGCTCAGCCCCTGGCAGCTCATCAATTATAAAGCAGCCCTGGAAAGGAGGGATAAGGCCGAGCTACAGCAGTGGCATCTATAAATACACACCTGAATGACACACGTGAGGTGAACGGCTATTTTCTGCATTCGAGCGTGTGTACGCACACACCCGAGGGTTGGCAGAGAAACACCCCCCGATGCACAAGCAATGTCATCCACCGTATCAGGGGCACTTTGTGTAACTGTTGAGTCAGGAAGGACGGGGAGCACAGTGGCTGCTCTTTGCAAACCTGAGCACCATGTGATACTCCGTCTAAATCAGAGGAGAGATTGCTTTTCCCCTCTTCCCTCTTGTCTTTCATCAACTAAACACCAGAGCTCGGTGAACGGCAAAATGGGAAAGTTAAATGTGTGTGTGCGTGCATGCAGGAGTGCAGGAAATTCTGTAATGGTCTGGAAGACATGCACTATCACTCCCTGGTGGCCCGGGGCTTTCGAGTTCTACAGTACCTCGCTCTCTGTTTCCATATACTTCCACCTTTTCATTTTTTCTCTTGTATTATTTAGCTTTGAGTTTATCTCGGCATCAATCTGTCTCTACTTTAGCTCTCACCAGCGCCATGTGTTGCATATTCGATCTCCCAGAAATACATCCTCCCCTGCATATTCCATCTGTCTTTTCGGTTTCTCCAACATACATTCAAATGTCATCTTTATTTCAACATCTTTCTTCATCTGCTGCTTGTCGCATTCAAAATAAGGCTTGGCAATATGGCAAACCATAAGAAAGGCTATTTTCTTTCTAAATTGATTAATATCCATGTTCAAATTTTGTGCTTTTTCCTCCTCTTTAAGGGGAGCTCAGTTCTAATCCCACTTTGTTGCCACTCAGTTCACTTCCTTGTTCCATGTTTACAGAAGACATACTCTCTCTTTTCTACTGGCATATGGATGTGTGGTCTTTCATGCAAGCAAGAAACAGCAGACTAACAGTCTTTAACTGCTTTGTGAAAGGCTGCTTAACAAAAAAGTAAAAAACGTTATCTTATCATGGACTAAATTTTCACAGCAATCACAATCAAGATAATTTTATCGCCTCCCAACTCTAATTAAAAGTCCATGTTCGTTCATCCTCCAGCCCCCAAATCGATCCAGTTCCTTTTTTTCCTCCTCTTTTTCCCCTTCTTCCCTGGCTCTCCCTAATACCACCTACATCCAAATGTTAAGTCTTCCTGACTGTGTGTCCAACTTGTCCAGTTAGACAGCCTGGCGACAAAACATGTTTTTTTTTCTTCTTCTTTCGCACTAGCAGCAGGAACACCGAGCATTATGGGGATTGTGTGCACACGAGGAAACTGCTACCTTCTGATCCTTTTCCCAGGCCATTACTGGACTTCATTTCTCATTAGCTCTTGAGATTTCCAGCGTGGAATCAACTAATATGTACACAGAGACTCATATGCATACACACTCACACACACTATTTACCAACACTATAAATCTAAAGGAGGAATTTGACTTTGGAAGGGCGCCTAGGCAAACATTGTGGACCAAGCAATTACAAGAAGAAGATGTATGCAGAAACAATTGGGCGAGAACAATGGTGCAAAAAAAAGAGAGGGCGAAAGGAGCATAAGGTGAAGGGGAGGGAGGTAGGGGGTGAGGGGTGGTGGTGCCGTGGGGTTCCCATCGACTGACTCCCCTTGACATGCCTTTCTGTTTCTACAACAAGCAGCTGAGCAAAGCTGGAGAACAGACAGCGGTTAATACAGCAAGACCAAAACAGCAACACATTAATATGGTGTGTTCAATCAGCCTTACAGCCGTGAGGTGGACTGCACCTGTCATCGACTACCAGCCCACTCTCATCACATCACATCCTCCTAATTTGCTCTGAGTCCATTGTAGCAGCTTCTCTCTGGGATTAAATAAACTGCAATTTACTCATATATATGTCCGTATGTGTGTGTGTATGTGTGTGTGTGTTCTATACATTCTATCCTGTGCGTAGAACAGCCTCTGCTGCCATGGCAACCAACGACTGAGCTTGCTGTAGTGTGTGCTGCTGCACTTGCTGGTGTGGGAGAAGCAGCACATACATACACACACACAGAGTGCCAAGGCAACGAGGAAGACTGCTGAAGAATACTTAACAGCATGGGAACATTGACATTCTGGGTATGCTGCAGTGGTTTGGACCACTGGCCAGAAAGGGTGGGGTTGTAACGGCTACTACGCAGGGGGATAGTAGCCATGTGGCTGCACCTGAGTTGCAGAGCATGGTGTTTGTGGTAAAACAAGGGCAAGGAGAGGGGCTGTCCACACACATCCGCACTCACAATGCCCGCCTGTCCTAAAGCATATTTCATCATTAGCTCTAAGCAGTTAATCCTCTGCTCCACTGACCACGGCTCAGCTCAGCCCATTTCAATAATCTGCATCTGGGGCTAACCAACCTATCACACACACACACACACACACACACACACACACACACACACACACACACACACACACACACACACACACAAACACACACATACACACACACACTGAAAACAAGGACACAATCAACTCACAAAACATATGGGACTGGTCCAAAGCAATAAATATCTCACGTTAAAGCTCGAACACCCAGACAAGCATAAATCTATCCATCAATAATCTGTGGTGCCAGCAGCAAAGCTCACTCATTTATGGGACAAGAAACAACACAGTATGTGGTTGTAATAAGTTAAAAAGCAAATAAGTGGATGCATATGTCAATCAAGTTTCAATGTGTACCTAACAGGACTGCAAGGTTGAAATGATTGCTGATCAAACTCATGCAAGCGATTTTGATACAATACAGAATGGCTACTTTTTATGGTTCCAGTTGGTCAAATACTTCATATTCTGAAGATTTTAGTGGTTTGGATAGAAAGGCAGATAGTGTGACTGTTAAATTACACAAAAATGGCATGTTTCCAGCGTACACGACTGCAGACAGGTGAGGCAAAAAGATTACTCAAACCTGGCAGAGGTTCACTCAAGAGTGAGTATGACCTTTCCCTTCCCAACAACAAGCATTAACCATTAATCGTCGGAATTGACCTGTTTCTGGCTCCTGCCATCTGCCCTGGAAACCTTAAATGACAGATACCTCTCCCTGCCCTCCTCCTGCAGGTTTCCTCCTCTCCTCCAAGAGGCTATAACCCTGCACACTACCGTTCATTCACCAATCTATCCTGCGATCCATACCTCACATCATTCTCCTCTCTCCTCTCCCTTCCCAGCTCCACTGTCAAAAAATTCTTCCCCTTCCTCTGCTGCTTTCTTTGTGTTTGCATCTTACTTTTCTTCTCTCCCCCTCCTCTAGGTCTGACTGTAACAGATTGAAAAGTAGTGCCTGTGGTGAAGAGGTGAACGAATTGTCACAACCCGACACCCTGCTCTTTGCCTTCGGCTAAATGCTGACAAATGCTCTGTGGAAAACATGTTTTTTTGCTCTCTTTCATCCCCTGTGTACCCTCACAGCAAGTCATGCACGTGTCTGCTTCTTCAGACACTACCTTGGGCGCCACTTTAAGAAACTGGTCATATCTGGGACACTGAAACACACACACACACAAACACACACACATACATACATATACGTATTTATGCACATCAATGTATCCTCAGCTTCTTCGACCTTGCCTTCTTTGCATGTCATGCCTTGCTCAGTTCTGTGCCTCTGTCTATGTCAAGTTCAAGGTTAGCTGCTCATTGTATTGAGCGCCAATGCTCCCCCATCGGGACGGGCAGAGTGGAGATGCATTAGCACCTCTGCAGGTGGCCTTCAATCTCATGCCTTCCCTCCCTTTTTTCTCCACATCTCCCCTCCACACCTCCCTCTTGTCCCCTAGTCCACCTCTCAATCTGTGGCCCCCATGGAGGTTCATATCCAAGCTTTGTCCAGCAGTGTGTTTGTGGGCTGGAGAGTGTGGGTGTAGGTCTTTGTGTGCTATTCTGGATACATGCAATAGTGTGCAAAGTGAGTATCATGCATATGTGTGTATGCAGACAAGTACCTGTCATGCTAATGTGTAGCCTGACTAGATGACCATAAAGTGAACCGTAGCCTGCAGGGGGTTAAGGCTTTCCCCTTGACCTGCTTCTGTGCACTGACCTGCGTTTAATGGGTTTAAACCTCTCCTAGCTCCAGCCTTTTATCTCCATCACATCTCCATCTCCTAAAAAGCTACAGACCAATGGGCACACAAACTGACCGACAGACAGGCGGACAGAAGCCATATGGTCCATTCACTTCCGATGGCGGGAGGTAGCCATCAAAGAGCTCTCACAGCAGCTCCACTCAGCCATGGAGAGATCGACACAGGGAGAGATGGAGAAGGAGAGATGAAGGGAGAGAGAGGAGGGAAATTAGGGGGCAGAAGGAGGAGAGGTGAGGTGAAGAGCACGAGGAAAAGACATCAATGAAGAAGAGGTGAAAATAGAAAGCGAGTAAAAGACGTGGAGGTGTACGCATCATATAGGCACTTCTGTGAGGCAATGAAAGCAAAGTGTGATAGTAGCTGCACAGAATTTGACTGATTCAACAGCACTGCCTGTTTTCTGCTGACAGGAGGATGTTATGAAATTCAGCTTAGACTGTGTCAATATGGGCTTTATACAATGCAGCCACTCAGCATCAGAGACATCTAAGGCAAAGGCCGTTTATGACAGCTTAACCTTGTAGTTCTATCTTTGGGAGGACAAAGACTGGTGGGCCATGAGAAGACCGTAAGATTTATTTTTTTGGCTGCTGGTCTTTCTTCTTCAAAAGTGCTTTTTGTGAGCACTTTTGAACTGAAGTCTTTCTCAAAATAACATAGACCAAAGTTTATCTCATGTTTTGTACTTTCTCTTCCGTCGGTGTCAAGCAATCAATCAATCTTTATTTGTATGGCGCCAAATCACAACAAACACATTCCCAAGATGCTTTTACAAACATAGCAGGTCTAGACCATACTCTATGTTAAATTATTAAGAAAGACCAAACACCGAGACACGATAAGACTCGGTCTTATCCCATCTTAATCCACCATGAGCATTGCACCTTGCAGTATTTAGTGGTTACCTGTTAAAACTTCCTTTTAACAGGCAGAAACCTCAAGCAGAACCAGACTCATGTTAGACAGCCATCTGCCTCGACTGAGTTGGGGTTGGAAAGAGGGATAGAGGAGAGTAAGAGAGAGAGAGAGATGATGTGATGTGTATTAGTGATGAGACGAGTAAGGGGGTTATGGTGTGTATTTTTTTCTCCTTGGCTTCTGTCACTTTTGCTTTTCCACAACCTCTTCCTTCCTGCTCATCTTTTAGAACAACTACACAATCCACTATGTCTCAGTCCGACCACAGTGATGTCAAGATTTTTCCAGAAGACTGACTCCATCACAACCTCCAGCGTCTAGGGCACAGAGCAACGTGAAAAAGCTCAGTATTAATGTAGTCTAATTGCCTAAGTCCCTCTCTCTGCTGCTTCCTCCAGCTGATCTAGTTCAGATTGAAGTTAAGGGCAAGGCTAGGGCTGAGTATTTTATAGTGCCAGTTAAGGTTGGTGTGAGCCAGCGGCTAGGAAAGGTGTATGTAAATGACAGTCTGAGTGCAACTAGCAAAATTTTACTCTCAACAGCATTTCATTAAAAAAAATTCACAAGCAAATCGAATTTAATTCACTCAGCTTCCTGCACAGCTCGAATTCATGATGTCATAAACACAAGCCTGTAAACACTAACATTACGCTCGGCCACAAACAGCCGCACTAAAGATCATCCACTCTCTTTTACCGTAAACGCTAATATTTATTCTGGGTGACGTGTTGGTCACAGCATCATAAATAAGAACGGGAAACAGTGAGAGTTGAATTGAGTAAATAGAAGGTAGGAGGAGGAGGGGGGGGGATAAAACAAGTAAGGTGGAGAAGTGTGTATAAATCAACATCCATTAGCCGAGGGGTTATAAAGTCACTGATCAAGGAGGTGGACTGAAGCTCAGACCTTTTATTGTCTTGTTGTTGTCTTTTATTGCCTGTGATGTCATCTAATGGTATACAGTTAACGACAGGGGAGGGGAAGTATGGACATGGGAGGGGAGGATGGGGCTGTAATGGGGCTGTGTGTATGTGTGTGTGCATGTGTGTGGACTTGTGTTGACACAGAATATTGATCACCTTTTGTCAAAGCTGGAGTGTTTCCGTGGGGTTCCCTTAGCGGAGTATGCCATATGTGCACAATCATATCCAATAAGGGACAATGTTTGATTGTAAGAGGGGTGTCTGGATGGTGGCCAAAGAATGGAGGAAGGAAAGTAAAAGATAACAAAGAGAGAAAGAAGTGTTTCTAACATAATATCCAGAAGGCATCTTCAATTCCTTCTTAAACTGAAAGCCATCTAATCTCCTCTACCTCTCTCGAAGTCATCATCACAGCAGAGCAGCAGGTATTAAATGTGATTACATATTTCCCCTGTTTGAAATATCTGCCTACGTCTTGGTTAATGTCTTACAACATCGAAATAAACGCTGCCTCAACCACTCTGCTCCTGTAAGGAATGAAAAACACAACACAACAAACACAGGCAGGGGCCCATACCTGAAATAAACAAACTATAGAAAACCAGCCTTCCTGCCTGCGTAAAGAAAACACCTATCCACTTTGTTAGCTTGTTAGCCTGTCCACATACTGTACATACCGTCTCATATTCAAAACATGCATTTTCAGAATGTGCTGCATCTCTTTCCAGTCTCTACCACCCTCTGATTCTCTCACTCTTTCCCTTTGCCTGAGAGGCTCACTAGCCTAGCCACCCCAGAATTAGTCTCAGTTATGGCCATGTGTGTGTGAGAGCGAGAGGAGTGGGAGTAAGAGCACAGGAGCTACCACCCTTCTATCACACCTAGCAGCAGTGCATCATCCTATTACCAGAGAAAAGGGCTGCCATGCGGGGGAGGCCACAGGGGCATGAGGGAAAGTCTAAGGTGGGAGCCACAACACGCCAAAACCCGGCTTATCCAGTGCTGTTTAACTCTGAGGGGACAAATCTTGTTGAGCCGGGGGTTTTGCTGTCACACAGAATGTGACATGTTTTTCAAGGGGGGAGGCTGTTATGGGCCAAGATGCTCACAAACACAATGAGTGACACTTCAGGCTGCGGAAAGTGTTCCAAAAGCTTTCATGAGCTTCATTCTCGTTTACTTTAATGACTAAAATTCTAGAATAATTCCCTCTAATTAATTTAGGAATCAAATGAACAAAATGTACAAAACTGTAAAGAAATAGATGGATGTGACTCACACTCATACTGCTCTATAATGCAGTTAACTAAGTACCTTAAAAACTGGTATATTTCTTCTTATTCTGACCCCTCATTCAGCCTCAAGAAACAGAGAAAAAACTTTGTCTAATCGATTCGCCAACATGCTGATCTGTGCTGTAAAGCAAGTTTGCAACATGCTGATGTGTGCTACAATCTGCCCCAAGGGCTCTAGATTTTCTATGAGTCCAAAGTGAAGGAAAAGTACAGCGGATACTCTTGATACCGGCTGTATACGAGTGTATGTGTGATATATGGTGCAGTGGATGAGGAGGATGTTGAAAGATACCAGATAGCTCCAGCTCTAGAAATTAAATCCCCCTCAGGGGTTCTTCGGATCCCCCCCTTTTCCTCAAAAACACACACACACAAACTCAAATCCTCTCTGTAGTGAGGTACACACACTCTCTTTCTCTCTCTCTCATGCACACACTCACCTCTTCTTCCTGCAAATACAGCCGACTCAGCAGATCTGCCTGAAAGTCAATCTGCCTCACTACTACTATCCTTCCTCCATTCCAGCAGTCCCAAATTCCCAGCCCTTACTCCACATTCTCACAGCGAGAAACCAAATCTCTGCTCTCATCAATTCTGCCACCTTTGCTTCCCTTCATCATACCAATGTTTCTGCTCCTTACCTTTTTGACTTGTCCGCTTTTTGTGCCCACGAAGACCAGAGAGTGGTTCTTGTAAACATAGGCAATGACTGAAGTCATTTTGTCGTTGGCGTCGCAGAAGAGAGGCTTGCCATGGACCATCTCGGACACGCCCAATGGCGCGTTCATGTCGAGGCCGCAGAAGTCATCGTCGATGGTCAAGAGCTGCAGAATAAAGGAGGAAGAGATTAATAGAACGCTGACTTTTGTTCATAAACATTAGAAATGCAAATGGTTGGACAACAGATTTGGGACACACACTGCTGAGGAGCTCCATCTTTTTTGTAGCCCTGTGTGTTACATACAGTAGGTCCCACAGGAGAAAGTTTGGGGAAAGTTAGGTTGAGAGTCTTGAAGAAGTATTGAGCCGGATAATCCAGATTCAAACCTGCAACCATCATGATAAAACAGCAAAGACTGTGAAATACGGTACCCTAGAGTGAGTGTATTTTCATAAGGGATAGCTACAGACTTTGTATCTGTAAGAATATGTGACTGTTTCTAAGCTTGTGTGTGTCTGCCCCACGTGCAAGAAACAGTAAAACATGTGAACAGTAACACAGAGATGAAGATAGAAGAAGGCTGCAGTGAGGCTCGAGCTCTGTAATAGCGCCAGAGGCTGCTCTGTCAGGCACAATTCCCCACCGTCCACCCGATGCAACAGCCACTGCAGAAATGCCAGAGCTGCAAGATATTCTATGCGGAATGATTTAAAGTGGACCAAGTGAATTAAAAAAAACAAGAAAAACAAGTGCTGCTTCGTCACAATGAGGAAGAGTGTAGTAGAACTCTTGATAGAAGTTGATTTGTTGTGCTTTCTGTGTGGACATGATGTGAAGAAATGCAGATGTGTGTGTTTCATGTTTTGTGTCTGTACGTTGTGTGTTTAATCTTGACAGGGGGATAATATTCATACAGTCAGAGTGGGCAGAATGACTTATGGGTTGTGATAAAAGAGTAATGGTGCTGGGGATTGGTTATTATTCTGTGAATATGGGTGGATGTAGAAAAAACTGTGGGTTTAAGACTAAGGCAGGCATTGCTCTTGATTAATAGCTGTGCAGTGGGTTGGCTTGACAGTAGGTGCTGACTTAACTTGGTTCTAAAACGCACATAAGAAATGGTATTATGGTGATTTTTTAGGTAAGAGTTATGAAATACAAATGTGTAAAAACATGATGAAGGACACATATTTAAGATTAAGAATAACTGAGCATGCAATCATTAGACTTTTTATATAAAAACCATAGACTCTATAAATAGTGGACGTAGTATCCGTGACGTCACACATCTGTTCCTGAGAGCTGTTTGGAAGCCAATCATCTGCGGAAGCTATATCAGAAATGCTGAACGCAACCTAACTGCTGTCGAGCTAGTGTGAGGTAAAGAGGCGGGCTTTGAGCCTCCTCGATAACAGTTGCAGTATTCCTGCCTGTCAGTCAAGACAGTCATGTCCTTATTTGGGCAAAACTCGTAATCTTAACATCTTCTGATTTGTTGGGTTATACAAAAATTCACCCCCTGTATAGTGTGTGCCGATCGAGAGATTAGCTATTCAGACTGAAGCCCTTTCTTGAACCAGGCTGTAAACATGTTTATCATTGCTGTAAAGATTGTCTTTTTTGAACAGGTGAATATGTGGTTTCCGGTGTTTCTGCAGCCAACCTCAAGTGGACGCTCAGTGAATTGCAGACGATAACACTTTGCATGAGCTTCATATTTCAAGACCGGAGGTTGCCACTTGATAAAAACACAATGTTTGCTTATGTTAAATGTTACCTTAACATCAAAGTGACCACGCCAGGCAACATTACAGCAGGAAGACCCAGTCAGGTCTAGCTTAAAGCTAAGGACAAGTCACCCTGTCCATGCTTGAAAAACATAAGAAACCAATACACTCTTAACTTAGAGCATGCACCAATAAGTTCTCAGTGATTAAAACCACCAAACCATTTCAGATCTGCAGTTGCTGATTTGTTGTTCTTCGAGCAGTCAGATGACGTTCAAGGGGGGTGCAGAGGTTCCTTTAGCCTGTGTCTTATTTTCCCCCTCAAAGTGCATCCCCTGGGCTCTCCGATCAATCTTGCAAACACCAAGTGTCTTCTCACAACCTTTCACTAAAGGCCATCATCATCAACATCATCAGAAGCCTCGGACTGAGCCACAGAGGAAATATGAGGTCTGCTTTCATTAGACAAATGGAACATGGCCGGTCTGGGCCACATTGAGCTTCAGGCTATATAACGTTCCGGGGGGGTTATGTGAAGTGGTGTGAGTGATCGATACAGATGACTTGGATTTGGGTCAAGATCGTCTCATGTGGTTAGGGAGGTTGAGATGAGGACAGGAAGAGGAACAAAACCAAAGATGGGTGGAGGAAGGAGGAGTATGATAGAAAAAAAAAAGAGATAAATATTGATAAAAAGCAAAAGGCAGTGAAGTGGATGATTCTTTCCCTCCTGCCCCCCCTCCCCCGACCTTTTCAGAATGAGCTGTTGTCAGGAACACACTCCCTGTCCTATAAGTCTTGTGGTGGCCTGCTGCTAGATTAATGGTGCTCTTATGAGAACCAGGGTCACTCTGTAAAAACACACTGAAATATCACTCTGTTTTGCAGTTACACTTTGCCTTCCTGTCCGAGACTATAATTCATAATCTCTCCACCTCTCTGACGTACTAACAAGCCAACACAAACTCCATGGTTGATTATTTACTGAATGTTTTCCGCAGTCATTAGTTGAGCTGTATTTTTATGCAATCATGAGTAAAACCTTTCTATTTCTATGTTGCCATTAGTTGTGAAGGACACTTGTCAGCCCAGAGTTCAAAGGTTAACAAGGTCTATGAGAAGCAGAATGAGCACTTTGTAGTGTTTGGAGCCTCCATGATTGAACGCTGCCTCAAAAGATAACCAATGTGCTGCTCTTTCTCCAAAGATTGATCACTTTTCCAAGAAAAGTTAGTGGTTTTCATCATTAAAAAGTCATGTCTCATTATCTGTCTGTTTCTGTCAACATATTCAAAATAAAAGATGATGCATGTGCAAGAGGAGGATGTTATTACATGTGTGAAGATGTGTGTTTTCATCATTCGTCACTGACACATGCTGTATTATTTCTGCCGGTTGCCAATCATAGTCACAATCTCCGTCCCGCATTCTGAAATCTAATGAAATATACTTTCTGTCTGTCAGCCCTTTCAGGAGGCAGACACGTTTTCATTACGCCACCAGCAGAACATGACATTTTAGTTGTGATGCCAAAGACACCTTCAGTCAGAATACAGAATGATATCAATGTAGCCTTTGCCATTGTCTGCCAATAAGACAACGCTGTCACTGCTTCTATCGTGTTTTTATGCCCCCTTTTCTTTCTGTCAACCCATCTCATTAATGCATTCTGAGGCTCACAAGGTTACCATTACTCGCTGCCTTTTCATGCCACTTTTAGTGTCACCTTTTGATGGCTGGGGCTTTAAAAGTTGTCCAAGCATTGGCAAACACTGCCTACATGTAGACCTTGAGTTTGATTTCAGGGATTTTTTTTCTCGTCTTTTAGTTTTCCATGGACAGCATTCGAGTCAATGTTGCAAACACTCAAAAAATATTCCATAACAAACAAACCATAGAAGTGGTATTGACCTCTCCAGCAGACAGATTAAAGGAATATGCTACAAAAGAGTGCCGTCCATTAAGACAACTGTTTTGGTGTTTACTTGGGTGCTTTCAAATTGCTTTTCATTAATCTACTTGAAACTCAAACACTCTGTCCTTAACCCTGAATTTTTAAGAATATATTATAGAGAAAAAGCAAGACAAACAAGGCGAAGATATCAAACTCAGTAATACATGTATCTAATCTAATCAGTAGATTGCTTGCACAAATACAATTAGTTGTAAATGTCTGAATATCACCTCAAAACCTAAAGAGTTGCTTGACTGTAAAAGGTGACCAGCATCTCTAGTTACTTAACTATGACCTCAAATCTCATGCAGGGTCTCTGAGGTATCTCTGCCAGGGTCCTGCAGTATAGCAACAGAGGAGAAAGCCGGGGTGGGGGTCCTCTCTCAAGACAGAGGGACAGGAGAGCAGAGTCTCTGTATTTGGACAGAGGCCAGGCACTGAGGCAGAATCAGGTCACTCTCAGCCATATCCATCTCTGTGCTTGTGTTTGGCTGCCAGCAGCAGCACAAAGCGAGCTCTCTTCTGGACTGTGTGGAGGGATCAGCAGATACAGAGTGGAGAGGAGAAAAAAAGAGAGAGGGGGGCTACTAGGCGCACGCGAGAGAGAGAGAGAGAGAGAGAGAGAGAGAGAGAGAGAATTGCTCAATGCGATTAGCGAGGACTGAAAGAGATCCGCTCTCATACGCTCTCTGATGTATGGCCTAATCTGGCTTGCGTCGTACTGAGGGTCTGTTCCATTGGCTGTGGGTTCACCAAGTTAATGACACACATTAAACCACAGAGACATTAGGCTTCATGTCGCTGCTTAACGTTGGAGGCTCCAAAGAGTCCATTTTCTTGCACTTCTGGCTATTCCTTTTTAATGAACTTATTATACTCCATGTGTCACTTTTAATGACTTTTCCTCCAAACTATGAAAGTCCGCTGATTCTGCACTTTGTTTCTATTGTAAGAGGTCTTCACGCAACATTTGTCATCCATGATGAGCTCTGTTTTGGAGTAGAGTTATTCGGGGAAATGCCCTCGCAAAGAAACGGGTGAAGTGAAAACACAAAAATTTCTCATAGTGGTTGCCTTTTACATAATCAGCCACTCAGACATGGTGTGTTTCCTCAAGCCCTACTGTGTGAAATGACTGACCTGTCAGAATGATTGGCAGTGCTAGAGAATTATGTAATGACTAAAGTGGGTTTGCAGTGTTCACTGTTAGATATAATGTCAACATTCAATTTAGCTTTACTAAAACACTGGCTGTATGACTCCTGCAGCTACAGTGAGTCACTTTGAAGTGGAGCATCAGAGGAAACAGTGTTTATTCTGTAGCTGTATATCAGCATGTGCAGGAGAATGTTTAGCTCACCACGATGGGAAGGCTGCTCAAGCATGTTAGCTTTAATCCTTTGGAGGAGTTATTGCATGAAAATCATATACTTCCTTAGTATGTAAAATATAACTCCAGTTTTACTACCGTACAGCTGTAGGAACATTTGATGCTAACAGTTTTGTTTTACGCTTTGCAGCATGAGTTTTTTTTGTGTGTGTGTTTGATTTTGAAAAGCTTGTTTTGGTGAAAGAATCCAACCCTTTTTATTTGGAAATGAAGTGTTAAGTGTAAATGAAGCTCTACACTTCATTTATTTGTGAGGCCTGTGAGTAAAAACGTGTGTGTGTGTGTGTGTGTGCTTGTGTGTGCTTGTGTCTGTGTGTGTTATGTGTATCAGATGGACCACTAGCCAATCTGCCAAAGCGTAGTCTGTCTGACTACTGATCCATGGTGCCCTCTGTTGCACCAGTAACGCGTGACAGAACACACCATGACACACACGCTATGAAGTAAACACACACACCGGGACAAGTGAAATGCACAATCCGCTCTCCTTCTTGTGTCCTGTCTGCATAAATTGTTTCGCTTTTTCCCTCTTCACAAAGACCTGTCTGCTTTGCAAACTGTCCAACCTTATAACCGATTGAGCCATCTGAGGGTTCTTCTGCTTTTAGCTGCCTGTTTGAGGCAGAAACAGAGTGAGTGAGATGCTGAGAGCCAAAAGAAAGGAGAAGCCTCAGCATCAAAGCCCTGCTGGTCAAATGCTCCTTCAAACACGATGAATTATTTCTGATTTTAAGTAAACAAATGTATTACCTTGACTGCAAGAAGCAGTGAAACATTACTAGAATGAAATGTGCATGTGTCAAGGGATTAGCTCAAGAGAAGAGTGTGTCAGGCAGGTCAATGTTGCCGCACGAGAAAGGCAAACAAAAAGAATAGCTTGCATTATGAGACTTTGGCAGATAGGCATCATTTTTCCTTTTTAAACAGAGATATCATTCCTTCAATCAATCAATCTTTATTTGTATGGCGCCAAATCACAACAAACATTATCTCAAGATGCTTTTACAAACATAGCAGGTCTAATCCACCATGAGCATTGCATCTCGCAGTATTTAGCTAGTTACAGTGGCAAGGAAAAACTTCCTTTTAACAGGCAGAAACCTCGAGCAGAACCAGACTCATGTTAGACAGACATCTGCCTCGACCTAGTTGGGGTTGGAAAGAGGGATAGAGGAGAATAAGAGAGAGAGAAAGATCGATGATAGTGATGAGATGAATAGGAGTAGTAGTAGTAGTAATAGTAGTAGTAGGAGTAGTAGTAGTAGTAGTAGTAGTAGTAGTAGTAGTAGTAGTAGCTGTTGCCACTGGAGTCCAGCACATCTGCATCAGCTGAAGTCTGGAGCGTCCACAACAGAAGGCTGTCTATGTCAGAAACTCAGAGGAACCTACAAGACAATGGAGCTCAGGGACTCCAGAAAGGTCTAAGGTTAGTAACCATAACCAGTCTGATTCCTTAAAACAGACTAAAGTTAAAATTTTAATTCTATCTCCTAAAATCCAGTGTGCCGTTTATCGACTTGATACTCTGATAATGTTTCTGATGGCTGGTTTTCACTGTGGTTTTATGAAGCAACTGCAGGGCATTCCAAACCAAAGTGCTCCTATTTTTTCACAGCACTCTGACTGAATCATACTCAAAATTCCCTTTTAATACAAGAGTGTCGACACAGAGCACAAGAGCTGTCACCAAGTAGATTTAACTTCTTCTGTGTATTGCACCCCAGGGACCGTTTCCAAAACCAGTCACAATGATTAGAACTGAAGAGAGAAAAAATATATGTATGGGCGCACACACACACACACACAGAGGTGTTTCAATGGCTGCCAGTGATGTCATCTCAGGGAAGGTGGGCCATCAATCTCGGCACCTCAGTGTAGTCATTGAATGCAAAATGGGGACTGATGGTGAGTTAGAGGACATGGATGCTAAACAATGGTTGAAAATAGGGCAAGTTTGTGTACATGGAGGGTAAATAGCTGTACTGGGCTGGACTCAGACTTCTAAGGGAAAGAAAGTTGACTTATGTGAATGTTTTTATGGCTGGTTTCAATGTGACGGACAGGTTTGTAATTGTCATGTTTTGTTAATTCCTGTTTGCGGATGCTAGCACTTCCCAAAAGTTAGCTCAGCAGCTACAACAGACAATAAATATTGGTTAGGGACAACAATCAAAGCATAAACTAACACATGATGATTTTTGAAACAAGCAGAAACATCACTACGGCAGAGCAGGAAGAGGAGAATGACAGATGTAAGATGCAAGTTCAAGAGATCCAAAGATGAGGAATGAGAGGGAGAGTTCACATGGAAAGCTAGGTGCTAAAAATAGAACATTATACAGAAAAATATGTGTCAGAGAACTGCTAACCTGTGCTTTTTTTATTGCTTGTCTGTGTACTCACAGAAAATCTGTCTTCTATTTTTTTCTTTAGGAGTTATTACAAAGCATCTTTTTTTTAAATCATGTTTTAAAAAAATGAATTTATTCTAGAGGTGCACCAATTGACCGGCTGGTGACCGGAATCAGATGCTTTTCAGTCTGCTTGGCTTTGATCAGTGTCTTAGGGTGTCCTCTCAAAAATAGCCAACCCTATCTCAATCATACAGAAGCCACACTTTAAACACACACATACAAACACAAGCTAAAGGATGTAATGTGCCCATCAGCAGAGGTGGAAAATAATAAATCCTTCTGGAGGATAAACAAAGACAGAAATGATTCTGTGTCAGCGCTGTGCTGGGTATTGACTAGGGATGCATCAATCTGATCCTGTTATCAGGTATCAGCCCAATCAGTTACCAGTGATGGCCGATTCATAGGGCAGATCTATTCAACTTAGTTCTATGCCATTCTGTGTTTACAGCAATCATGTGTGTTTACTACATCATCAGCATGTCGGAGGGTCTGTGCATTCTGCTAGGGGTAGAGCTAACGTAGCATGGAGGAAGCAAACTACAGGAGCTCAGCAGTTTTGCCGAGAACTCTGACAGAAACTTGCAATATGTGCAAGCTCATGTTTTAAAGGATGGCAGTAGAATAGCACAATATAACACAAGCAATTTAGTCAAGCATCTCATGAATCATCATGCCAACGACTACAAGTTCAACCAAACAAAATTAAATCAAGTAGTTCACTTTTTTGGCTGTACTGCAAAGGCGTGAGAAACTTCTCAATGATGGTTTGGAAGTGTGAAAAATAACAGAGAAGGTTGTTGGATCAGATCAGCATCAGTCCACACCAAAGTGTACCGTGTGCTATCAGGCTTTTAACTCAGACGGCAGTCTTTTTAGTCATTTTAAATAACATTGGTATGACAAGAGATTATATTGTCTTTTAATTGTTGTCTTATCTTATTGTTATTTATTTATTACATTAACTTATTGCTGTCCTCCACAGACCCTCTGGTCCCATATACAGACCGGGTGCTTGACTTGTGACTTGTAGCATATATATATGATGGATGTGTTGTAAATGTTAAATGTTGTATAGTAAGCTATAAACGAATTGCCCTTCTTGGGATCAATAAAGTTGTCTGAATCTGAATCTGAATCTGAATCTGAATCAGTGTCTGGACAATAAAAGTTTAGATTTGTGCATCTATGGTGTTAATACTGATTCAATACGTATGTGACAAAAAATTGGGGATATCTTTGAGAGGTATGGTAATCAGTTCAACTACATTACATCTATGAAAAGCTCATTTTCAGAAAAGGTATAATCTATTCTTGTTTGTTGGATTAGACGAGCTGTTGTGTTAGAATGGATTTGGCAGAGCTTGGTAAATGTAACTGCTAACTCGTCGACACTGCAAAGTTATATAATGAATATTAGATAGTTCTGTCACCCGGGAGTAGAAAGAGAGTGGGAGCCTAATGAGAAAAACAACAGGAGAAAGAAATTAAGTTGCCCAGTTCAGACCCTGTGTTCAAATGAATGCCATCGGCAGCCAGCAGAGTACAGTGAAGGGAGCACCCGACATTTGTTTAATCACAGAATAATGATATTGTGATGGATTCTGACCTTTAGCGAGTGGTATCATGTATGGAGATTTAATTAGCGAGCCAGGATAGCGGATATGCGGATAGAGTGGGGTGAAGTGGGGAGGAGGGCAAGGGGGGTCTGGATGTTCTTAATGAATCCACTAGCCTTTCTCTTCCTGAGGATGTGGCTGAGACTGACTCATCATCGGCAGCGGGGGCTGATTAAGCTCCGCAATCAGACAGAGGAGTGAGAGAGAGATGGTCAGCACAGAGAGACAACACAGTTCAAAGGTTGGTCAGACAGACGAAAACAGATGAAAGAAAGAGTTGATACCATAAAAGAAGAGCATGGAAGGAATACAGAGAATGTGATGTTGGAGGAGTTCTTTCAAGTGGAGGATGAAACGAGGGGAGGGCTGAGCACGTGTCGGGAGAGATCAAGAAAAAGACTCAAAGAAACAGCGGCGACCGAGTAGAATAATCTAATTAATGGGAGTGAATTCAGAATGTGCAGTCGATAGCACATGACAAATGTGGAAGAATAGCCCGTGGCATGTTAGTTAATGACATGTAATTAATGATCATTAGCAGAAGGGACAAGGGGATGGCTGTGGCCTGTCAGGGACTTACAGGCGACCTTGTGATTTTCTCTTCAGTGTTTAGAGAGAGGGGGGTTGTGGAAAGTACTTTTGGTGTGCTTATGGAAAGCATTGTAAGAGGATGGAAGGGCAGAGACAGAGAATAAGAAGATGCGATGGTGGCAACTATTTTTATACTAACATGAAGAGAAGGACAGGCAAAAGGAGAAAAGAGCAGCACAGGCAGAGAGCGATGAATCAAAGATGTGAGGGAAGAGAACGGAGAGACAGAATTTATTGCGATGCCGCTGTTTTGTTGTTCTGTTTTTTTTCTGCTGACACAGTGAACATGGAGGGAGCAGGCAGCGTTTTTTTTATAGGTCACATGCCACTTCACAATGATCTATGGATGCAGGCCCTTTGCAGACTTATACTGTTGAGCATGCATTATGTGGCTCAGCCGAGCGTGGCCGTTTCTGGGTGAGAAGAAGCACTCCCTCTTAACTCCCCCTCTTACCATCTATCCTCTCTACTGTATTCGCACCCATCATGACACTCTGTACTTTCTCCTCTTTACTTTTCCCTCTTTCACTTCTCCCACTTCAGCTGAAAGCCTCTTAAAGAGGATGCAGAGCAACAAAGGTCCGATGGTAAAGAGGGTTCATACTCTCCTTTTCTCCGGTCTGTGCCTTGTAAATTAACAAGTGTCCTTGAACACATTTATACCTTGAGTTCGTGGATGATTTGATTGTTGTCCTTTCAAAAATATTGAATACTGATTGTTGTGTGTGGAACTGAGAAGAGAGCCGCAGGATGCTCTTGAGGAATATTAATCAGTGTTGTCAATGGACCAGGACATTGCCTAATATGGACCAGGATATTGCCAAATATTGACCTGGTGTTCATGGAGACCATCACGTAGCCCAGATTGTGTGACGCTGTTGTGAAGTGTATAAAAGCTGAGTGTGATGTATCATTAAATGAGCCGTAGACCTATCAAGACAGACACTGTCATTTCGTTCAAGAATATGCTGCAACAAAAACAACACCGAAAAGGCTGGATGGATGGATGGATGACATCATTGTTGTATAAGCTGATTTTATCACAGGCACATACAGAAACTGTTGTGTTTCTGCTCCAAGTGGTCACTGGCCACTTCAGTTTATGACAAACAAGGTCCTTCTGCAGAGCGGGGAGCTCAGAAAATGCCTGAGGTAATAAAATGTACGAGAGAATAAGGGGAGGGAATGCACATGAGCTTCTTAACAAGTCAAAGTCCATTTTTATGGACAAAAAATAAAATAAACTTTACACTGGACATATAAATAAAACATCTAGCCTTTGAACTCCACTAAATTAACTGTGTCTGCATGTATTATTCCCATATAGTTAGGGTAGTTAGATATTAAGTGATCCAGCATCTTGTCATTTACATTTGGATCAGTCTGAATTCCATCTTTCATCCAAAACCAACCAACCCCTCGCTGAGTCTTTCATATTTTTGAAGGAAAATTGAGCAAGTTTAAAGCAAGCATGTGCAAGAAAAGTGTAAGAGTTGAGTAAGACTCTTATTTGATATTTATGTAGTTGTGTGATTGCTCACTTAGATCATCTTAAAAGCACAGGAACCAGAAAAGCGCTCCGACTCTCCCTATTCTCTGGGCATCTTGTTTGCTATGTTCTACACCGAGTACATGAGTGTGTGAATGTAATGTGTGCTTCTATGCTGGCTCTGCACACACAACGGGGGGGCAAGGAGGGGTAAAGATGTGAACGATGAGTTTCAAATACATCTCTGATTATATTGGAGACGGTGCACTCGCAGTCATGCATCATTTAAAGCAGCCGAGGAATTAATCTGCAACTAACTAGCAATCATTCTTAAGAGTATTAACTACTGGATATTAGATTTACAGCCACCCATCGCAGAAACACACATGGATTGGAAGTTGGCCAACTCTATCATCACATAAAACATGCTCTTACTCTAAAGAGACTCATAGGTGATTTACATCGACAATATTTAAATCTATTAATTTACTAATGCTTAGACAATGGGCCTCTGATTTACCTGTTTTTGTGTGTGTCTATGCTTTTAAAAACGCCCTTTTATTTATGGCGCTAAAGCTGCCAAGAATGATCTGGTCTTCGTTAAAACAAATCACATAATAAACCTTTCACATGGACATGTATTTATTGCTACTGCTCTGCTTCATCAAAGTACTCCTTCTGCCTTTAAAAGCCACCATAGTCATCTTTGCAGTAATAGTTGGAAGTTTGGTGTCACGTGTTTGTGTATGTATGTGTGTCAGAACTCATCTATCTCCTGCTGAGTCCACCGTCACTTGTACAGCGGGGTCTAATTTATGCGGTGGTGGTGGTGGCGATACTGTGGCGCATGCTTAAATGGCATCATTCCTCAGCGCTAACCCTTGTGTGCTCCCTCACACTTTCCGTCTCTCTCTCTGCTGACAGCCCCCCCCCCCCCCCAAGGCATGATTTATCAGGCCCTCGAGCGGCAGACAAAGGCGCCCCGGAACATGTGGCGTGCCAGAGACTGAGTAATAATGATTCCAGAACCAAACACGGCACAGGGTCAGCTTCACATGATATCTGTAGATAGTGCACGGCTGAGGTTGGAACAATATGGACGGAGCGGCTGCGAGGGGATCAAATTTATGTTTCTGGAATATGATCACGACAAAGCGATCAAATGCTTGTCAAAGGTATTTGTGGCTGTATAAATTCTCATTTGTAGCTCATGGAGATAGTAAATATGACAGGCCTGAGAAAAGGATATACCTTGTACGGTTTCAGTGATTGTAGTTTTCATAAAACTTTTTTCAGTCATTCTTTCAGTTTTGTGTTTGTGTGAGTCATAGACTGTATAATTAATGGACGTAGTATCTGTGACGTCACCTATGTGTTTCTGAAGCACTGTTTTGAAGCCAATCTTCAGCGGGAGCCCTACTGGAAATGCTGAACAAAAACTAACTGCTGTTGAGCTAGTGTGAGGTAAAGAGGCGGGCTTTGAGCCGCCTAGCCAACAGCTACAGTGTTCCCACCTGCAGTCAATTCAGTCATGTCTTAATATCTTCTGAACTGTTGCGTTATAAAAAAAATTCACACCCCGTACAGTGTGTGCCGATAAGAGACATTAGCTCTCAGCTTTTTTTTTTAACCAGGCTGTGAACATGTTTATCATTGCAGCAAATATCGTCTTTTTTGAATGGGTGTATATGTGGTTTCCAGAGTTTCTGCAGTCAGCCTCAAGTGGACACTCAATGAACTGCATTTTGTAACACTTCCGCAAGGGCTTCATATTTTGAGGACGGAGGTTGTTGCTTGGTGTGAGTACTGCATTGAGTCACTTTAGGGATGGACAATGATTTTTGAATATTCGAATATTTGTTCACTTAGTAAAAATCCAAGAGTTACTGCGAATATTTTCTCATTTTAAAAGTAACATTTTTCATCATTTTTACCGTTGCCCGGTTGTAATGCGGTATTTTTGCCAGACGGTGGCTATGGAGCGTCTTGAAGCTGCTTTCTAGCCACATTAAGTTACAGGAGAAGAAGAATGCTAACTGCATTAAATAGCTAAAGAAGAAGAAAACATTAGTAACAGTCGCCGCATTTTTATGAATCTCACACTACGACATACATTATTCGAATAATCATTGAATAGATGCCAATGATTATCGAATAGTAATTTGGCTTGAAATATTCACTACATGAAAAAGTTAAGAAAATGTATCAAATATTTGCTCTGAAAATAACTGTTAACCATTGGCAACAATTAACCTTTAACTGATAAATCAATTAATTAATCTAACTCTTTATCTACCCCTCTCTGAGCTCAGCATCCACAAGACAGTGCATGGCTCATTTAAACACACTGGCTACATAGAGAAACATGCTAACTAACAAATGCACTCTGATCAAGGGGCTGCTGTATTACTCGAGGCTGGCAGCTCTTCTTAACGATGTAATACGAGATCAACAACAATGAAAACACTCAAACAGTCCTGGCTGTGTGTGTCGACGGCCTAAACATGAAACACCTAATTTAACCCTGTTTTTTTATGTGCACAAAGTGAGAAATCAAATGAACTGAATCACTGAATTTGTAATGCTGCTATGGAGAATTGAATTATGGTAATTTGGCTGAGCATTCAACTGCATTGTTTAAAGGGTGAGCAGATTAAAAGAGGCAGTGGATGGTTAATATCTCATCCTAATAGGATGGAGCGTGAACCCACCCAAGAGCGCACTGCTCATGGAGACCTCCTGCAGTGCACGCAGGCTCATTATAGCTACATATGGATGACAAGTGATCACAAGTCATTTTTTCTCCAGATACACACCTGTAGCGTCCTCTTTCACATGATTAAGAAATAGGAAAGCTTTTTTTAATTGAGCTTTGTTAAACATTCTTAACGCAAGAATCTGGTAGAATTAAAGAACTCTGGTAGGTTAGAGTAAATCACTGCATTTAACAGTAGAAAATGTGAGTGCGCAAAGTATATTTATAGCACAGATTTCCCCAGTGCAATCACAGCTCTTTTGTTTGTGTACTTATTTCTCAAAGTCACACAATGTGTGTGTGTGTGTGTGTGTGTGTGTGTGCGTGTGTGTGTGTGTGTGTGTGTGTGTGTGTGTGTGTGTGTGTGTGTGTGTGTGCGTGTGCGTGTGTGTGTGTGTACATTAGTTGTACTCACCGCACTGCTGCAGGGGATATCTTTGACTTTGAGCCAGGCCAGGTCCAGTGTGCCCTCACCCTTGTAGCAGGACTGCAGCCTCTCCTTGATTTTCTCATTGATCTTCCGCAGAGAAAAGACACACAGTGCAGAGTCCTGCGATTCCTGCTTTGGCCGCCTCTTTTGGCCTTTTGAGAATACAGCAAACAGAACATCATCATCCGGTGCCACATCTAGAGAGCGTGCCAGGATAGCACCAGCTTTGGAGAGGTAAGCGGCCTCCAGTAATCGGTACTCCCCGTTGCCACTAATGCATCCAATAGGCACCTCGACATAGGAGTTGAAGGCAGTGTCTGCCTTGCAAAGGCGGACTATCTTGGAGGTGTAGACCTGTTCCCGGCCAGTAGAAGAGGACCCTGTGGTTGGTCCACTCCCCATTTCAGGCTGCAAAGTCAGGAAGTAGACAAAGTTCCCGCTGGCAAAGCCATAAATGTAGTAAATGTCAAAGTCTGGGATGACTGTGAAAGTATCTGAGGGGATCTTTATCATGGAGGCCACAAACTCATCATGGAAGACGTAGGCAAACATGCCATCCTCCTCAGAGTTTCTGGCCAACTTGCGGCTGGATATAGTAGGAAAGTACTCTGGCTTGCCGTCTACTGCTGTGGCTACAAAGAGCATGTCGGGAGAGGCGTTGCTATATGACACAATGACGCCAAACACAGAACCACTCTCATTGACGCCAGAGAGGTAGTGCTCCTTCTTGTGGAAGGGCTCTCCTAGTTTGAAGAGGTCATCTAGGCGGAGGAGTTTGCAGATGCCCTGGTAGAGGCTGCCACATGCCAGCAGCCGATTCTCCCGATAGTCCATCAGAAGCATCTTGTTGACATTGTTGGTGAGCGTTAGAGGCTCACTGCAGGGCTGGACAATTCGAGGTGGATAGCACTTGCGGTTGTCTTCATCTGGGCCAGTCTCATGGGAAACTTGGACTTCCAGGCCCGGGGACAGTTTGTATATGCGATTAACGGCCCCTAAATAAACATTACCATTGCGATAGTCCACCGCTAGATGGTTAAATTTCCACTTAGGGTTCTCAGCATGAAACGATGAATACTCCTCCTCCTGAAGGGAGGCTGTGATCACCTGGGTGCCAGCACTATGAGCCTGCACCACTGTTTGTGACGTCACAGGAAGTGCCAGACTAGACAGAAAGCAGCAGACAAAAAAGCAGGTCCGTGTCCTGGTGAGGGACGTCATGGCTGTGCGGAGGCAGGGGGTGGTGAGGAAAGGGAAAGAGGCTCAGTCCAGTGCTGTCGACCAATCAGGATCAAGCCTCTCTTGAGACGGAGGACATTATGTTTCTAAAGAGGAGAGAGACAAAACCCAGTTAACACCAGCTACATAAAGACAAACATTACCCACAAATGACTTAACATTCAGAGACTATCACATGATATTGAAATGAAATCATGCATTATGAAGACAATGATCTGTTCCATTTCTGCTTTTATCTGGCACAGATCAGAGCAAAACATCTTTACAAGAGACTAATGAGGAAAAAAGGTGAAGAGGGCACACACTTGAGACTCCTGCACAATCTATACTTAGAAAAGAAATGGGCTAGATGAAAAAGGGAATGAGGCTGAGGCACAATAGCGATTTAGAAGCCAGTGTGCAGACAGAGATTTAGCCAATAGCATCAGCAAGTCTTTGGATTGCGGAAGGGGGACAGAAGAGGAGGAGTAATGCGTTGTCTCAGAGGAGGTGATCAGCATGGCTCTGCACCATCTCTCTGCATGGACCCCTGCCTCCCTCCACCCTTCCTTGTCTTTCTGCTCCAGCCGCCATGCACCTAATTGATTCTCCCCTTGGAGTAGCAATTTGCATGCTTTGGCGATTTCTCTCTTTTCTCCCAATAGGGCAGCTCACCTGCTGACACTGCTAACAGAGAGAAAAGGGCCGTCTTACTCTCTCTTTAACATACCTGCACTCACACAACTCACACGCACACGAAGCAGGTTTACGGGCAGAAGAGGAACAATTAGGGAGGAAATGCAAGCGATTGCAGAAATAAGCTTCCCTAAAGTCCTGAGGTCATTTGCAAAGTCTCAGCATTACACACACAGTAAACACAGACAGGCACACACACTAAAACAACACATGTAAAACAATGCCAAATTACAGGCAGTGCTGCATGCAGAGGGGAAGAACCCTTATAATAATAGTGTCAAAGTGTTATTACAGGGAAAGGACAGCATTCTGTGTACACATGGTGATCCTCTATGTATGTTCCCTGATCATTTAAGGCCTCCTCAGTGACAGGCTGAGTAAAGTGAGGAGGTATGATCACATGGGTGGTTTCCAGGTATTAGTTTTACACACAGACTCAAGAAAGTGTAAGTGAGAAGCCCTCAAAATCGAATCTTGCATTGAAAATAGTACTACCATATTATTATGCATTACTCTGAAACTAAAATGAAATCATTGTTATAATGAAATCTAAATAAAATATTTATTTTCCTGCATATTACAATTAATATAGCAAATTTAAGAAAAGCACCTATGCTTTTTTATAAATTAGATGTATAATGTGCTTTTTTCTTGCTGTCAAATGAAATGAGAGGTATAGATAAGAGGATGTAGTTGTGGAAAAACGTTTAAAGCAATGCCAGAGGCTGTCTGACAAACTGTATGCCTATAACAGCAAATACAATGTTAAATTCAACAATATCACAGTTTTGGTTTTAGCTCTGTCATGAGTTGATGATTAGTTTAGTTATTTCTTGTGTTTATTCTGTATTAGTTATGATTTGTCTTCCTTGTGTGTTTAGTGATCCGTGTGTCTTGTTGTACTTCCTTGTGTTTCTTAGTCATGTCTTGTGTTCTCTGTTCTATTTTGTAGTTCTGATCCCCTGTGTTTCCAGTTTTGTTGTACTTCCTGTCCTTGTGTGTTACCCTCCTTCTGATTAACCTGATTAGTCTCACCTGTGTCCACACCTGTCTTAATCACTCTGTATTTAGTTCCTCTGTTTCCCCTGTCCTGTGTTGGATCATTGTATGTTTCTTGTGTTCCTTGTCTTCCCTTATCTCAGTGTTTCAAGTGTTTCAGTTCATTGGACATTTAACTAAGTTTTTTTGTACTTTTTGTTCTTTTATTATTAAATCTTTATGATCTGCACGTGTCCTCCTCAGTTTTTCCTCGTTGTGACAAGCTCAAAACAAGATCCAGCTTAAATTAAAATACCCACGAGGACAGTCTTTCGTACTTTTTGGGGTAGCTTAAATTGTACTTTTGAGACATCAGACAACCATAATAACTTTATTTATTATTTCACATTGATATTGCAGGTTGAAAGTCTACCATCATTAAATAATTTTAACAAATAAACTTTCCTTTTATATCTGCACCCATAAATGGTGGCGGTACCTGACATTATCCAGCCAAAGATCTCATCTTAGGCTCATATCCAAGCAATCACAAGTTATGGTGGTGTCAAACGCAGCCTCACTACAATCTTACCAATCTCCCATTCATCTCCTGCCAGAGAGAGAAAGGGGGGAGAGGGGGAGAGAGAGAGAGAGAGAGAGAGAGAGAGAGAGAGAGTGTGAGAGAGAGAGAGAGAGAGAGAGAGAGAGAGAGAGAGAGGAGAGAGAGAGAGAAGGATAGAGGGTACAGAGCAGATTGGCTCTCAAAGTGATAAGAGGACCTGAGAGGATGATGGGAGGGATTGATAGAGAGATAGAAAAGGTGATCTGTGTTCACATGTGTGCGTTTGTGCACGAGTTAGCATGAGCCACAGGTATGCAGAAGGCTGAGGAAACAAAAGAAAGTATCATAAGATAGGGCTGGGCGATAATTTGATAATGATAATTATTGTGAAATAGTTTTTCTCAATATAAATATAACAAATGTTCAATAAAAATGTGATATATTCAAACCTGTACTTACAACCCCCATCCACTGGAAAGGGAGGGGCGCTAATGTGTCTTTAACGCTAGTTGCCACCAAACATTTAACGAGGGTACTCGCAGGGTAAGAGGTAGGCGGGCTTAATGACGTTTGAAGCAGAATGCAAACACAGCTGAAACGAGCGTCAGCGACACTGAAGACAACGCAGAGTCGTTAGTCCAACACTGTGTCAACTCGGCATTAGCTATCAACTTAATACACTTGGTTAAATAACTTTCAGGATTTTGGTAAAGGAAGAGCACAGTACAAGCTAACAAACCATCTGGTTTCTTCAACTTTCACTGAGGAGCAAAAATCTGCTTTTGAATTCAAATGAAATAATGATTTGATTATCAATATCGACTGATTTGAAAAATGTTATCATGGTAACAGCTTTTTTAATTTCACCCAGCTCTACCATAGAGCCATAGAGCAACTAAAGGTAAGCAGAAGGCTGATGTAAAAGAAACTATCCTATAATAACCTACAATAAATAGAAATCCAGAGACATAGAAAAACATTTCGTAGTGAGCAGCTAAAGCATTTCAAATCCTCAAATTCAAGAGACTAAGACAATAATACTTTGGATTCCCAAAGTCGGCATTTGCGGCAAGAAAACTGCACAAGAAGTTGTTTGAGTTTCTGGATTCATCCCCTGAAGAGAGAGAAAGTGTCTGCACATAGAGATTCAGAAAAGCACCCCAGAAGAAGCTGCTGCTACTACTTGAGGAGTAATGACAGGGCAGTGAGCCCATAATACTCCTCTAAAAATAAAAAGGGAGCTGCATATTAATCTCCCCAGCACTAGAGCACCCAACTCTCATTTACCTAGCAGGAGGGACGGCCGTAACAGAGTGTTCTTCCAGGACAGCTTTACTCAGCTGTAATTATTAATGGAAAAGGAGGAAAGAAAGAAGACAAAAAGAGAGTAAAGGGAGGGGGTGTGAGAAATAGTGCGAGACAAGGAGAAGCTGTTAAGCTACCTTCATATCCACCTATCCTCATGAGTATAAACACTTCTGCATTCAGACAAAGCTGACACCTAAAACACAACAAAAAGAATCAGAAAAAGAAAAGAAAGGCTCCCAGCAGCATCCCTTGAGAAATGAGAGTTTTGGAAGCATAAAAAAAACCAACTCAAAAATCTCAGAGAGGGGAAAAAAACACCCTCATCAGTGGTTCCCAGCGATGGCAGTGTGTCTGCCACAAGAATCTGTTGGTGAAATGCAATTATCCTCCCTGACGGGGGGCAGGCTCGTTTAGTCGCTGTTTGCTTTTGCCTGCTGCTCATCAAGCGCCATTAATTAAAGCTCGCTTTGGTTCTGAGGATTTATGCACCACATACGCACACCACACACACACACACACACCACACACACACACAACACACACACACACACACACACAACACACACACACACACACACAAAACACTCTCTCAGGGGCTGGATATTCTAACACTTATTTATCTCTATTTGGTACATGCCTTATCCCCTCGCCTGCTATTATATATGCATATTTAATAAGGTGTGACAGTGATGATGTTTACAGACAATGCAATGCGGCATGATAGAACAACTATTTTCTAATTAGATCAACAAAATAGAGAAAAAAATGATCATGCCTGCTTGGTGTGATGGAGTTCATTCATACTGTTTGAATCTACTTTTGAAAGTGATGCAAAGGAGAGCTTTTGCCGGCTTTAATGGCCAAATTCCATCAGATCGTGTCCAGTCCGTCTCCGATCCGTCACAGCACAAGGATATCTGATAGGTTTTCTATTCTAGTCAATGTGTTAACTCCACTGGAATCTGCTCTGTTGTGTCCAGCCTGTGTCTCTGATCCGGCAGGTCGATGCGCTCCATATTAGATACGCAAGACTCTCTATCTAAGCGGATGCCTGAGCACGACGCATCAATCTCAACAGAGCAGGATGGAGCGGGACAGGAAGTCAGGCGCCAAAACAAAATGAAAAATCTGGTTGATTTTCAGAATAAGACCTCTGTGTTATCACCAGATTGTATTTCACTTAAACTACCAACAACAAACTGTCATGATGAGCGGAGTCAGGCCTGGAGTCAACAGGTCAGAGGTTTCAGAGGACCTAAAGACAACATGGATGAGGAGAGGAGGATATAACGGTGATGCAGTAATTACAGCGGGGCAAAACCTCGGTCACATGACTCCAGCTGTCCGGTGGTCATGCTCCGTGCTGCGTTCTGAAAACAGAACCAGAGGGTGTTCAAGACGAGAGAGCACAGAGCCAGACTGTAGCGGATCGGAGACAGACCGGACACAAATTGGTGGAAGTCCTGTGTAAGTGGTGTTGCTGGCTACTTCTGGCGGCTGCCAATTGAACTCAAATATCAGTCAGTCAATAGCCACTTCGTCACACACTTCCTGACCCATCGACATCAAAACTCCTAATGAATTCATGATTAGCTCTTTACTCCTTCCTTCAATACATTTGCAGTGTTTTTGGCTCTGTGCACAAAAACAACACAGTTAGTGTGAGCCTTTGTTTGTGTGCCTTTCTCCGTCTGTGAGAGAGCTGAGTCTTTAAAAAATAATTGGGATGTTTCTGTTTTCCGGTTTTGTTTTATGTGTTCTTTAAGGCTGTCAGCAGCCAGCCAAAAGGAACCACATTATGACTGTAAAAAAAGCACACCCTGAAAGAGGCCTAAACTACAGTTCCTTTGTAAATATGTGCCAATTAAGACATTATCTGGCTTTCAGGGAGACGGTTCAGTGACGTTTCAATACAGCCAGAAGAGAAATGTGAAGCAGATGAATGTTTTTCTGTTGTCTTTCAAACATATATTTAGTCGGACCGTTGGAGATATGTCTATAGACAACACACAAACAGCCACTTACGTGCAAAGATCAGCTGCTGCAATTTGCCTTGTTTCAGAGCAGCTACTTTGATGCCGCAAAGCTAATTCCAGGGACATCAGTATTACACAAAGCTTATAAATGTGTCAGGAGCCATTTTGCTTTGACAAAGATTGTGTAATGGAGAGTCGAGGACAGACATGACAATTGTATGAGACACAACAAAAAGCAAGCGACGACAAAATAATCTGCTGTTATTTTCTGACAGAGGGGAGGCATTTATCTCGTAGAAATGACTCGGAAATGAAGAAACTGTCAGACTCTTTGGTAAACAGCTTAACTTCTAACAGTGTAAAAATGTTTAAAAATAGCTATCGCATTCAGTTAAAAAAAAAAAAAACTAAGACTCAAATGGGATTAGGCGATTATGGGTGAGTAAGAAGTAGCATAATTATACATAATCCTTTATATTCATATGGGGGAAAAAATGTTTTTTGCACACTTATCTAAGGTAATCTGTCATGGGGGGTAGGAGGGGGTGAATGACAGCTGTTAGCACACCTATCAATCCAGACAGACACATAAGAGTAGACTGACCTAGATGCAACCACAGAAAGGAGGGGATGATTTTAAAAGTTGCAGAATGACTTGCGCTGTTTTGCTCAAGTTAAGAGCTCCCCTTTATGATGCCTATTCTGGTTGGCCTGTTTACAAAGCTAATGCATTGGATCTTTATTTATAATAACTTTAAAAAGTATATATGGGTTAGGTCTACTTTGTACTTATCAATAGATGTCACATTTATATATTTCACTTAATGTCAGATTACAGTTTTTATTTCTTGTATTACCATCTGTTGGCTTATTGTTTATTCTGTTTATTTCTCTTCCTGAATCTTCTTCATTGCTCTCGATTTAGGGTGTGCTCTTGGTCGGGGGGGATGTTAATGTGTGTCGGTCGATAATTTTTTAAAAAAGCTCCCTCTCTACTCTGTTAATTTGTCCAAGGATGGCTGATTTAAGGATATGAGCTTGAAAATATTACCCAGACAAAAAAAAGTCCTCTCAAACTAAGGTGGGTGTGATATGTTTGGCAGCAAGTGAACATTTCCTTAAAGTTGATGTGGTGAAAGCAGAGTGTGAGGGTGTGAGTGACTTTGACACAAGCCAAACTGTGGCGGTTAGGGGACTGGGTCACAGAATCTCCAAAACTGTGTTCTCTGATCCAACAGAAGAGCTACTAGAGGTGTGTATGAGGCTGTGTAGCTGCAGACTACTCAGGGTGTCCATGCTGACCGCTGTCCACTGCTGAAAGCATCTGCAATGAACACATGAACGTCAGAACTATAGAGTCATCGGAGGAAGTTGGCCTGGAGTGACACACCAATGAGTTGAAGGCGTATACTTGGCTACCTAATCCTCCGGATCTCATTCCAATCGAGCATCTGTGGGATGTGCTGAACAACCACATCCGATCTATGGAGGCCCAACCTTGCAACCTCCAGGACTTCAAGAATCTGCTGCTAACATCTTGGCGTCAGAGACTACAGCATACCTTCAGAGATTTAGTGGACTCCATGTCTCATTAGGTCAAGGCTGTTTTAGTCAATGATGTTCAACTTATGTTGTGGATTGCTTTAATACAACACAACAACTGGCTTAGGGGCACTGTCATTGGCTGCTGTCTATTCTCAAATGTGTTTGCCAGGTTGACATGACAACAGCTGTACGGGTCAGCGTGGTGGTTTGCTTTTGGAGTACTTTCAAGGATCTCATGAACACTGCTTAGGGCTGTGCACTTGCCCTGCCCACAAAAAGGCTGTTTCTTTAGCAGCTTGGTTGCATCTCCTCAACCACTCATGTCTGTCAACTCACTGGTGAACATAAAGTAGGAGCATAATCATGGGTTATTTAGTGGTTCTAATTGGGTGTAGGGATTTAGGTTGTTAGAAGGCGAAGTTGTAGGAAGCTAGTAGTAAAAATCAGCAAGGGACTTAGTGTAAAAAAAAGAGAGAAACAAGTGAGGGAGTCAGAGAAAGACAGACACAGACGAAGATAAAGGAAACCAGCAGACAGAGATGTGCGTCCCGATCAGTATTTTATTCCGACTGGAGTACTGAGGCCCCCCCCCCCCCCCTACCCCGCCCCCCACCACCATATCTCCTCCAAACCTCCAACCCAACCTCCTTCCCTGCTGAGCTTTGGCACTGATCAGAGGAATAAGCGTCACTCAGCATCGCAGCCTCACACCTGGGACCGGAGGGAAAACAGTGTGTCCCTGCATCACCCAGCCTAATCACAATCACAAATGTACACACACACACACACACACACACACACACACACACACACACACACACACACACACACACACACACACACACACACACACCCACATCCAGACCACATCACAACAAGACAAACACTCAAACTTGACTCTTCTGTTTAAAATACGCAAACACAGCGAGCACACAGAGCATGAATGCCCCCCAATACACACACAAACCGGCATTATACCTTGGCCCAGCCACACAGAACGCCCCTCACTACAACATGGGTTTAAATTCAACCAGAGCAAAGTCACTGGGCTTTTTCAGCTTGTTTGTGGCTCTTGGGGGGGAATCACAGGCCTGTTCTATGCAGGCATGCAGCTCGGGAGAAGTTGTGGTTAAGAGGGAAACTGAACAACAACACATACAGCGCTGCCTGACTGCCTGCCTGCAGGAATGAGAGAATTAGCAGGGACAGAGCGCAGGAGGATTCATTACTATTCTGACAGCCTGAGCAGAAACACTTTCCCTCACACAAATCCATTATATATGATTGAGAGTATAAACAACAATTCAAGTCTGCATAGGAATGCAGGCCCATATATAATAACTCTGGACAAACATGCAGTTTACTGATGTATGCATTTAAAAGACGCTTCCCCTTAGGCCAATAACATGATTCATTTATGGTTTATGGTGCAATCATAATTATTGTCTGAGTCATAAGAAACAAAGTCATGCAGTCACGCTATGCTACTTAAATTTTTTTTTACTTTATCAGTTACTGTCAAAAATCACGCGAATATAGCCTTTTCTTTTACTTAGACAATAAAAACATGCGTGTGTGTGGAGCATTGTTTCAGTGCCGCATTGCAAGAGCAAATTATGATGTACAGTAAATACTGTTTGTGTAGCCCTATATCAAACACACAACAGACAGAGTAAAACTTAAATAACGATGGAGTGATCAGGTCTAATGCGCCGATCAGGCTAAGCTTACCCCTGCTGATACAGAAAACAGATGGCACACTCATCTCTCTCAGGATGCAGCAGCAGCACAGAAAAAAGAAGGACAGAGACGATGGAGGGAGAAGGAGGGTGTCCTCGGTTACATCAAGACGTGGATTAGCAGCATGGATTACTGTCACCAGATACCCTGTCTAGATCGGGGTTAGGAGGTCTAATCCACCACAGAGCTGTTGATATTATAAGGAAAGCCTCAGGATTGTGTCAGCGGTGTGTGTACGGTATGAATGACAGAGAACTGTCAGAGAGACTCTTGTTTATACTACTGATGTAGCAATCAGCTCGGTGTTTACAAGACTCTGAGTGCTGAAAATAACATATTATGTTAAATGATTAACTCAAGTTCTAGAATTGACAATTTTCAAGGGAATGTCTTCGTGCTCAATCTGTTAAAGGTTTATAGCAGGAGGTAGAGCTGGGCGATATTGAAAAAGATGTCATGATACAATTTTCATACCAGTCGATATTGATAATTATCACGATAAATATCAAATCTTTATTTCATTTGAATTTAAAAGCTGATTTTGGTCCTGAGTAAAAATTGGAGATGGTTTGTTAGCTTGTATTTGCATTTAGTTCTCTCATAAGCTTCTTATATCTCTCATTTTATATGGTGCTAACAGGAAGCAGGTCTTTTGTGTTGGATCAGATTTTTGTGAGATTTTTGTTTCTAGATTCTTATTTTTTCTCAGATAATTTGCATGATCTCATTAAAATTTACCACAAAGTTATATCAAATTTTATACTGTTAGTCAATTTAGTAGAATATTGCTTTAAGTAGTACACTCTCCTTTAGGTTATTAGGGTTACGGCAGAGTGATATGGTTCATTTATTTATTATTCTGTGTTCAGTTGTACTAGATTTTATGTTTTCTTTAGTGTCGATGTCGCTTGTTTCAGTGGTGTTTATATTCCACTCCAAACATCTTTAAACCCGCCAACCTCTTACCCTGCAACAAGGTTGACTGTTCAATGCCGTCTTCTTCTTCCGTCTAATGTTGGGTGGCGACTAGCATTTAAGGCATATTGTAATTACAATGGGGTGTAATTACAGGTTTAAATATGTTAAATTTTTTTATAATTTTTTTAGATTTATATTGAGAAAATTACATCATGATAATTAATGTTAGCGAATTATCACCCACCCCTAGAAGATGTTTTTTTTAATTCATGAGTGCTGTCATAAATTGGAGGAGGAGCAACATCTACTGTACCTATGCTCACGGGCAAGATAGAACTGCATTTGTTTACATGTTGTCTCTAAGAAGATATTGCTTTATATAATCATACACCTCTTGATTACAGTAGTTTTCACATTTGAGCAATACATTTATTAAACATGTTGGTGATATTGTAAACCACCAAGGTATGGCTGAATTTCGGGGATTACTTCTGCAATGGGAGTACCTTTGGCTTGGCCAGGTGCCACTTTGTATGAGAGAAACCAGTGAAGAGACCCTATGGAAAGATACTAGAACAAAACCAGGTTTAATCTGGGTCGGATTGTAAAAAAACGTAGATCCTCTTCTCTGCTGGTGGCTTGTGACTCAATGTGTTTCAAAAAATTACATAATTGTCCACAAACTACAATTACAACGCCTTGAAGTCAGCAGAAAAAAAAGGAAAAAATGCCAGAAAAGTGTGTCCTGGAAACATTCTGATCCAGGATAAGTGTGTCACACAATTTCTATGTCACACATATTTATTTCCTTTCCTGCTATAGCTTGCTCTTGATCCTTCTATCTCTGCTTTTTACACTCCAAGATTGAGTCAGAGCATTTCAAAGAAGAGGTTAGGCAAGAGCCAACTGGAAACACCACTGGATTTGGAGGCAATCGCTGACATCTGCCCATCCCCTTTTCCTCGCTCAATCTCTTTCATTTCATGCCACTCCTTCTCTTTCACCCTTTCACATCTGAGACATACTAATCCGTCTCAGTAGTTGGGGTTCAAACAGATTCGTTTTTCCAAACACACACTCAGAGTCGGGCCTTTCAGTATGCTTTTTTGTACAGAAATAATGATCTCTGCAGTGTGTCCTTGGTTACGATATCACGCGTTACTGAACTGCAAAGAGAGAGGAGAATGACAGAGTCCTTGAGGAAGTACAACACTCAAACAGTCCTTGGATCTGAAGTAAGGTCACTCAAACACACACACACACACATACACACACACACAGGGACATGATGACTGACACACACACACACACACACACACTCTTGGCATGGGCCTGGCCTTTGTGCAGTGGGTGCTGATGCAGGCTGAGATTGGTGGAGTGTGTTATCGTCAGGGCAGATCAAGAGGCTCTAATGTCATTAGGAGGACTGTTGAAGAGCCCACTGGCCTGTCGTCAGCGCTTTAATCTGATTGGTTAGACTGTGGCGGACTTCCTGAAGAGGAGGGGCCTCTTTGTTTGAGACAGGTGAGGGCCATTTACAGTGTGACTTTAATGATGCTTTGAATTGAAGTAAGATGACTGAGTCCCACAAAGGCAGGAGAGCAACTCATCAGTGAGCATTAGGGACACAAATGAAGTTAAGAACAAGATTAGGGATGCAAGACTTTATCTGCACGGATGATCAGTTAGATAACAGTGTAGATTCAAGTTGGTGACTGCTGCCATCTATGACTTTCTGATGGGTATTACTACTAACAATCAATCAATGGTGGAGTGTTTTTTAAAGAGCTCAAAAGTTCAAATGACGCCATAAGAGTGGAGCTTAATATTCTGTGTAATCTACATCTAACAAGATATATGCGATTTAGTGTTAACAAAGAAGACTTCCTCTCATTCATCCTCTGAACTGCCCACTTGGTAAAGCCATGTTGTGCCACAAGCTCTACAGAATCAAAAAGGCAGAGATATTTTTGCTGTAATTACTATAAATGCAGCCAAGGATCCTTCTTAATGCGTTGCTAGCACTGTCTGACAGCTGCTTTCATAGAACAAATTCAAAGCCTCTAGCTCTCTCGTCTCTCCTATTTCTCCGCTCTCGTCTCAATTCCCTTATTCCTGCGCTAACGGGCAGACAGGAATGCAGGGCCGTGTAGACAAATCCAGCTCTCGCTTCCATCAGTTGCCGACTGGCATCGTCTTTAGTCCCAGCTCGTCCTTCCTCTTCTCCTCCATCCATCCATCCATCCTTACTTACTTCCCTGTTCCTCCACCTTGCAGCTCTCCCTTAGCTTTTCTGTTAGTTCATGAGATTTCTGCCTCCCCCTCCCTTCCCTCTCGTCATCCCTCTTTGCCTCCCTCGCCCTCGTCTTTCTGTCTCATCTCTGGTTTCCAGTATTCCTTTTTCCTCTCGACACAGTAATTAATTATGAGTTGTAGTTTGCTTGAAGCTGGGATGACTTGGGATGTTTTGCTGCAGAATGAGCAATACTGAAACAAGACACGCCAGGGTATGTGTGCTGCTCTGTGTGGCGTGGGGCATGTGTGTGTATGTGTGTATGTGTGTATGTACGCTTGTGTGTTTTGGCCAAAGAGACAGAAACAGCTCAGCAGTCTGTTACCTTCAAGGCAGGATTTTGCTGTGCTGCTGCGCAACAATCGTCATGGAAGTGCTTGTATTTAAGAATAACAGCTTATTAGCCTACATCCACACAGTCAATATAACTGGCCAATTAAACCATACATCAATCTTAATGGACATGTAGGCTGTTGGGGGCAATGACTTACAACCGTATGAGGACAGAAATGCAAAGGGTATGTTTAACAGAATTAAAGTGATCTCTTAAATCTAAAAATGCCCGGACACGATCCTTAAAAAGATCCGTACAAAGCATGTAATGTCTTTGTTTAACGCCTAAAATATCCGATATCAACTGGGCTCAAATTTCACTCAACAGCAGGACAACAACTATCTTTCAGCGCTGACAACTGTCAATGCAGACCCACAAAACGTAAATAAATCCCAGATTCTTCCCACAGACCTGGTGTGACCTCAGACGTATTAATCTCCCTGCAGTCCGACTCACAGAGTTGTAGTAAGACTTGATTCCCAGCAAAGGTGACATCCTTAAACCTCTTCTTTCACATTAGCTCTCCACTCTTCGCTGTCACTCTCCCATTTCCCCTGCCTCTCCGGCTCGGCAATATCCAAGCGTGTCAGTGCCACTGAGGCAAGCCGTAAATCAGGAATTATAACACTTCATTTTGCACATAGCACACTTTCAGCCTCGGATCGTAGTAAACAGGTTATGTAAGACTGTGCAGAGGAGGTTATGGGAGTGAGCTGGAGAAGACTGTTGACCGGAGATGGAGGGACATCAGCAAGAAACTGTATAATCAATGAAGAATACAAAGCTCTCTTGTATGTTTTTCCCTGGCACTTCCTCTGATTTTAGAGTTCCCTTATTTGGGAATGTGTCTCAGAACTTGGTGGTACAAGAGGCTATGGTCGGCTACAGCAGAAAGGAAACCACAACTGGTGATTAGCGACCAGGCTGCCAAATGAGGTGGTGAAAATCTGTGGAGAGGAGGGAGGCTCAGCTGCAAAAGTTTGGTGTAGGGCCATCACTGTTATAAACTAATGCACAATCCAAAGTGGTTAGAGCGGGGGTTCCCAAACCTTTCAGCCCACAACCCCCAAAGTAGAGGTGCAGAAGACTCGTGACCCTGTCCCTCCAAGTGATTTAATGTTGCTTCATACTTCATTTAGCCGTGCAGCAGAAAATTAGCCTACCTACATGCATATGTGGCTGCTTCCTGTGCTGTTATGAATGAGCCTGCTGCTTCTGATGCTAACTGTTAAATAACCCTAACCTCAGGAGTCATTTAGCAACAAAAAAAAGGCAGAAAACTAATGAATCTTTTTATTTTCAAATGTATCTATTATTTTTGCAATTTTAGATAACTTAATTTTTTTTTAAAGCATTCTGGAAGACATCTCACGTCCCCCATTAGTGTCTTGCGACCCCTCAGGGAGTCCCGACCCCACTTTGGGAACCCCTGGTTTAGTGGAATGGGACAAAATGAGGCAAAGGTCTACCACAAGAGGGAACTTATATGTTAAGTCCAACATTTTTAAGGTGTTATAGAAGGAAAGGATCAGTGTCAATAGTAAGAGTAACACTGATTTTGTTCAATTTAACTGCTCAGGTAAGTTGTCAGTTAGCCAGCTGACACGAAACCAGCTCTATGTATTTAACTGGAATATAGAAACACTAACAAGTCGTTATTAATACTTTGACTTGTTTCCTTTCTTTGTGAAAAGGCCTTAATGTGCAGTGAAAAGTTCCACAGCCAGCCATGAACACACACTTGCAGACATTTAACCTTTGCACGCACTTACTGTTCACATGCATATAAAAACAAAAGCCTGGGGGAAGAGCGCAGAGGAGTTGGGTATCTGTCATCCAGGTTGAGGCAAGCCCACTACTGGTGCCTTGAGGAGAACAAACATGCAAATTGTAACCATAACATTTGAGTCCCCTCAGATCTCAACCACTGGTTTAATAGAAATGGAAATGTGCAAAGCAAATGTGTGTGACTTGTATTTAAATAAGGCCACAAAGACAGAACAAAGGAGGCCACAGAACTGCCAAATGTCCACCATCTCCACAACATCTGCAGCACTCTTGCGCAACTTATTTCTAAAGTTGAACTATTTCTTCAACTTGTGAAGCAATCATTGGACAAAGTTGCATGGCTCACACACAGTTCTGCCAAGTAACCCTCTGTCTTGTCAACATCCACAAACAATCATTCTGCGACATCGATCACACAGTCTGAGAGGGTTTAATTTCCAACTGGTTACAACTTGTTTGGCGCCAGTAGAGAAGACAGAAACAATTTTGTATGCCAACAAACTGCCTCGAACCCATCGCATAAATAAGGTTTTCTGGGTAAACTGCTGTAAACAGGATCAGGCCTGCCCCATTTCAGAGGTTTGTCATGACATACTTTGTGAAGCTGATGATCACAGGCCATCAACCACATGTGCAGTGTCAGAGTTCCTTTCCTCACGTCTTTATACAGGCGTTTTGCGTCTCCATGTAAACCCTCATGCAGTGTTTCCGTCTCCTTCCTGTCTTCTAATGTTGCTCAACAGAGCTAAAGCAGACTTGACCTCTGAGATTAACTTTCAGAGACATGAAAGCCTGATCATTAGGAAGGCTTTGTGCTGATTAGAATACAATGTTAAGTGCTTTAATTTGTCTCTGATCCCTCACTGTTCTATGCTTTTTCATATCAAATGTCTCTTTCATATGTGCTGCTCTGTGAAGACGTGCTTAGTATAAGAGGTGTTCAAGTGTGTTGGAAAATGGGGCAACGTGTGTGTGTGTGTGTGTGTGTGTGTGTGTGTGTGTGTGTGTGTGTGTGCGCTTTGAAAGGATAAGTACAAAGAAATAAACAATTGAACAAAACATTCTTCTTTATTTATCCTCTCTCTTCCAGCGTCATCACACACACTGCATCACACACGCACACACACTAACACAATAGAAAAACACCACACCCACATCTGTGAGCCTCATCAGTGCAGGAGTTGATTTGGTTTGCGAATGGATTACAGCTTCTTCTTATAATCCACAGTGGTGATGAGGGAGAGTCTTAAAGATCTCAGCCCCTGGTTTACGACGAACAGCTGGAATGAGGTCAGCTGGCTGGTCTATGTGGCCTTTTTAAATTGTTGTTCTCCTTTGTCTCTTTAATTCATGTTTAATCTTGCACAATCTGCTAATTCTTTTAAGTAAAAGCAAAGTCATTACCAAAAGTGTATGATTCTTCTTCAATAAGTCAAGTAAAGTCACTTTATACCTTAAAAACATAGACTGTATATAAATGGACGTAGTAACCCATGTGTTTCTGAAGCGCTGTTTGAGGCCAGTTGTCGGCAGGATCCATATTGGAAATGCATAAGTCAAACCGAACTGCTGTCGAGCTACTGTGAGGTAAAGAGGCGGGCTTTGAGCCTGCTAGCCAACAGCTACAGTGTTCCTGTCTGTCAATGAAGTCAGCTGTGACTCTCTTCATGGAAGATTTTTATTCTTAATATCTTCGAAATTGACGTGTTATGAAAAAAATAACCCCACCCCGTACAGTCTGTGCCGATCAAGACATGAGCTATCCAGACTACACTTGTTTTTTGTACCAGGCTGTAAACATGTTATTTCTGCTGTAAGATCAGCTTTTTGAATGGGTGTGTATGTGGTTTCCGGTACTTCCGGAGCCAGCCTCAAGCGGATCCTTGATGAACTGCAGTTTTTAACACTTCCGCATTGGCTTCAATTCTCGCGGCCGGAGGTTGCCGCTTGCTTAAAACATATTCACATTTCTGAAAGGAACATATTTTTTAGTTTGCTCTTGGAGATCTTGATAAGCAAGGAGGTGAGACGAAACAAGGACTCTTCTTCCTCCAGTGGTCAGACTTTATAATCAATAACAATAACCTCACCAAAACAGACTCATCAACCCCATCTATTTATTAACATGCAATAATTACTCATCCCTCTCTTCTTACATGTGCAATACGTTTTTTTACCCATCTTCTCGGTTCTGTATATTGCTTTTAACCTATGTTAGAAGTCTGTGCACATTTTTCGCCGCGTCACTGGTTTTGTAAATATTTGTAAATTGACTTATTTAGTTGTTGTATATTCGTCAGTAAGATATGCTTATTTTACTTCTTTAAATTTAATTGCTTATTACTTTTTAAATAATTGCTATATATGCTCTTGTTTACTTTATACTGTTTTGCATCTACTTTGCTGCTGTAACACTTTAAATTTCCCCGTGGGACGAATAAAGGAATATCTTATCCACCTGTAAACAACCATGACATCGAAAAAAACTACAGCCTCTTAAATGACCACTGAGTTTAAGCAACACTTCTTAATCAGAATTAATTTCTCATACAGTTAACTGGTGTTCAAGGTACTCTGTAAAGTCAATACATCTACTATAAGTTCAGTCATGTGCTACAGTCTGGCAAGGTTGTCATAAATATACACTTCTGTCTTGCTGCTAACTTAATCTAAAAAATAAAACCTAGCTCTCTTTTTAGAAACGTATTTGCCGTACTTTGCCACCCTGCTCACACACCAATCCAGAGTCAATTACCTAAGCACAGGCCGTGTGGAATAGATGGAGAAAGTGGGACATGCTAGTGAAGACAGAATGTCTACACCTGCAGAGACTTGCAGCCCTGCGGTAATGGTCTCAGAAAAAGTGAAAAATGAACAGTTTGACAGGATGTGTCAAAAGTGCCCTTCCAACCGCCCAGATGTCCCATTTTTAAACACATTCAGCAAATGGTGCTGCATTATAACTCCTGCCTGAGAGAGAGTAGAGAGACAGGGAGAAGGGAAGACACAGCTGGCATGACAAATGAGCTGAACAAGAACAGAAACGTAGCAGTCCCCTAAAAGGTCAGGGTAAGAAACAAAGTCAGGAGGGAAAGCTTATGAGCTAAAGTCACAACAGAGTAATTGAGAAATGACTGTAATTGAATCATGTCACAGATATCAGTATCTTCACACTCTTTGAATTATCCATACATTCATAACTAAAAAATTTTCCCTTATTTATATTGTTCGAATAACAAACTTTACATCTAGCTAAACAACTTGACACGTCTTGTCAACCCTGTCAGGATTCTATTTCCCATAACCTCCTGCTAACCAGACATTAACCCCATTTATTACCCAACTACTAACTTAACATACAAACACAGTGGCAAAAAAAACTTCATTAAAAGATTATTTTATTGATTTTATTTGATTTATGTTTACAGTTTTTAAAAAATAGTCCCAGTTATTCCAAGGTTGTTTTCCGCGGATTGATTTGACATGACGTGTGATAAGTTTGCCTCTGGTGTTGCTCATATTAGTGAAAGTTAAACGTTGTCAAGGGGTTGTCAAGGGGTTTTGACCAATCAGAATCAAGCATCTAACACAACCGTAAGAGAAGTAAGAAAGCCGGGTAATAAAAGGCTTTAATAGCCAGTAACAGCAAATAATTGTAAATGAGGAGCCACAGTGTTCACTTAGGTTGAAGATGCATGCAAACACATGACTCAAGGTGAATTTGCACTAAATATGCAAATATATTCATACAGACTCTGCCAGCATACGTCTTTTTTTTTGTTTAAAACTAATGCACACTAACACAAAGCATACATATGCAAATAAACTGCATATTTCTGCTGAACTCTTGGCTGTTCACAACCACAAAGAGAAGGATAAGTACTCAGAAGCTGCTGTATAGAAAAAGTAGAAACAGGATGGGAGTGATGGTCTTCAACAACTGAAAGCATCTATGGAGCTTTTAAATACAGATGCATAATCTTTAAAATGTGGTGTAATGGTGTAAAACCTTATTACATATTCATCAAACCATCTGCTGAAAAATATCTAGAAAGCCTATGAGTTAAGAGTTGGGCTCTTTAAAGCGTTGTTTGACTTTGATGATGTATAAGCAAAAAGTGTTCAAAGATGATGTGCTGAACCTATGAGATATTAACATGTTTTCAGGGTAAACCAGTTTCACTCTAAAAACCATTAAATGTGTGGGTGCGTTCATGTGTGTCTCTAAAGAGAGTGGAAGACTACTCAGCCATAAATCTGCACCACAGGCCTCATATCAGCGTCATACTTGGTCTGTGATGTCCTGCGGCACAAAGAGACATCTGAGAGGAGGAGGGACAAGAGGTCTAGTGGGACGAGGGCCATGATTAAACGATTCACAGACTCATAAATCCACTCTGTCATCATTCTGGAAGAAGCCGCAGACTCATTCACACTTTCTGCCGCTTACACACACAGAGAGATTGCAAACCACAGGCTGTGCACAGCATCAGAGGCGCAGAAAACCCACTGGTGCAAGATCCCTTTGGCCTCCAACATCATACAGCCTGTATGAGCAGCACAGAGAGGGACAGAGACTGAACACACTGGTCAGGAGGGCCAGTTCTGTCCTGGGCTGTCTCCTGGAGTCGATAGAGGAGGTGGGTGAGAGGAGGGCGTTAGCCAAGCTGACATCCATCATGGACTACCCTCTCACCCCCTGTATGAGACGGGGAAGTCCCTGAGCAGCTCCTTCAGCAGCAGACTGAGACTCCCACCCTGCAGGACGGAGCGCTACTGCAGGTCATTCATCCCATCTGCAATCAGACTGTTTAATAGCAGCACTGCAATGTCCTGTCAGTCATCTTTCATTTCACTACATGGCAGCTACTTTGTGACCCTGCACTATGTTCTGTCTTCCCTGGTCATTATCTATGATTCACACCCACAAACTGACTGTAAACTTTCCATATTTAACTTCTCATATTTGAATGACTCTGTGTGTGCTTTTCATACTGTGTATGCTCATAAGATAGAAGTAGAGAAGTGTACATAGTGTATATATCGGTTATATTTGTTCTATTATTATTATTTTGTTCTATACAAATTCACTTTATCATAATTACTATTATTATTATTATTACTATTATTATTATTATTATTGTTATTATTATTATTATTATTATTATTTATTGTATTCTATTTAAAAATATATATCCTCATCATTATTGCTATTATTACTATATTATTATTTTATTTTATATTCACCTCATCACTATTACTATTACTATTATTATTATTTCATTTTATTTTATTTTGTATTCACCTTATCATAATTACTGTTATTATTATTTTATTATTATTTTGATTTTTTAACTATGTAAACACATTGTTGTATTCTCCTGTACCGAGTTGTAAGCTGCTGGAACAAAAACATTGATATCAATAAAATCTATCTATCTATCTATCTATCTTTCTATCTATCTATTGGTTACTAGTTTTTATCCGTTAGCTGTAAAACAGGGGACATACAACTTCTCATCAGACACTTGTGTTTTGTCACAAGGGCTTTCTTTTTCCTGTCTTCAGATCTGCTGAGTGAGGAAACCCAGTTTCTAGAAAGAGCCACTAAATGAAAAGTAAAACATATCTAACAACAGGTGTGGTAGTTGTGCCAACATGAAGAGTTCAGCTAAAGAGCATGTTCCTGTACCACTGTACAATGTCTCTCAGTTGTGACACAAACTTGGCTTTATATCAGAGGCTGGATTGTTCTGCAGAGCTATGCTTTCCTATGCATCCAACACAGCCATCAACAATAATCAAAGGTTGTCATGACTCTATTAACAAATCATAATACATGTAGGCTTAAAGAATAGTGTTGACAAACTACAGGTAATTTTAAAGAAGGCCTTTCACTGCAAGAAGAAAAGATGCCATCACTTTGAGTTTAAGATGCATACAAATTGCATACATGATCCAGCTGTATCTGATGTTTCCAGCAGAAGTAATGACAGCTATCATTTCAACTTCTGCATATAGTCATTAATAGATGGTAAATGTTCAAATATATATCCAACAGACACATTAAAATAACAATTTATATGCACTTCTTTGAAAACATCGTGAAAACAAGCTTCAAGCCATTGAATTAACAGAGAAGTGAAAGTGAGTAAACAAAGTTCACACAGGTTAACACCCCATTACAAGCCTTCCACAGCACCTCCCTCCCTTCCTCTGTTTGTCTCCACACAAACTTTCCCTCTCCCTTTAACTCCATCCCTCACAGCCTATGGCATAAACACATCAGACAAGCTTTCTAGCCAGCCGTTCACACTTGCAAGTGAGAGGATGCAAATTGTTATCCAGCGTTTTACCCCTCCTCTCTCTTCCTCCCCCGCTTTCGTCTCTCCACAGTTGGTCATGGCCGTTTTTATACTTTGATTTTCCGCAGGCTTTACCTCATGCATTGCTTTTTTTTCCTAGAGACATGCAAAAGAACCCTCTTACACACACCGACTTCAACACGGGCACACACGCGCACATACAACATAACTATCCGGTTGCCAGATTTGCCGGTGGGCCCAAAACAAGCCAATCAAAGTCGAGCTGGAAGGACTGCCATGACGGTGCAGAACGGATGGACACAAAGGAAGGGGAGGGAGGGATGAAAACTCTGTCAGAACTTGCGTGTTCTCCACAGTTACAATAGTTAACTCAGACAGAGGGAGAGAAGGGATAGCCTTTTTTTTTCAGCCAACAGAGAGAGAGAAAAAAAAAGGTGAGAGGGAGGATGCTTGATGCAGCACAACAAAGTGGCTCACCTTTCCACTTCTAGTCTGTCATCTGGGGATTTGAGTGCTGATGTCTGCAGAAACTCCCAGTGCTCTGTGTGGGTGGCGGGAGGAGATTTGTGCTCAGTAAAGAGAGAATTGGTTATAACAGCCCAAAACTTTGACTACATAAATAGAGCTGGACCGGTATGAAGGTTTAGTGGGAATGATTTGCATTTAGAAATCCACTCCTGCCTTTTATTTGCTGCATCAATGCTGAATGTGTTTGACTGATGAAATGGAGCCACTGTGGGGCACTTTTATTTTGTGCTGGTTTCAGAGCCCCTGTGGGAAAAGTGATACGGTTTTTCACCTTGCTGATCTTTTCCTGTGTATACCTGTCTCGCTCGTCCTTCCCACAAAAGAAATCCTGTCTTTCTTTTTTCAACTAGCTTATGTAATTTTAAGTGTGAAAGGTTCGATTCCAGCCTCGACCATTTACTGCATGTCCTCTCCCTCTCTCTACTTGCCACATTTCCTGTCTCTTCAGCTGTCCTGTCCATTAAAGGCCAATTTTCGCAAAAATGGAGCGCCGCCTGCAAGCTAGTTCAGGCAGACAACTCGAGCTGCGCTCATTCATACTGACACGTCATCACCCTTCCTATCAGCTGATCTCAACATCCTCTCATTGGCGGTCTATTTAAGCTTCAAGTCTCCCTGTCTCTGCCTCTGCTTTGCCAGTGCTCCTGCTGTCCTGCTCAGTGCTGTGTGAAAACTTCGTACCCACCTCCTCCCCGGCATCCACCTGCGGGCTCCGAGGGGGTTAGTCCTATCTCATTGCTCCTAAATGTCTGCATTTAAATAATCTACGAGGAGTAATGAGGTTCGGAGCCCATACGCCAAACATAATACTGTATGCTGCAATAAACTTTATCTTAAGTAATCGTGAGTTGTCTGACTGAAATATAACTTGAAAAAAAAAATAAACTCTATAGAAAAAGCAAATCTTGTTCCTGATGTTGAAGTTTGCTCTTTTGGTTCATGTAAAGTTATTAGTTTCAGCCTGTCTTATAACCACTCAGAGTATATCAGAGTAGTTGAAAATCAATCTTTTTTTTTCATAATCATCGAAGCCGATCATGAAGAAAAAGTGTATTTGCTGGGTCCCACTTCTCCAATGGAAGGATATAATAATTTAGGTATCTTTGGGATGGGGCGCTTGTGGCCTAGCGGTCTAAGCGCCCGATATACAGAGGCTAGAGTCCTCATCGCAGGTCACCGGTTCGACTCCCTGCCACGTCCATTTGCTGCGTGTCTTCCCCCACTCTCTGCTCCCCACATTTTCTGTCTCTCTTCAGCTATCCTATCCATAAAGGCAAAAAAGCCCCAAAAATATAACTTGGAAGAAAAAAGAAAGGTATTAACTATTAGATAAATATGAACTTTGATATGTTGGACTTCTTTGTGCATATTTTAGTAAAGACATGATAAAGTGAAAAAATCCTGAAGAGAAGAAGGGTTGTGTAAACAGTCCTCATGTCAAAGACATTAACATTCCTTCTCTCTGTCGTGCTGCAGAAGTTAACATCGTTAAAAGAATCTTTGGGATTGTTTTTTTTTTTTTACTTCTCATTGACCTCTAAATGGTTAATCACAAACCTGAAAAGCTGAAAACTCAATATTGAGAACAGTCTAAACTTCCAGCATTCTGCTCTGAAAGTTTTTATGTCGCTCAAGGCATCACAAGCTCAGACTAGAAACACTCCATCCCATCAATCTACCAGTGATGATAACCAGCACTGAGAATGTCAACAAGTATTGGCGCCTTCCTCTCACTGCACATTAAATGTTAATAGTAAATCTGAGTCCAGTCACTGTCATATGAAAGGTCAAAACTCCATCACAGTATCAACCCCTCGCGTCTGTTTAGTGCCACCTGCAATTTTTTCAAGCAGTGAGGACAGTTGCCATGCAGGGGTTCTCAGTTGACAAATCACGTTGCCATAGGAACACTGTTAGTTGCGTAGGTGGCAGGTAAGGATGCTGTGTGTCTCTATAGTGGGAAGAATTAATAGGAACTCCTTGTGCTGAGCAGAAAAACAAGCTTTTCCTTGAAGGAAGTGAGCTTTCAGAATTCAGCTTTTATGTTTCAAAGACATGACAATCTTCACAAATCAAATATACATGTCAGAATTTAAGGATTGTGTGTGACAAAACTCGGAGGATGATGATTCACCAGTTTTGGGAGGAGAGACAGAGAGGTTGGCTAGGGTTCACGGCAAAACTTTCAGTGCAGTCCCTCTTTTTCCTTGGCAAGTTTAATCACAGCAATCGCAAATCAATACCCGTCAGTGATGAAAGTCCGGAATAACAAATGAAACACGTTTTTATTCCAGGAGAGCAACAAATTTCTCCCCAGCACTTGGCTAGAATTGGGTCCTGGCTAAGAGTCAATCACTGCATTCGCACAGAGACGCAAGCCATTCCAAATCCCATCAACAGAAGAAAAAAAAAAATACTCAAGAAAGGCAAAATCCCAAACTCAAAAGGGAGTAGCACACAGAGAGAAGAATAACACGAAAACCCAGTGTAAGCCTTGTTAAGTCTTTCTGTAACATCCCCAACATTATGCTGCTAGACCACGATATATCCTGAGGGGAGAGGGGGGGAGACAGGAGAAGGTGGAGTGATGCAGGGAGAGTATTACAGTAAAGCATATCCTCCCCCTACCCCTCCGCCTTGTGGCTACAACGCAACAGGGGGTCCTCCCTGCGCCCGCTGTTTCACAATTACTGTGGTAACACTGCATACTGATGCCCCCTGACACTGCTGACACTGGGAGCAGACAGGAAGTGTGAGAGAGAGGGGGAGAGGGGGAGAGGAGGGGGGGGGGGGGGGGGGGGGGGTGGATCACAGTGTGTGTGTGGGCTTCAAATGTGGTGAGACATGTCATTAACTTTAAATCCTCTGGTCATCTCAACAGACCATCCCTCCTGTGAAGAGACAATATTACACAGCAAAATGATAGTCATCTAACATAGTAATCACATTTCACTGTGTATCTTACGGTCAACACTACTCAACAGGGACAGCCAGACTGGGGGGTTGAACACATCTGTCAATCAAAGCTGCCATTCAGCTCAGTTGTGATTAACTGACTGAAATAACAGCACATTTTTCAGGGAATTTTGGAAGTTTTCACATCTAACTTGTAGACACTCCAATAAAAGTTTGCTGGAGAACCTACCAAGACGCTGTTGGCCTAGCAGTCTAAGTGTGCGCCCCATTTACAGAGGCTATAGTCCTTGTCGCAGAGGTCGCAGGCTCGATTCCAGCCTTGTGTCCTCCCTCACTCTGTACTCCACATAATTTCCTCTCTCTTCAGCTGTCCTTTCCATTAAAGGCAAAAATATAACTTAAAAGAATTAAGTTGTGTCTACTTTCGCTTGTTTCTATTACAAAAGTTGCTTTTCATGGACTAATAACAAAAATCTAACTCCAATAGTAACTACGGTTACCACATGTTGACAGCACTGCAGGCTCTAAAGAGAACCACTTGACCTTTGACCTCACATTTACAAGATTGTTGTAGTAAAACCCATTAGAACTGTCTGTTTAAGTAGCACAACAAGACACGGCTTTATCCCTGCAGTCTCACTTAAAGGGGCTTGTGTTATTGAAGGAATGGAGTGATGAGAAAATAAGCCCAAAGGTTAAGAGAAAAAAAGAGAAAAATGCTCACCTCTGGGATAAATTACAAGGCACACCAAACATGTCTGTGGTTCATATGTTGGTGGTATGTTACATGATAAATATTGAGAGCTCTGAGGTATTGTCTGAGATGGATTAATAAAATGTGTGTGCATGCATGCATGCATACTTAAGCATGCGTGCCCATGCTTCTTTGGATGAAAACAGCATTATGGGCCTAATCCTCGCATGGACTTAAGGCGCTGGCGCACAGAGAAATGAGAGAGTGAGAGGGGGGGGAAATGCCCTTAGACCGTCTGCAATTTTCTCATCATTTCATGCATCTGAAACAAAACTAATTTACGGCTTGTCATGCTCCGCTTGGTACACACAAACATAAGAGCCAATATGCACAGCGTGTCACCTGCCGCTGCATCAAAGACAGCCATTTATATATCAGACTCACAGCTTCATATGAATCATACAGACCTGGGAGAAATGCTTAACATGGTCTTATCAAAAGGAGCAGTCTGGTAAGCTCACTGATATGTTGATGCCTTTCCACGGCTCCCTGATCTCCATCTAAGACAGGAGCGTCCAATGTCTCCTTTTCGTTTTGAATCCTGCTTCATAGGTCGTTCCAATGTCATTACAGTCAGGATGTCGCCCCCCCTCTCCCCCAACTCTACACACAAACACACAGATAAAGTTATGAGCTTGGCAGCTTAGAGTGAAGCAGAAAGATACGGCACAAGAGAGCTGGAGGCAGAAACAGTCAGAGAGGGAGAGAAGGATTGAGAGAAAAGATGAAAGGGAGCATGAGAGAAGGCCAGAGGGAGAAAATAAAATTGGTGCGACTGCGATATAGTAACGTGTACATGTATTGGGCTCCATTATAAAGGCACGTGACAGCTTAATAGGACTCCAGTCGCCAAGAGGGGAAAAAAAGGACGTCCTGAAAACAGCACACACACACACACTTGCATCTTCTCTGCAGGAGTCACACATATGCTGAGTAAACTGTTCAGAGGAGAACAAAGCTCCTCATTAAATTGGACATTGTGGCAGGTATTGATTCCTCCCAATGCAATTTACAACGCCTATTGTTTGGAGATCCTCACTTCAGATTTCTGCTGTCATTGCTGCAGCAAATCATCAATATGCAGCTCTGTGGTGCATTACCAAAGGGTTAATTACACACTTGTAAGCAATTACTGTCTTAATGTAGCATAGAATCCTCCCCCCAAATTAGAATTTAGATCAAAACTGTCAAGCCGTCAGATAGCGATATCATCTCTGTGATGTAATGTCAACTGAAACGTAATAGAATCTTAATCTTAAGTCTTCACCGAAGACTTAGTTTGACAATCTCCAAGGTCAAGTCCACACAGAGGGTATGCAAAGACAAAGGTTTGATGTTGCCGGTAGAATATTCAAATTTCCCTTCAGGTGAAAATTTGAATATTGACGCTTTCTTTTGAATTGTCAAAAGGAAGCAGTATGGCTCTCTCAAAAAAAACACAACTACCTAAATATATTGTGGCAGTTAAAGCAAAAGGAGAAGCAATTGCAAACATTGTACATCCAATTTGATATGAGCCCTGCAGCCATTGTTGAAGAATCATGTGTCGCCTGTGCGAAAATATGGGAGACAGATTATGTTGGGAAGAACAGTTGGTGACATGGAAATACAATTTGCAATCTTCTCTGGTGTTTGGAGACACGGGAGAGGAGAGGGGAGGAGGAGAGGATCTAATTGGACACTAGCCTGCGTCTGGTAGTCCTGTCACAGCCCAGAGGGGTTTAAGTGTCTGTGTGTGTGTGTGTGCGAGAGAGAGAGAAAGAGTGAGCGTGTGAGAGAGAGAGAGAGACATCAAGTGAGAAAGTGAGCAACAGAAAGAGCATGAGAACAAACAGAGAGCTCCATTCAGGTCAGACCCACAGACACATCATTCAGTCTGACATGCCGATACATCTCTGTGACCAGAGGATTCGTATTGGACCTCGCCAAGCCAGTCAGTCACAGATGCATCCTTCGCACACACACGGACACACAAACACACTTCTGCTGAGTCTTGCCGACACTGCTACCAGGCATTTATATCACTATGGAGAATCTTTCCAAGGTTCCCCATTCATTCTCATTCAGTTTCCTCCCTTGACGTGAATATATTGCAAAGAGTTTCAATGGAGCTTATTCTTGCCAGTGTGCCGCCCCTAAAATGTAATGAATGTCTTTACTACCAAGGTTGGAGTCAGAGTTTATCCATTAGCAAGCCATAATATTGACAGGGCCGTGCTCTGCGGGTCCAAACTGCAGCCTTGTAGCCGTAACATTGGCCGACAGACAAGGGGTAGTATGTCAATGCGAGGTGCTTACAGGCCGATAAAGGCTGCTGTTCCAATTCCTATAGGCAGGCTTTGATGGACAGCACACGGAGAGAGATGGAGAGAGGGAGGGAGAACCGTGAGGGAGGGAGACGGAGTAGTGCCAAGTGCTCTTACAGCCTTTAAGAGTTTACAACTGAGCAGGAATCTGGTGAAAGGACAAGGAGGCAGGACACTGATGAGATAGGATTATCAGACAGCCTGTTTTTCCCTTGAGACCTTGAGAGAAGCAGACCACACACACTTATAGCCAGCACATGCGCGTCCTCTGAGGGGACAAACAGACACATTTCAACATTCAGGAGGAGTTTAGGGACTGATTCAATTGGGAAAAAAAACGGCACACACACAAATGCACACCATAAAACTCGCCTCTAAGTCAGTCAGTCGGTCACACTGACAGAGAAGTAGAGGAACTTCAGCCTGTAGGAAGTCACAGCTATGAGTGAGCTCTCCTTAATCCAACAACTGCACTCTACAAACATTTAAACAACAAAATAAGAGCAAACCTCAAGATGCATCATCTAATAAATGTTTAGTATTTTGTTCTCAGTTGTTGAGCCATCAAACCAACTGAAACATGAAATCCAATAACATAATGATGTTACCCACCACTTAAAGCACAGACATGTTAATACCAAACACAAAATCTATCAGAAGATGGTTCTATCACATGCTTGAAAAAATATTAATCTAATAAGTACCCATAAACAATCTACACAATGAAACAATTCAAATTGATGACAAGAATGCCTCAGTAAAGGGGGATCAATCTATCCACTGCACCAGCCTGTGAAACCACACTGCCCCTCATGGTACTTCCAGGAAACAGCCTCATCCCTTCAGCCACGCTCTCCTGAGTGAGCACTAAAACGACTACATATGGCTTTAGGTGTCATCATTGGACAAAAAAATAACCCACAAAGCTAAAGTTGTACCATTATATATCCATGCAACAACAATAACACAATGGTGCACACAGTCATAAGAACCAGTGTTCAGCAGGGCAACACTGAATTGATGCATTGAGTGTGGAGTGCAGGTGGATAGAGGGAGGGACAAACCGGCAGAGGGGCTCAGAGTACCCAGTGTGACTGTTGTACCAGGGATCTGCATTTTGCATAGGCTGGAGCAGCTGCTTTCTGTGCGTGAGGGTGGGGGGGGCATGAGAGGCGACAGAGAATAAAGTCGCATTTGGAATCAACGACCTACATCCCACTACATGGCTGAGACTACAGCGTGTACTGAAGAGCCTGCGCTGCTACTCTCCCTTCCTTAAATGTCAACAAATCAGCTCCAGCTCCAACAAACCCCCCCATTCAAGCAGAGAGGACACTGGTGCCAGGAAATGACACACAGACACGCTGAGCCAAACAGGATGATTAACCCTGTGTAACAAGTCCAATTGAGACAAAAAACTAAGTAAGAATGTGCAAACAGTGAACATGTAGCATTTAAAGACAGTGTTGACTGTAACACCATCTTAAACATTCAGCCTGGAGGAAAAATTACTCATCATTGCTCATCAGCACGTCTCTTGGCTTACTCTATGGGGCAGAGCTCCAACAGAGAGCCAAACGGGGAGGAATGGAGAGGAAGATGATCTTTATGAATATAAACAGCTATATATCCACTTACTACATCGAAGCAATGCAAAAAAAAAGTGACTGTAATTTGGCAGAGGATTAAAGGTAGCCTGCTGAGTAGATCATTTAAATTTGCCCTCTGTGTATCACTTCATATCTGTAAACAACATACACAGACGACCACGACTGATTCAAACATTAATCCTCTCAATACAGAACACAGAATGATAAAGCAAACAGGATGGAAAACAAAAAAAAACACATATTTGTTCTCTAACTTGATCGAATCAAATATACTTCATATGATCAATTTGATATTCTGAGAATAAAACAAGTTTAACATTCGATTATACAGCATGTGACTGTGTAGAGTACAATAACAGTGCTATGACATTCCCTGTCTTGTGATTAAAGTCAAATTAAAGTATCAAAAGCTGCTGCATACCACAGAGATTAAGTCCCTGGAGTGATATTACATTACAATGTTTTCTGTTTACTCCAGTAGGCTTTCCCAAAAGTCAAGCCCTTCAGTCAAGTTCAAAATCTTTGAGAGGACACTGGAGTATCACTAATCTAGAAGCCACACTGGGAGACGTGTGCCTCTGAAGGTTAGTTTTGCATCACACAATGTGCGTTTTCAGCGAATTACAAGAGTGAGTTGGCACAGCTGCTCTAAAAACGATAAATGTGCAGCTACAATGTGTAATACACTCTTTATAGTACAGATCCAGGCTGCATAAAATCATTCCAACGTGGGTCCCAGAGGATGCAGGACATACTCCAAAACTGCATGAATTTAAATAACTTTTAAATAGAGCCACGCTGTATCCCTCATTCTACTTCAAGATCTCCTCCATCCCTATTTAGAAAATATAGTTCATAGGGTATCGATCGCTTAGATTCATGATAAAAAGAAAAAAAGAAAGTCAGAAAATGAGATAGTTTCGCCCATTTCCATGATTCAGAGCCGAGCCATGTCTGGAGTTCCAACGGCAGTCCAGCATTCTACTCAATGCTAGTCCTACACAGCGGGTTTATCCCCGGAGGCACTGCGTAAATCTGGCGCGGAGTCCCCTGACATATCTCTCAGTTTTTTTAACCTTCAGAGTTTTTACGCTGCAAGAGGCACGAGCACTATTTGGGCATGCAGCAGATCTCTCGAGCTTACACTGAATGAAGGGCATGAATGATTTGAGGCGCCACACAGAGGGAATCCGGTGTCCTAAGTTGAGAGATGATCTATCATTAAACATTTTTGCACATCCTCTCCAGTTGTAGTCAAACCATACAAATGGGCAGGTTCGGAATGAAATCCGCCCGATCACCGGAGTGCGCAGAGCAGGCATGGCGCAGCCAGAACAGGTGCAACACGCCTCCGACACCTGGCTGCTGCAGTGGCAACCTTTACACCCAAAATCCGGTCTACAGTGGTTCTAAAACACCCTGAAAACAGTCCTGGCTGTGGGATCTAACGCGGTGACAAGCCCCTCTTCTTACCTGTAATCTTTGCAGATATCACTTCACAGCCGCAGCCGCATCGACACTGCGGATAAGAGGCACGTCCAGAGCAATCCCCAACTCCGTGTACTCCCCTCCAAAAATGGGAAATGCTTAGAATAATGTTATATCCTGATCAAACGGCTAGTCCACTTTAAATCCCCCGTGTAGAGGTGTAGTAAGACGGCGATTCCTGCACGTGAAGAAGAAATAGCAGCAGACTTCCAGCAGCATCCCCGATCAGTAGGACTCTTCTACACCGCTCTGAGCGCTCTGACACCCGGGAGCAGCACCTCCCATTCCCCGGCGAGGACGCACTTGGTATGCCGCTGGAAAAGCCGCTGCGCCGTATGGGATACCGCAGGAGGCAGTGCTTGTGTGCGTGTGTGTGCGTGTAGATGTGTGTGTGTGCGCGTGTAGAAAAAGCGTGTGTGTAGAGATGTGACTCAGTGCGGTGCTCCTGCTCGACTGAGGCGCTGAGGGTGCTGCAGCGGAGTGCGAGAGGGAGAGAGTGAGCAGGGGAGGGACGGAGAGAGAGAGGCGCGCGCTGCCTTGGAGTTTGCAGCCTCGCGGAGGATCTTGAGGCTCGGGAGGGACTGAGTAGATGGCGCTTTGCTCGTTGAAAAAAAAGAGACTGTTTTTGACCAGGGATCTGCAGTAACACCTCGGGTCTGGAGGGGGCTGCATTTGGGTTACATTTTCAAACATCAGACCCACAACAAACCAAAGCCTGCATGTTTACGATCAAACCTCTTTGAAACACATTTGCAATTTCTCACCTAGATCACACTGATCTTCAGCTTCAGCAACCTTTAACAAACACTTATAAAAAATCATTTTAAAAGTTGACTTTCAGGTAAAACGACCCCCCCTTTGAAAGTTCTGTGTCACCAACGAGACAATATGACAGAGGATGTGAGATTAAACAGAGTTTATGCTTTGCAAAAAAACATAGGTTTACGCAAGGCAACGCATCAACCCCGCTGCGAATGGGATTTAGCAATGCCAAAGGGGAAATTTACACAAATACGCAACAATACGGGGGTGAAATGATCAGATCATAGGATTTGAATATCTAATCTCAGGATCGCTGAAAAAGATAGAGATTAGGGGAACACTGCAACATAATTACGACACTTGCATAGATGTAGGGGATTAGAATCTGCATTTTTGTTCTTTGATGATCTTTTAATATGCTCCAGGAGTTTATCCTCCCCCCATATATTTTAAGCAATTAATATTCTAAAAGGCCTAATTATGTAATGATGTCTTTAGAGAAATAAGCGGTGTGGGGGTGCAGGAATAATGGACTTCTTCATAAATAGACTATTAAACCCACTCCTTGTCATCACATGAAGAAAGCTCAAAACAAACCCATCATCATCTGCTAAATATTGCGCACAAGATTGAGGTTTCTTTTATAACCATGTGAAGATAACATCCAAAGCAAGCCCGTCTTTCAGTTTGTTGCAAAACTCTATTGAAGGATGGAGGGTTTGGAGGTTTTCAAAGAAACCAAGTGCAGAAAAAACTACTTCATGGAAATGTGAGCACGCGCCCTCTGACCGTTTATCCTACATATCTGAACCTCAGAGGCAGAATGCGCTCGAGGGGGCGAGCAGGGAGAGGAGGATTGTGGGGAGGAATCCGCGCTTGCTGCTGCAGCATCCTCTCTCTCCCTCCCTCCCTCCGTTCGTCCTTCTCTCTGTCTGCACTCACTTCCACTTCCACAGGGGTTCCTCGCTTTGAAACACTGCATCAGAGCCCCACCTACAGGCCAAAGAAACTTTACAGCCACTTACACTGAGAAACACCAACGGACGACAGAGCCTCAGTGTCTAATCCTGTGGTGCTCTGTGACTTTTTTTACTTCAATTTACAAGATTTTTTTCTTGCTATAAAAAAGAATATTACAAATGTATGAAGATACCTGCACTAAGTATGATATGCTCCAAATGTTGCACATCAAGACAGAAAGCCACTTCTCATGCCAATAGAACATGATTACTGCAACGGATACGCACAGTAGTCCAAAAAAAGATGCACAGCAGCCTGTCATTTGTCTTTCAGCTTTACTATCTATGATAACTGGCTCATGGGTGTTTCAGCATGCATGCATCTGACATAAAATAACACAATACCCGCACGTGATGCAGTTTATGAGTTGTAAACATGACGCTGAAAAAGTCGCTAAAATAAGCGTAAAAAACTCCTACTTACCTTAAATGTTATCAGCAGCTGTCTTTCGAACGATTTAAGACCAGTTTTCAAAGCCATGTCATTCATTTCAACCGGAAAAGTAAAGTTTTAAAAATTGTTAAAAGACGGAAAAGGGTAAATGCGCAGCTTCAAGTCACGTGACTGTAATCAAAAACACCTGTGTACTCGTTTGGCTTCAATGGCCAAATCTCAATGTCCTTCCTAAACCCTAAGCCCTGAGCCCTTCTTGACTTAATTGACGTCACCTGGAAAGTGATTGAGGGCAGGAGGCAGAGAGGGCTCCTAAATTTTATAATTGGGAATGGGACAGCACCTCACGACTTCTCACGTAACCTATATGACGTCATGTAGCTCACCTAGGCAGTGTTTAGAATCTTTATTGCACAATTTTTACTTTCCTCAAATTCAAGGGACTGACTGCCATGTGATCCAAGCTCTTACTGTACAGACTGCTTAACAACAACATTTGAAATATATACATATATAACTATAAATGTATAAGTTATACTGTTACACATATATGTGAAAATAAATAGATTTAGGCTGATTAAGGCTGTTTTCTACTTACAGCAAAACCTTTTTGTAAGGCCAAAATTGGTTCCACCTTTCATGCTTCTTGATTACCGTCACTCTTTTTAAAATTCCTGTTATGGCGTACATTTACCCTTCCATGCTCACAGCCTCCCCCAGGGAATCCTGTGTTTCACGTTACAATGCTATGAACTCTGGGTAATTCCCTTACGCTAAGTCTGCAAAAATGCCCACTTAGGGAAAGGGGGCATAAATGCCCTTAGCCCTCACAGACTGAGCGGGAACGCGCCTCAAAGTCAGTGAGTGTGTGAGGGTGCACATTGAGATTGGGCTATAAACATAAAAAAACGCCTTAAGCTAACATCATAGACTGTATAAAAGGCTATCACTCAGCCTGAAGGTATAACTTTTACTTTCTTATACCTTTTTAGTTGTTTAGAAAACTTTCCCCTATACTATTTGCACTATGATATATTTCTTATCTGCTTGTTAATGTGAATGCTGCTGTTGCACCAAAGGTGACATTAGGCTAGTCTCCTGCCTTCTGGTGAACAATTTTTCAAAATGTAATTTGTTATGTTACTTAATGACCTCAAGCTGAAGCTTAAATTAAGTTTAATCAGTTAGTGTGGAAGTCCTTAGTGGATATTCAATCATATTTTGGATTTTATCAGTTTTCCTTTGATAACAATAATTTTATCTTATTTTCTTGAAATCTCAACATAGGTGAACTTGAGGTGGTTTTTGAATGAGTGAAGTTCATTAAAGTTAGGGATGTGTGGAGGGAGTTCCATAGAGTCCGGGCAGCGATAGCAAAGGCTCTGTCCCCAAGGGTGCGGTGCTTGGTCTTGGTGAGAGGGGACAGGAGATTGACATGGGATGATCTGTGGCGGCGAGATGGGGAGTGACGTTTGAGGAGGTCGGTCAGGTATGAGGGGGCGAGGTTATAAAGGGCTTTGTAGGTAATGATCAGGATCTTGAGGTTGATTCGGTGCTGTATGGGGAGCCAGTGAAGATGCTGGATGATGGGGCAAACCACAGCATGTCATTCTGCCATTGCCCACACTAATGCAGTAAATAGAGCCTATTCCTATTTTTGGTTAGGCTTTTGTAACTTTACGGATATACAGAAAGTGTAAGTCCAGATCTCGAGAAAACAACTGAAATTAACTTATTGGAGGAAAATGGATATATTTCTGCATTTCAGCTCGGGGCATCTGAAAACTAGAAATGCTTGGCCAAACTAGACAAAGAATCTCCCCTTGGTGGGACTGGAGGGTTGTTTTATTTAAGGCTACATTTGTCCATGTTTTTAAAATTAATATTCAAAATGGGCTTCAATGTTTTTTGGCTAAACTCATGAAACATAAAAAGATGTTTATATCTAACAGTCAACTGTCACCTCTGCAGAAGACTGACCCTGTGTAAATCAATTCACATAATAAATCAACAATAGCTGTGTGCTTTTGGGTGGTTGCCATTTACTAAAAATCTCTTTGACGGGTCATTGATTTCAGCATGTCAGATCAGTGTCCATTTATTATACTTTGGTCCGAATGACAGACTCTCAGGTTATCTCTCTGAGTCATTTGAAGGTTGAAAATAGATAGATACAAACAACCTTATTGGCTTTATTTAATTATTCAATGCAAGTGTGGTGCTAAACCAACAGACTGTGGATCTCAATATCAGATAGCTTTCAAAGCACAGCAAATCAATAGTGCTGCAATCTACAGTGACAATAGTCGTTCTATGAGGGGTCACGATCACATGACCTTATGAAATTAATGTGAAGGTCACTGGTCCATGTAGAGATCAAACATGTTTGGGCCCCATGATAACAGGTCTGTTATTATGGTTTATCATCGGAGTTCCATATCTTTGTGCTGCACATGCATAAATTAATTCCAAGGACACTCTTGGAAGCTTGAACACACAAGATTTATTTCACTCTGTATTCCTTTTGTTTAATTATAGAAAAGATAACAAGACAATATTCATGCATATCAGACATTGTATTCAAAACAAATATTTAAATGTCAATCACTAAGATTGACAGAGAACAACTTACTGTAAGGGCAAGTCAGGTTTTTCAAGACCATACAGTAAAAATAAAGTCTTCTTTCATTCTTTGATTCAAGCCCAGGTCTATAATAAGAAAAATCATTGGTGTTGGTAAAAAAATCGAACCACAAAATGCAATTTTTACCATTTTTATCAGCAGATGGAGGTGCGCATATTTCAGGCAATAGATGTTGTCAAATGTCACATTTTCAAGGCATTATCAAGAACTCTTGTCTATGTTGGCTTGAAAAGTAAAAGGTCAAATATTCTCTCTTTACTTCAAAAACAGCATTTGGCAAAACAAACTGACTGAAACATCCATTAGTAGCTTCTTTTTGAGCTTCTATTAGTTTTACAAGGTTTTGCTCTGCAGCTGAGGTCGGCCTGTTCTTCTGTTTTTCTGACAGCTTGACCCTTATATCATAAAACTGTAGTTTAAAGGTTATAAGTGTCGTCATTCATGATGTCTGGGGCATATTTTTCTTAAAAATCAAGGTTTTAGATTTACTGACCATTGAGTCTAGTTATAAAGTTACCTTCACAACAAGATGTGTGAAGGATTAGAAGTATATAAAGGACAAAAGGATCTGCCAGTCCTCTGCTATGTAAAGGCTGGTTACATACATGTATGTTGGTGTCAGGTCTTGGTGGTTGTGTGTGTCACTCTGCAATACCCCTCCTAAATATTAGTCAGCAGTGGGATTTCTATGCTCGTCATATGACCAGTTCAAGGTCTCACTACATTCTCTGCTTTGTTGGAGTTGGAGCTGGTAAATGTTGAGCAGCAGTTCATAATACTGAAGTTATTGCAAAGAGGACAAGAGAGAAGTCGAAGCAGATTAAATGTATGGTCGCTGATTTGAATATTGTGAATGCAGGAAATTATGATGCTTCCCAGCAGACCAATCACAGCACTTGTAGTTACATTTTTGAGGAGGTGCACGTCAGTCTACAGGGCTATGTGAACATACGTTGTATACTGTGGCGTAGATTTGACGCAAAAATATAAACCAGCTAATGTATAGTAAGGGGTTTGTTATGTAAATTACAGTGTGAGTTAAGTGAAGTTATCTTGTCTGATATGTTTCAGCCACAGTGTCAACAGGCAGAGGTGAAATGTACTGGACTCCTTTCCGCAGATTGATTTGCTATGACATGTTCTCAGGTTGTCTCTGTTGTTGCTTTTCACTGTTATATAGTGTTCTGACCAATCAGGATCAAGTATTCAGCACAGCTAGGTAATAAACATGTTAAAGTAGGGACATGAATGTGTCACTAACAGTCTAGTAAACGTGGTTTTGTTTTGAGAAAGCCTGCATCTGTGAGGGCAGAGGCGGATTCTAGCCCGGTGCTTGTCTCTTTATTGAAATGCACTGACCAATCCGACTCCCCCATTTGTCTTGCAAATGAGATGATGACTTATGGAGGCAACATGAATAGCTTTGATGAAGCCTCCTTTTTAATGCAGTCGAGTGGGTCGGAGGGAGGTGCGCTCGTGTATCTGTGTGTCTGTGTGGATCCTGTTGCCAGCTGGCATGGCGTTATTTCAGCATCTCTCCTCATCTTGCCGATTTGAGTGTGTGTGTGTGTGTGTGTGTGTGTGTGTGTGTGTGTGTGTGTGTGTGTGTGTGTGTGTGTGTGTGTGTGTGTGTGTGGCATGTGTGTGCTTCGCATGTGTGTGTGGCTGTACATAGGCTAGCAAAGCTTCCTTATGAATCAACTCGGTGAACCCCATTTAAACACAGCTGTACATGGTTTATCCAAAGCCTGTGGGGACGCAGAGATCACCCCACAGTGGGTACAGTGTTCCCGGGGGTCCTCCCCTTTACCCCAAACACACAAACAGGGTTTATGTCTACACACACACACACACACAAAGTATCACCCACATAATAGACATTCATCACACATCTGTCACTGTATATCCCTATATTCTTGCAAGAAAGCTAAATCAAGCGTACAAAGCGTGTGTATATTCGCTTTATGGTCAATTTACAAGTCATTTCTATCCTGGGGATGATAATATTTATGAGCTGCCAATGGTGATGCTGGATTTAGTGTGTCTATCTTCATAAAAGTGTCTTCCATTCTCCTCCACTCTCCCAAAGCCTCCTGGTTTAAATCACATTGAAACACTGGATATGTCAGCCTCATCCATGATATCTCATTTTCCTAGAAATCTATTAGCGTGTCGCCAAGCTAATGAAGTTTTATGCGCTGTATGGACGCAATGAATGACACTCTGATATCCCATTGATTTGGATTGTAAATAGGTTTTCAATTTTCTGTCCGTTTTGTGAGCTAGTGGATAGTAAATTATATTGAAGCTGACATTTTTGTATATTAAGTGTGTGTGTGGATGGACGGTTGTGTTGAATATGTCAGTCAGTCATATAATTAGTTAGTTTGCATATTGATGACTTACTGTGTTTTGTGTAAATGTGTGTTTCACTTTTTCTTCCATCATGTCCTGTGTGTGTGTTTATTCAGCCATGTATCATCTCTATCAGCCTCCCCATCAGGATGGCAGCTGCCTGTCTGTCTGTCCATGTCGCTGTGTATGTGTGTTGGCCAGGTGAGTCAATGTTTTGCCAGCCGTTACTCCAGAGATCCAAGCTCATGTCCATGGAGATCTAGACCCAGCCACCCCCACCGTGCCTCTCTCTGTCCCCATAGAATTAAACTCTTCCGTTGGGAAGGGCGCTGCAGATGGTCAGGGGGTGGAATCTGGGGACATGTATTATACATGCAAAGAGCCGTAGAGACCAAAAACAAAGATAGAATAAAATCAAGTTTACAGTTCCTCCTTTAACACCCCCCTACCCTCTATAGTAGCTCCGTATCCTTTTACATCCAGTGCCAACGTCCAGTGCCAAACCAGGAAGTAAAAAGAACAGTGTGTAGGTCTGGGTGGTGGAGGGCTTTCAGCAACAGACCTTCATTCACCTTTTTATCACCTCCACTCTCTCTTTTACCATAACCCTATCCATGCCTTTGTGTTAGTTTAAAAGCCTCAAACTGTGTTGCACATGATTCACGGTTTTGCTGATTCACTGCAATAATGACGCTGCCACTGGGGACATTTATTTTCTTGTATCTTTCTTCCTCTCAGTCTTCAACCACAAAGACTACAAATGATGGCCAGCTGATCCCCAATATGCAGGTGTTCTCCACCTGCTTGACAGGAAACAAATAGTCTCTATTTAATTCCATTGCAGAGAAGCAAACAAAACCAAACATGAATTTTCACTGTGAATTTGAATAACAAGTATACCGTCTGGCTCAAAATACTCAAAATATGTGCAGGGTAAGGAAAAAGAAGAGGGATACATTGAGCGTGTAACAATCAATCACAGTATTTGTATACATTGCGCAAAATCAAAAGCTGTCTCATGAGCAGGTTTAAACTGTGCTCTTTGTTGTATTATAGACAGACCCAACATTACTCCACCAATGAGCAAGCACATGGCAGCAGAGGTGAAAAAAAAAAAAAGATCCAACATGGCAGCATATGTTCCTCCAAAACCTGTATATATTGTCCAGCATTAATGTTGCCAACCCAAATATGTAAGCTACCTATGCCATGGGCACCTATGCCATGGGCACCTATGCATCCTTATACCACCATGGATGCTGGCTTTTGAGCTGTCTGCTGTTAAAAAGCTATGTCATCCCTCTTCTCTTCAGTGCAGAGGATGCTGTATCCATGATTTCCAAAAAGAATGTCAAATTTTTCAAATTAGGTAGAAATACGGGTGGGAATCGAAAACCGGATCCAACTTAGAACCGGTTCCAATTGATCAATTCCATCCGAATTGTACACCTCAAATGTTATCGATTCTGAATAAAGATTCATTTCTCAGCATGACGTCACGTCGCGGTACGTTACATTACGTCACACACTCCCCCAGAGGAAAAGCGTTTTCCTCCAGACGAAAATGAGGCACAGAGAACAGGTAAAATACCTCCGGGATGACCCCTGGAGGAAAAGCGTTTTTCCTCTCCAAATTCAAAGTCTTTTCCTCCAGGCTCAAGGGGCCACGTCCGGACTCACACGGCCGAAAATGAGGTCAACCTATTGTTCAGTATGTTCAAGTTGAATATGTTCATGTTCAGTCTTGTGTAGACATAATTTTGGAAAAAATAAAATGGTTCCTTTTGGTACGGAGGACTGTAGACATTGATAAAATCTTATCAATTCCCACCCCCAGGTAGAAACCTTGAGCAGGACCTGAATCCTTGGTGGACACCCATCTGTCGTGAACAAATGGGCTGATTAAGTTGGATAGAGGTAGAGACAAAAAGAGGGAAATGGATGGAGACAAACAAACAAGACATCCTGATCGAAAGGGAAATGAACAGAAAGAAGACTTATAATAGCAATGCAAAAATTAGGGGTAGAAATACGAACACTCAAGTAGGTCAACAGCAGCAGGCTGAAAAGCCACTCAGACATCTCCTGACTACAACCTACAGGAGCAACTTGTTTTAAATGGCATTAGGACATTCTTTTCTCTCTTTCACATGGCAAGAAAAATGTAACGAACCAAGCTAGACTGTCAAGTGTGAGAAGGCGTATTTAATCCACTCATTTAACCTCTTTGGTTTGGTCAAACAGAGGAAAACGCACACACCAACACACTGATTGAAATCCATGCCTGTGGTTTGTTCATATAATCTTTCAACAACTTGACCAGAAGCTTTCAGCACTACATCGACTGGCACAGTTCCACCTAACAGACTATCACTATTCATCTTTCCATCTCCCTTTGGAAAGCATCCAAAATGTATTAGTGTGCAGAAGCTTTATTTTGAAGGTCCGTGTCTGCTGCTATTCTTGTCATGTGATACTTATCTGTCCTGATTTTCTCGGCTAACTGAATCAGTATTTCTAAGGATGTTTTCGTGCATGTAAGGAGTTTATTTTTGGTTCTGTGACCTGCAGTAAAACCATGCTAAAAAAATAAATAGATACAGCCTCCTGCGCAAACTGCAGTCTGCACACACGTGTCACTTAGAATGAGTTTGACATGTGTCTGAATCTATCATGTTGGATACTCGGAGACACGACAGTTTCTCGAGGACACAACAAAAGAAGTAAATCGCAGACTCAGGATGCACAAAAGTTTGCTGCTTAAAAAACAGCTTTGAACCATCTCCATGGCATTTAATCTCGATTATATCCATACATGATGATGCATGATAGCGCCGGTAATAAGATGGAGAGGCAGGAATAGGAGGCGAAAACATCAAATTATCCGCAAATGTTATTTTCAGTGTTAATTGATTGAACATGGAGGGAACACATTTACATTTTAAATTGATCATTGTCTCCCAAGTCTGACGGAAGAGCTGCAAATGGGGTGATTATGCATGCATGAATACATGTCATAAACACGCTGTGTCATTGCACTTTGCAAGAAAGTGTGTTACCATAAGCAATGAGTGACAGACTATATCATATTCATTTTGCATGGAGGTTTTGCTGCACTTTTGTAAACAGACAACAACTGAGAATGTTCTGGCATGAGGACAAAAGACTTCATTGCAGCTATATTCGACAATGTTTTGCACCAAAGCTGAGAATACACGACTGAGGAGAAAACATAACATCATGTTGCTATAATCTGTCAGCGCCGAATAACAAGACACAAACACAAACGTATACACACAAAGAAAAAGTTTGATTTACAAAAGCTGAGTGAGAGTGCAAAGTACAATGCACCAAACAAGACATCCAGGCCTGTTTGTCGACAAAAATGCAGGGGAGCACCTTTACTGAAACACGTCAATGGATGCCAAAGATGCAGCGTTTGTTGTTTGCACGTGCGGTCACGGTGACTAAAGAAATCTGTTTTAATGCGTGTATCCTTGATCCAGTCTGAAAATCCTTCATCAAATCATTTGTGTTGCAGTTGTAGTAATACTTTCTAATCCTACTCTGTAATTCTTCTGATACCTCTACGATAAAAGAAATCCCACGAATACAAATCAAAAAAGTATAATGTATAAGCTTCAATATAGATTAAGGTCAGAGGGGGAGTTCGTTCAGTTATTCCACAATGACACTGCAGTAAGACTTTGGTGGAAAGATTAAAAGCAAGTACATTGCAACATAAAGCCTTCCCTGAATTACCAAGCTATGCCTTTTCAATTCCACCAACTCAAGAGTAGATTTTTTTGAAGCAATCTGACTCGCAGGCAGAGAAGATTTGCAGCGGTAAAAGGTGAAACTGAGATTTCTGTGTACAGTTGTGTCACAAATAAAGGGTTAGAAAATAGCTTCATTTCAGCTTCCATTGCAGAAGGAATTATGTAAACTAGTCTAAAATACCTGCCAGATTCATCCAAACCACACAGCACACCATTCATGGGCATCTGATGATTCTGACACCATGTTCAGCAAAATACAGGCGCATATTTAATACACCTACACAGACAGAGACATGCATACAAGCACTAAAGAAATCACATGAACACATACAAATCCTTGAAATGTCATCAATTTACAAAGGGAAGCATTCACACATAAAGGATACATACAGCAGTGTTGAGCTGCTGTGGAGGGTAAATCCTTCCCATTGTTTAACCACCTCTCATATACTGGAATAACAATAGAACGACATTCTATGTGCCTTTATACATACAATAGACCTCTTAATGTTTCAAAGCAGGTCATCTCACACAGGTACTTTTGCACGCTGCACACAAAGACATGTTTACAGTTTAACCTATTAGTGTTGTACAGGAATTAGTACAAGTGCACCCCCACATACAACACATGAGTTCATATGGGGTATGAAGCCCTCTCGAATGAACCGGTTGGCTAGCTATAAACAATAGAATGTTGATTACATTTTGCTTTAGATTTGTTGTTAAGTCAAGAAGACCTTTGAGTGCAACTTACATGGTATAACCTTGAGTTTTATGAAGTTTTGCTTTGGTACATAGTGTAATCCAAGTGCAGCCAAATTTAAACCTCAAATCTTAAACCTACTACTGCTCTTAAAAAGACTGACAGCTCTTTTAATTCAGAGATGAATGCTACATAAAATCTATATCTAAATTATTAATACTGCCTGATACTGTAGGAGCTGTAATTTTTGTGAACACAGCACTAAAAGTGGTTTCAAAGCTACTGATCAGATAAGTGGAGCATTAAATGTTGAAATTCATGTTTTTAACATTTAAACTACTCAGTTTCCTCATAAGAATTATTTTCTAATGCAAATCCAATAATCAATCAATGAATCTTTATTTATATAGAGCCAAATCACAACAAATGTTATCTCAAGATGCTTTTACAAACAGAGCAGGTCTAGACCGTACTCCATGTTCAATTATTAACAAAGGAACAAAGACATGACTTACAAAGCAGTAACCAAAACCGCTCCAGTTTACCTGGAACCCCTCATCCAGGTCTACTGCCCTTCTCGCCCGCTACCCTCAGCCTCTGAAGAGCGCCTAGTGCTTCCAGTACATAAGGCCTCAAAATCACTAGCTCTTCTCTTCTGTTGTCCCTAAATGATGGAATGAATTGGCCAACTCCATTCGATCTGCAGAGTCCCTCTCTACTTTCAAAAGACAGCTAAAGACTCAGCTCTTTAGGAAGCACTATGCACTTGGCTAGACTGTTCTCCACTGTTGTCCCCAGTGGCAGACCATGTTGTCCAGCTACAGTTGACTCGCACTGTCCTGCTCTACTCTGGGAATCACTGTTCAGCTCTTGAGTGACCCAGCACTTGGTACTCTGGTCATTATTGTGGTGATGTTAATTGTTGATGATGATAATGGAAGGTCTTAAATGGTTTGGTTGCTTCATTGTAGATGTTCCTTATTTTATTATTCAATAAATAAATAAACAAATAAATAAATAAAAATCCTTACTTACTTTTGTGCATTGCCTTTACACTGCTTGGCAGTACCTGCACCCAAATTGACTTGAAGCACTTTGTTACTCGTACTGATCTCGTTTCCTCTTGTCTAGATCTTTGCTTGTGTTGTTCTTGTTCTCGTATGTACCTCACTTTGGATAAAAGCGTCTGCTAAATGACATTATAACATTGTAACATTGTAACATTGTAAAGACCCCAGTCCCCTCTTACTGACAGGACTCGATCTTATCACATCTTAATCCACCATGAGCATTGCACCTCGCAGTATTTAGCTAGTTACAGCAGCAAAGAAAAACGTCCCTTTAACAGGCAGAAACCTTGAGCAGAACCAAACTCATGTTAGACAGCCACCTGCCTCCACCGAGTTGGGGTTGATCTACAAATCTACAAAGTGAATACATTTAGCTTTATTTGATTTAGTATGGTAATGTTATAAAATGACTTTTCTGGTATGTGACACAATCACATATCTGTATAATGTTCATTGACAATGAGAAAACATGAGATATTGCACTTTGATATCAGTTGCAATTACAGGGTAAATATGATATTGAGGTATTGGTGTAATACTAAAAAAATTAGACCAAAATTCTTTATACATACATATGAATAAAGTGTATTGGTTTAAATGTCTATGCACAATGTATGGAAGTAATATTAAAAAAGTCACAGTGTATATTAGTGTCTTTCTTTTACTGTAAGACTATGGGGGTACTATCTACAGGCATGCTGCTGCTTCCGCTCTCTAATCCCTGGACTCAGTCTATCACTCAGCTCTTACATTTGTAACTGGGGATCCCTCTGACTCTCATCATTTTATTCTGAACAACCAAGCTGGTCGCTAAACTCCGGCACAGAGGTGTGATAAACACTTTAATCTCTTTACTTTCAAATCACTGACTTAATGTTCACCTCCCTATAGAACATCTATGCTGAATTGGATCAGTGGGTCCAACCAAACTCACTCCTCTGGCTGTGTAATGCTCGAGGTCTCACTGGTTTACTCTGAACTTGGTAAAACTGCGTTACAATTTTGGGCTCCGAGCATGTGGAATAATTTACAATAGACTTCGAAGATTGACACTCATTTCTCTTGGACAATCTAACACAATTATTTCAAATCATTCTTTTGGTTTTGTTTTGATTGTACAGTTTTTGTATGATATCATTGTCAGAGCTGAGTCCATGGAGGGGATGAAGCTTGATATCACTGTCAATGAGGAGAACCTCGAAGAATTTCAAGGTATTTGAAAGGGTGTGGATGTGGTTTCGGTATGTCCAGATCCAGCCTCAAGTGGACTCTCGTTGAGTTTTTAGCACTTCAGAGGTTGCCACTAACAAAGCGGCTTACAAAGTTGTGCTAATAAAGTAATCTGGTTCTCACATAGTTTCCTCATGTCTTTGTTATGACCAACCATGGAACCAGCTTTAATGTCACAGAGGTCCAGTTTGTACTTTCTCTCTCTCTCTCTCTATTAGTTTTTAGGGTTACAGGACATGCTGTCTGTCACTGTATACAGTATATAAATTAAGAATACTTAGAATAATGATAATTTAGATGGGCGAGCTTCATCATTGTATATACTGTGCTGTCTGACACTTTGCATCATAGAAATCTGAATTACAATTAAGTTCATTTTTCCCTGTTTTTTAGAAGAACTAAACAAAACTAGTAATGACTGGGGGCACCGTTGGACCAGCAGTCTAAGCGTGCGCCCCATGTACAGAGGCTATAGTCCTTGTTGCAGCAGTCGCAGGTTCAAGCTCTGACCTATACCATTTGCTGCATGTCTTCCCCCACTCTCTACCCCCCCCCCCCACATTTCCTGACACTCTCCAGCTTTCCTATCCAATAAAGGCCAAAAAATACCCCAAAACATAACTTTAAAAAAGAAGAAGGTCACATTACATATAAAATTGCTTCAAGACAAGTTTTTGAATTACTTAAAATGATGAGAACACAGGCCATATGCAAATTTAAGGGTTTTAAAGGAAAGAAACGAAATCATAATTTCACATCACCTTAAACTTTTAGTGAAATGTCATTGAGTAAAAATTGCGAGCTGGGAGATTCCTGCTTTTCTGTGCTATGCCATTCACATCACCATCATGAAGAATAACAATAATGTGTGTCATAATCCTTTATATATCAAGTATATTCACTTATATATAGTGTCACTATCAGCAGAAACCTTGTATCTCCATATTTAATCATTACAATTTCCTTTCATTAATCTATGCTATTGATTTCTAAAATACAACAGATGTAAGTATTAAAAGAGGTTGTGGTTGAATATTATGTTGTGTTTAGTTACATGAAAAACAGGCTTTTTTACTTCCTATACCTAAGTCAAGGATTATGCCTGACCACAGAAGGGGATCAGGATGCAAAAGAGCCTCTGGTGTCTCAGGCCTGCACTTGATAGGGCTGTGTGGTACAAAAATGTCAAACCACATTCATTAGAGAACTGCTGTCTGGTCACTATCCAGGCAGAGAGTTCATATCTCATCAGAACATGATTATGAAAACAAGCTATACAGTGGCTTTAATTGAGCTACATATGATCCCACATCAGTTTAGTGTTGTTCTGTACCAGCAAGACAGAACAATATTGATTTATGAGGACCATGAATGTGCACGGCTCAGATTGTGTTTTGTGATGGATACATATAGAAACTGATTGGTCCATCTTTCCATCAGTCATACTTAATTGAGTGACTGAAATAAGCTATGATGTGCACTGCAGGGTAACACTACAACCCTCTGCAGTGAGCCTACTGGATTTTTTACTCTACATTGTCTCTATTCCAAAAGTTTGATGCGCCACAGTACACACATAAAGAAGAAGGTCTACATCCGCTTGCACCTAAACTCACAAAAGATGAAGTGGATGAAAGAGAAGACTTCCACAAGCTGACAAGCCGAAGATTAATCCATCTTTCCCAGGCAGTCACTCCCACTCCCTCCCTCCTCCCGGCTCTCCTTCCAGCCTCATTGTTTTCAATAAAGTGTCAAGACTGGCCATTTTATAATCACATTTGTGACTTGGGATCTGGAGATTCAGATGCAATCAATGTCTATTAGAATCACAGGGTTATTGATTGAAAGAGGAGAGATGGTGTGAGCGATGTCTCCCATTTCCATCCTCACTCTCGTCCTCATACAGAATGTACACATATTTACACTGTGCAGAAGCTGAGATCTATACTCTACATCCCTGTGTACAGGCTGCTGTAATTGGAGCATCTTACTAGGTTGGAAATATTCATGATTTGTGTGCTTGACAGGAAAAGCGAAGTGTAAAAATGTGCGCACCTGTGTTCTCCTGCAAGAAAAGAAAACAGAATATGGAGTAAGTCTATATAAAGTATTGATAGAGAGAGGAGAGTTGGCCCTTTTTGTGTGCCTCTATGGATTTCTTGCTCTACATTGTATATAAAACCTTACACACTTCTTTCTCTCTCTCTGTATAAATCTATGCATGTGAATTTGCATACACTAACCTTCTCAGTCAGAGTCTCTGCAGTGTTTCCACAAGGTGACTTTTAGGGGACAGTCTCACACACTCAGGATGTGGCTCTAGCTGCTGTTATCACCTGCCTTTGGAAACATCACCAGGTCTTATAATAGCTATGCTGCTAATATTGCATGCATGTGTGTTTGAGTTATTGCTAATGAACATCTGCTCAGCTTGTTGGCATTGTGTTCAGAAATAGGCAACTTTGGCTCAAAATTGATAAAAAAAAAAAGATCCCAGCCAACCGCCATGTTGGCCAAATGACACTCCTGTGAGGAGTTTTTAGCTTGTTATGACACAAACTGAAATTAATTTTGATGTCTTAATTTGATCTGCAAAAGCAAACCAGACCATCAGCAACACGATTATTGCTTTATAGTTATTTTTAATGCCTGAAACAGCTGCCACGGGGAAGATGTCAGACAAGGCAATAAACAGCATGCTGCAGTAACAGCCTTCTTTTAACATTTTCCACAGCAAAGACCCAGATAAATGAGTGTTTGGCTGTTAAAAAAACACAGGATGAGATTTATTTTATGACAAAAAAAAGCTAAGACATGTGTGGGACAAAATGAGTAAAGATTTCAGATGTAATACTTTCTCCACAGGAAGTGTACTCAAAAAAACAAAGTTCCTCACAGGAGCTTTAACTATTGAAAAATGTTTCCAATACCAAGGTGGAGAGAGAGAGAGTGGGCAACTGATTAACTTATAAAGTAAAGAGAGAGAACTGGAAAAGACAAAAAGTAGTGAAAGTGAAAAATAAGGTGCCATTATCTGATTGTCCCACAACAGTTAGACTCTAAAGAACTTAAGGACATGTCCTCACCTCCGTACAAATGCAGAGGTGCTTCTGCTACTTCTTCCTTCCTGTGTGTGTCTCTGCTCCGCCTTGTGTCAAAGCCACTACAACACTAAAGGCTGATTTATACTTCTGCGTCGGATTGACAGTGTAGCCTATGCCGGAGGTCCGCATAGCTCCCGTACCTACGCAGAGGCCTACGCACGTAGCTGACGTGCATCTCCTTCAAAATGTAACTACGTGTAGAATCGACGCGGACTGCAAGCCCCGTGATTGGTCCGCTCGGTGGCATTGTGTTTCCCGCATTTACAGCACTTCCGGGATCCCGGACATCGGCCGCTCATAGGCCGTGTATTTCATCTCCTCCTCTCTATTCTTCATGTAATCATGTCTGTATGATAAACAGCAACATGTGTAAACTGTAGATTAACATAACACGCTCTGAATCTCTGTAGAAAAGTAAACAGGTCGTAGCGAGGCCGAAAGCAGGTGACCGGCTATCAGAGAGACCGCACTGCCCTCAAGCGTCTAGGAGGAGAATTGCTGCGAGACACGGACAACTACATCGACGCAGAAGTATGTGGTGCTCATGTCTGCGTCAGCCCCTGCTGCGTAGGGGAGACGCAGAAGTATAAACCAGCCTTAACTCTTCTCATTTCCAGTCAGGCGCATACTGAGGTTTATTGGGTCCTTTTAGCATCTAAAAAGGACACACGCTACATTTCTGTCTGATGTGGACAGACCAAGCGGCAAACTCCGGTCTCAAACGATGAAGCCAATGCAGAAGTGATATAAACTGCAATACATCGAAAATCTGCTTGAGGCTGGCTGCAGAAACACCGGAAACCACATAGATATGAATGGGAAAAAGACGATCTTTGCAGCATTAATAAACATGTTTACAGCCTGGTTCAAAAAACGGCATGGCCCTACAACGCTAATCTCTCTAATGGCACACACTGTACGGGGGGTGAATTTTTTTCTAACATGACGGTTAAGAAGATATTAAGATTATGATTTTTGCCCAAATAAGGACATGACTGACGTGACTCCAGGTCGGGAACACACAGCCATTGGCTAAGAGACTCACACTACGTCACACTCTGCCTAGTTGAGTTCCGCATTACCAATATGGCTGCTGCCGTCGATTTGCTTCAAAACAGCTCTTAGGAACAGATGGGTGACGTCACAGATACTACGTCCATATTTTATACAGTCTATGGGACAGACTGAGTGCAGAGGAGAGAAACGGGGATGTCACCCCGTCCCTGTATGTTTTGTATTAGTCTCAACCTGCAGATTGTTCACACCCCTCCACATCCCCTCTGGATTATGAATGATAAATCCGAGAAATCATTTAATCTTGGGTCTACACATTATTTTTTGGAATTACCTGATTTATTTTGCCTTTCATTACTATTAAGGGTAAGTCAAATGTTGATCTGTGTTCAGTGAGTATTTGTGTACCAACACAATGTGCAGGTTGGAAATACAAAATACAAAGATTAAACATTTGTGGTGCCCGGGAGCTCAATTTTTGTTGCCATGGTATTAAAACAGATATCGATGTCATTTCATTGATTGGAGTTTGAAATTCTGGTATCTCAGCAACTCTAGTAAGAGCTCAAAAATATCCAAAGTGTTTCTTATTTTGTTGCAGGGGGATTTTACCTTTGGTACAATTGGTACAATTCATTGAATTCCTTCAAAGGCACTTTACTGTGAGTCACTGACATATTTGCCTGAATCACAGCTTTTTTAATGTAAACTTTATTGTCAGTAGTTTGAGAAGATATAAATTCTGTTCAGATGATTCGACTCTATGAAGATGATCTCTGTTTTATACCTTTAACAAATGACAGAGATTAGACAAAATATAACAACTAAGAACAACAAATACGTGTCCAACTGTAGACTTTAGACACAACACATTTTAAAGATCTTGAAGAAGAGAACTTCATGTGTAAAAACTTTGTGTAAGGATTACATTTAAGTTAGAATAAGAGTTAGGGCTGGAGGTTTTATGGAAGTTATGTCACTGAGTTGTCTTAAGAAAGAGGTCCAAAATTCATGTGTGTGGGCATTTCTTGTGTGTGTGTGTGTGTGTGTGTGTGTGTGTGTGTGTGTGTGTGTGTGTGTGTGTGTGTGTGTGTGTGTGTGTGTGTGTGTGTGTGTGTGTGTGTGTGTAGGTGTGTAGGTGTGTGTGTGTGTGTGTTAAACAGTCCCATGACGTCTCATTAAGTGTGAAGTCCTTCTGTAGAAGAATAAGGAGAGCCGGACACTGTGCTGCAGTCTGCACTCAGCATGCCAGTCACACACAGGAACCCGTTGTGTGTGTGTATGTGTGTGTGTTTGAAGGAGAGTCATACACATCCAAATCACAGTTACAAAAAACATGATCTGTTTTTTTTCTTCTTTTTCCTCACACTTCTAAAAATCAAAAGTACAGGCACAGTCACACTGACTGGGACACACACACAAAATGTACAAATTCTGACATGGATTTTTGTCCCCAACTGCTCAAGGAGGCAAGCCTCTGGGAAAGGGACAAATTCAACCAAAGAATGGGAACACCCATTGTTCGAACTGACATAAACATACACACACTTCATCACACACACGGACAAGAACACACACTCTCCCGGTTAAATGGAAATAGCTTATTGACTGTGCAGTGTTTAAAGCCAACTTTGTGTGTGCGAGAGGCTGTTGATTTAGTCACTGCACGCTGCTGTGCACTGTCTCCTTAATGGAATAATTGAGTTTGGGGCTTCTATTGACATAAGCATGCATGTAAAAAGACACACACACTCACACACACTAATAAATGCAGATGGACAGAGAAATCTGTGGACCCAATTCATTGTGATCATTGATAAGAATCCCTTGGATTTGTGTTATTTGAATGGAAATGAAGCACAGGATTATGTTTGGTTACTGTCTTGGGGTGAAATGTGCACGTTTCCATGAAATGGAATTTGTGGAAGTCATTTGTGAGACGACTGGGAACAACAACGCATTAATGAGCACTTGTTTGATTTGGGAATTGGAAAGTGGAACGTCTTTTCTTCATGCTGATTTGCTCTGTTTAGTAATAAAGTAAATACTCTTTATATGCATGTGTTTTTTCCCCTTTATTCTATCCATTCTTCTTTCTCTCTTTCTTTCTGCCTCAGGTTGTTCTTACCTTCATTCTTAAATCAAATCTTCTGAACCGAGGCAGGAAAATAAGATCTAAGACAGTAGAAAGACAAAGAAGGTAAATGAAGGAGAGATGACATGAATCTTTTGTGCTGCTTTCTTTCTCTCTGTCAGTCGATGAACGAGGGAGTGGGGAGGGGGAAAAAAACAAACAAAAGGAAGATAGGCTGCGCTCCTCCATCTCTCCTCAGCCTCCCGACAACTCCACAGCAATCGATAATCAATCCCTAATCTCTCTTATCTCTCTCACCTTCTCTCTCTACCTCTTTTGCTCCATCCTCTCTTTCCTTTCAAGCCCCTCTCATGTCACCAGCTAAGATATTGAACCTGCTGCAAGGCCTTCCACACCAACACACAGATGCAGTTTTGAAGCACAGACGGATAAATACTAGTTAAATCAAAACAGCTACCTTTTAACACAATCAAATAAGAGTAACATTCCAAGAATCTGCACATACACTTATACTGCAAACTGAAACAAAAACTCAAGTTTTTGAGTTACATGACCTAGAAAGCTAAACATTATTGCCTTCCCATACAAGATGTTACTTTCATCATTAATCTACACTGACCTAGAACAAACAGCTAATGCTACATCTCACAGCAATCAACGCTCTGCAACTAGTTTATTCAATCCAAACAAAAGTGTCAAAATTACATCCTGACGTTTTATATACAGTAGCCCGACTATTTCTTGACTAACTGTTTACTTCCTGGAGGCTTGTTGGTCACATGATGTTACCCAGCAACCAGTGCGGAGACCAGGAAGTTGCTGTTAGCAGTTTCTCTTGAAAATCACAACTTCTCATTTTTACCCCTTTTTTTTATTATTTATTGAACTAGTGTGATGAAAATGTTCATTACATAAGCCTTAAAGTCCTTGTGTGATTTTATCACCTGTACAGTTAAACTTGTGGTTTCATACTATGGCGCTTAAATTATGTGAATGTGGGCGAACTTGATAAAACCATAGACTGTATAAAATATGGACGTAGTATCCGTGACGTCACCCATCTGTTTCTGAAGCGCTGTTTTGAGGCCAATCAGTGGCGGGAGCCATATTGCTGCTGTCGAGCGATTATGACGTAAAGAGGCGGGCTTTAAGCCTCCTAGCCAACAGCTACAGTGTTCCCGCCTGTCAATCAAGTCAGCTGTGCCTCTCATTGGAAGACTGGTAATCTCAATATCTTCGTAATTGCTGCGTTAGAAAAAAATTCACCCCCTGTACAGTGTGTGCCGATCGAGAAATGAGCTATCCAGACTACACTCGTCTGTTGTACCAGGCTGTAAACATGTTTATTTCTGCTGAAAGATTGGCTTTTTTGAATTGGTGTGTATGTGGTTTCCGGTACCTCCGGAGCCAGCCTCAAGCGGATCGTTGATGAACTGCAGTTTTTAGTACTTCCACATTGGACTCATATTTTTAGACCGGAGGTTGCCGCTAGGATAAAACATACCCAGTAGTAGATTATATTATTTCACACATATACACATCACATCCTCACAAGTAGATTCAACAACCAAGAGGTATACAGGCAACTGCAAGCTAGAAAAACATGGTTAAGAGGTAGAGGCTGACACTGCATGTGTTTAACAGGAAAGCAGGAGTACAGAGCAGCTCCTGTGCAGAAAGAGTTTCTGCCTGAGAGAGAGTGCTACAAGGAATATACACTTGGGCTGGAACTGCTGCTCTGCTCTCGAAGCTGAGTTCTGCTTGTTCGAATCAAACAACTTTTCACAATTGAAGCACTGACCCTCTTATGATTGGTCATCTTTCAACTCAAATGCACCCAACATGACCTCTGTACTTTACATTTTAGTCCCTGAACCTTGATTGGCCGCTGTCGTTAGAAGAAGCCTGAGTTGGGATAAGTGGTGACAACAGAGGCAACCTCCAATGTGAGGCAAACTTACAAAATAAAATCAAGTAGACACGTCCAGTTTAGGGTGTTCCTCACTTGACTGACTCCTTACGACCAAATTCAATCAGGTCCAGTCCATCTCCGATCCATCACAGAAGATCTGATAGGTTTCTATTCTAGTCAATGTTATAACTTCCACCAGATCCACTCTGTTGTGTTCTGGATGCGTCTTTGATTCAGCAGGTTGGCGCCCTCCAGTTCAGATACACAAGACTTCTATTTTAGCCGTATGCTGGAGCACCACGTGTAAATCTCAACAGAGAAGATCCAGCGAGACAGGAAGTCAGGCACCAAAACAAAATTTTAAAATCCGGTTAATTTTCAGAATAAAACACTCTTTGTTATCGCCAGTTTTTCACTTAACTACAACAACAAACCGTCATAGTGAGCAAAGCCATGGTCAGAGGTTTTCAGAGGCCAATAAAGACAACATGGGTGAGAAGAGGAGGAGGATAGTCATTGGTGGTCTTGCTCTGTGCTTTGTTCTAATAACGCAGCTGTTGGGTGTTGACGAATCAGGACTGCAGCAGATCGGAGACAGATTGAACAGGGATCAAGTGGAAGTCCGATGTTAAACCCACCTGGCCAGCGTACACCTGTTTACCTTACTAACATATCCCTTTTCCCTACACATATTTAGCTAGCTAGCAAACTGCAAGATGTATGACTTTTCTTTCAAAATGCTAGGAATCCCAGCCGTTTCGGATAAAACTTGTGTAGTTTTCAGAGCTCTATCCTTTGCCATCTTAGATGTGATTGATGTTGAATATGAGTGTCTTCTAAGAAGATTATTACAATATAATAGCCGCCTTTAAATCAAGCTACAAATGTAATATTCTTTGAAACATCCCAGGTTTTTATAATATGGTTATATTGGACAGCTCCTTACCCGACTGTTTATTCCGTTTCAAACTTGTAGTGTCATGGCAGGCAGCATGGTGCCTTTTATAAAGTGAGGTGGAGAGCAAAGCTAGTAGGGGGTAGCGGTGTTGTACACGCATGTCACATACGTGCCCTACTGGTGTTTGATTTTAAACGAGTAGCCTGAGTTCAAACATCTCTTTCATTTTGAAAAACGAGGGGAACGTGTCCTTCAATTGGTGTAAGAAATCACACCTTATTTAAAGGTATGAGGTGCACACATCTCTCTGCAGCCTGTAATGAGTGTGTAGCTGCAGCATCTGCTACAGAACTTCAGCGAGGCAGAAACAGCCGCCACACGCACACACAGTTTATATTTTAGGCAGCTTCAGGGTCTGCTGCTTAAATGCAGAAGCAATAAATCTACCTCTCCTTTACCTTCATGTTACTTCACAGGTGGATGTTGCTTTAGGAAATGTTAATCTGCCCATATGGACATGATAAAAGAGAAGAGAGAGATTAGTGGTTGACGGTGGAGGGGGGAAATAAAAGAACAAATGTGAGACAAGAGAAGAGGGATTGAGGTTGCCAGAGAACGAAAAGCATTAAATCCACCTGCTTTTGTAACATATGGACCCCTGCTAGCCTGTGATCAAAACCTCCCAGCTCCGCTGTACCTGCTGCCGTACTCTCCTGTATCTCAATCCTGGGTTTTCCCTCTGATCTGGGAAAGAGATAAAAAATAATCAGTTACAATTAAAAGAGAGATTGAAACGGGAGAGGATTGAAAGAAAAAGGAAAAACATTCCCCATGTTGTACTTTCACAGCTGGTTCAGGTGTTGACAGGAAACTGAATAAGAACAGTGACACTGTTAGCAGAAGCCACCTGCTGTTCTGGCATGAGTGTGTGCAGTTGTGCGAGTGTGTGTTATTCGGGAAGAAAAAGTGTCCCACTCAACACCTGTCCAGGAGCCAGCTGCAGCAAATTCACACTCATTTGCTTGCGGGAGAAGAATTTAAATAAGGACATAATATTATCTAAGCTGAGCTTCTTACACATCTTGTGGGGTTTATTACTCTGTGTGTGTATAGTGAGCACCTGCAGGTCAGTTTTCATGACAGGGGCATATGGCTGACAGAGCACACAAGCTTTCTACTTATTTTTTCTCCTCTTCCATCTTGGATCCATTTTCTTTAACTTCATGTGTCATGAGAAAACATCATGACACTGGGGCTGTGACAGGTAATATTACATCTGAAAATATGGTCACCTTTTGTAAGCTAGCTAACAGTACTAACCAGTGTTAATTTTGGCGGCTATTTTAGATTCAGTCTAAAAGTCTTGTAAAAATGCAAATTAGTTTTAGTCACATTTTAGTTTTTTAAGCCCTTTCTAGTTTTAGTCTAGTTTTAGTTGACGGAAACTCAAAATATTTTAGTCTTTGATTTTTGCCAGAACATTTTTACTCTTTAAATAATTAATGTAGTTGATCAGATATCGGTATCAGGGTTGTACAAAATGTTAAAATCGTCAACAATTCACTCTTTTAACATTTTTGCTTGTGTAATATCTTAAGTTAAATAATTCAGCCTGTCCCTGCTAAAGAAGTCAAAAGAAAACATTCTTGATGTGATCACTGTGACTGTATTTTGATTCTCTTGATTCACAGTAAAATGCCATGAAAGGACTGTATTGCACATTTAAGACGGTCCTTGAATGCACCTGCAGTGACAGAGGCGCTGGACAGACAGTCGGTTCACAGCACTCTGAAATGGATCTGTATCTTTGATGACTAGGAGTTGATCAAAACTTACTAAATGTGTCTGGTGCCTCACCGAACTGGAATAAATCAAGCTCTACATGCAGAGCTTTTTATGGTAATGGCGGCAAAAACGGCAAACATCAAATATTAAACAGACGTCCCCCGGTTGTGTCTTTGTCACTAACGCACACCGGGGCTTAAAAATCCTCAATGAAGATGAGACAGATTCATGGAGGTGGGGAGAGCTGGTTCATAAAGCACACCTGCAGCAGGTAGGTGACACTGAGCCCCTCAAATAATAACTCAGCCTGTCACAGGAATGAATCACTTTCATCTTTAAAGATTAGACGCACAGTGAGGGGAAAACATGGATTTTAAAAGTCCGGCGGTCGGCCGCTAATGTTTTCTTCTCATCATCGTCTCGTTAACAAAATCAAAACATATGTTCGTCAGAGTTTTTATTATCAGTGAAGCACTTTTAGGACTTCGGCATGAAAAAAATTAGTCGTTGACGAACATTTATCGTCATAATTTCGTTAAGGAAATTAACACTGGTTCTAACCCAGAGTTTACAAGGTTTTGTTGTAACTTTACAGCTAATAATGTTATGTAGCTACATTCAACACTTCAGGAAGAGGGATCACATCAGCCCCATCATGGCTGCCCTCCACTGGCTTCCAATTCGCTTTAGAATTGATTTTAAGATACTGCTTTTTGTTTTTAAAGCTCTGAATGTTCTGGCCCCTCCTTATATAACTGACCTCCTGAGCCCTTACAAAACCTACAGGCCTCTGAGGTCTTCTGACATGGGTCTCCTGGCAGTTCCCCAGTCAAAATATAAACTGAAGGGCGACCGCGCTTTTAGTGTCAAGGCCCCACGTCTTTGGAGCAGCCTCCCCTCCTCAATCAGGGCCGCCCCCTCTGTCAACTCTTTAAAGACTCGCCTCAAAACACACTTTTATATTTTAGTATTTGAGTCCTCTAGCCCCGAATAGGTCTCAATCCCCAATGATGTGCTTTCCTTGTTGTCTGTCTCTTTTTGTATGTATTGTACAGTACTTTGGTCAGCTTCTGTTGAGTTTTTAAATGTGCTTTATAAATAAATTTGACTTGACTTGACTTCACCTCCTTATTCTATATGCTGAAAAAGTTGTCTTGAGCAAAGAAAAGTAGTATAAAGAGATCTGTTGTCTATTAATTTGCTTCACAACAAATGCACGCTTTGACAAGAGTCACTACACCTTTGCAACAGTGGGTCATTGTTCTCGTGGTAAATGCAGTCTTCATTCCAGAAAAAACACAGCTGATTCTTTCCAAAGGGGACACAAGAATCAACACACCATGAAAACTCCTCAGTGTCTTTAAATAACCAATCTTGGGTCTACGGTTTGCCACAATCCAAGAAAAAGACAACAACCTTGACCCCTATGCACTTGCCAACAAATCAATAATTGTGATAAACACTGAAAAAGCTAGTAAACTAGCAGCTTCTTCTTTCTTAGTACAGCACTATCAATTCAACCATACTAGAACATTCCCTGACCTGAAGATTGAGCCAAGACTTCTTGAATAGCCTGTTGGTGTCAGAGAGATCTGGCTGCAAGCACAGGACGCATGTGCAGCTGGACCTCCGTTAGCACATGCGCAGTTGCTATTGGTTGTACTAGCAAGTTAGCATTGCCCCCTTTAGCATAACCTGCCTCATTATTCAATATAGTCAAGCTCAACCTTGTTTGCTGACAATAGACTAGAATGGCGTTTGATGGGAACCCCTCGCCTTGTAAGATTTACGTCTTTGGGTACACGCCAATGGAGCAAGTATTTGGGCAAACTAAGCGAGTGAACACAAAACATCCTGGCGTTCCTATTATGTGAAAAGTAAGTGAGTGTTTGTGTTTCGTGTGAACACAACATAACATTAAGACCATTTAAAAACATTGTGGCACTTTTAAAGATTTATTGAAATAACTTGATATGAGCCATCTTATAAGCCATCGTATAAGATCTGTACCAACCACAAAATTCTGGTTTTAAAATATCGGAACTGATTACATACTCTGCAGTTTTGGAATATTTAACTCTCAAAGTCAACATACTCTTTAATCTTATGACAATGACATGAAGAAGAACAACTTTCGCTAGTGAGATCGCTTGATTTCCTGATAATGGTTAAGATCCAAGTGGATGTCCAACTTCCGACTGCCCACTCTCTTATAGAGCTGCACTGTGTCTGAAGCCAGGTGCTCTTGCATAAAAGCCAGATTGTCATGTCATTTTTACAGACCTTGAATGAAAAAATCCTACTAACACAACCAAACCAGGCTGTGCACGTTCATTTCTGCTGTAAAGATGGCCCTAATGGGGATTTTTTTGGCTTTTGAAGCAAACCTCAAGTGGTCAATCGAGGAACTGCATCCTGGTGCGTGTCCACATTGGCCTTACTTTTCAAGATTCCAGGTTTCTGCTTGGGTCAGGGGAAAGAAATGTAGAATTCTGTGAAAGCTGGGGCTCTAAATGTTGCAGGAAAAGACATATGAACTCTAATCAGTTCATGACAAAGCCCTCTGTATTATTAATTGCAGAGTGTGGGAGGAATTTCTTTTGAATTGTTATTAAGAAAGCTCATTTCCCATAGACTTCAAACAGACAAGTACAGTTTCTATCTATTTCACCCTGCCAGCCAATGCAGCCTTGATATTTATGGGTTTTGCAGTCTGTACTGAACATTCAAGTTTAATGTCAGTGACGTTAAAAGTACCATCTCTGATATAACTGGATTTGTAAATAATGACTTTCTAACTGTTGTTATGAAAGCTGACAGTCCTTGGTCTGCTTTCGCATCTGTTGCCATGGAGAAGAACTTACTGTAAATATAAATTAGAGAAAAAGGACAAGATGCATTTTTTTTACCCACTTTTAGCCTTCAAGTTGATTCTTTGTGCTTCTTTAGGCCTTTCATATTTCCAGCTCACATCCTTTTGAATCACTCAACAAACAGCCAAGAAATCACATTTGAATTCATTTTGATAATATAAATGTGTGAAAGGGCTACATGTGTGTTATCTTCTCTGTGGGAATCAAAGAACAGTGTCGCAGCCTGCAGTGATGGCAATCCATGATCAAGCTGTAATGGCGGCAAATCCTACAGGAGCTGATGGTTGTGGGATTGAAACAAGGAAAAAGGAGTCCTGCACAGACCTCTAAAGAAATCTCTCAAACATCAAAAAGACAACTTGAGAGTGAAAAGACTTTTGCACCTGCTGCCTCATCTCACTCTTAAAGACAGAAACAGAGAGCAATGCAATGACAGCAGCTTTTCTATTCCGCCTCCACAAGTGCTATGAAGTACTAGGAGGGGTGCCATAAACTCTATTTGGTCCCTTTTGGCTTTGTTCCCTCCAGTCACAGTCAAACATCCAAGCTTACTTTGAATTCCAAATGTGGGCACTTAAACCTCAAATCTTTTATTCATTGGTCTGATTGTGAAACTCGTAGGTGGTTTTGGAGGGCTAACGGTCACTTCCCAAACGTCATTTAGTGATTACAGAGCTCTGAGACGGAGTGGCTGCTTTCAATCAGATACCATGGTTATTCAATAAATCAGACCAATTTCACTTCTCTTTTATTCACTTGCACACAAATAAGAACAGTAAAAGATTTTAAAATGTTGGCTTTGAAAGGTGATTGAGCTGGCACTGATTCAAATCTGAGAGTATTACTAAGAACCTGAGTAATTCATGTGAGCACACACACTTCTACTTACAATCTAGTTAAAAAAAAAATCTCATTTTATTAGAGCAAACCATCTGGACCTGCATCCATATACGTTGCCCTTCATTCGAAGCCCCGCCCCCTTTAGGGTGAAAGCAGGCCCTCTGAAATTACTGGGGGTGAATGGAAACTCCAAGGGCTTCAGCAATTTACCAGACTAGAGTACCAAAAAAAGTGCTATTTAATGGCTATTGAGAGCCCAAATAAAATTGCCAATCAGGCAGTCACATAAATTATTTATATTCTGAACAGCCATCAGCAACGTCATTTTAAAAAATCTAAGTTAAAGGCTTTAAACCCAATATCACAAAGACAGTCAGAAACATTAAATGACAATATATGAAATTTTGAATGATACAGCTAACACTCTAAACTGCTTATTTTTTTTATAAGACCCTAAAATACATAATAGGGCTATTGTGGATCTGGGTTTCTGGTGACTATAAATCAACATATACATACACAATTCTACATCATGTTTCTTTAATTGGATCTGTTTTTTATGTTGATTTTTTGTTTTGTTTATATAGTTATATGAATAAAATAAACACCTCTTTTGGAACCAAACTGATTCAAAACCATGTGCTGCAATGTCATCCTCTTATCTTTTACAGTCACACAACTGGACATTTGTACCTCCCTGCCTAAAAGCCAGAGAGACCAAATAGTGCACATTATGACATATATAGCATTTGCAAGATCACGACGAAAACGAACACACCATTTCCCTGATGTATACACATATGATCAAACTCATAATTTTAAGTTCAAATTAAAAACACTAAAAATATGATACTAAGTGTTTTTTAAATATGTTTTCATGGCAGCTTCTTCGAGGCTTTCTGTATCAAGAAGAAATGTAGAAAAATATATGTATCATTGTTCAAATACAACCTACATTTTAGTTTTGCTTCTGTGTTTCTGTGCAAAATATCTAGAAAATGGAAAGAGTCAAAAGTGCAAGAAGAAACTTCATGAGGAGATCTATTAAGTTTAGTTTGTGCAGAGATGTAGACATATGGTTGCAACAGCATATTTAATCCTGTGGGAAGAAAGAGATGCTAATATATAGAAAGCTAGGCCATTGAACATCAGTGGATCAAGGGGAGCAAGGAGAGAAACAGATGGAGAAGCTCGGTGAGAACATGTACGTCAAAAAAAGTTTTTCAGTCCAATTCAAAAATCACAATGATTGGATTTCTGTCACTAAATCTACAGTATTTTCAAACACCGTTCATGTACTAGGCAAATATTTGACCTAATTTTGCATTGATATTGTGTAATTTTCTTACTTAATGCAGTTCTCCTTGGTTTTTCTCATTCTACTGCCAATATATTGATCAAACTGTTGTGCTTAGATGCTTTGGCAAAATGGTTTTATGAAACATTATTGAAAATTAATTCAATTTTAATTCGATTTAATCAAAATTAACAAAAAAAAAATGGTATGATATAGTATTGTATGACGCTGCATGTTTTTGATATACTTTGGGGGAGTTTTAACATGGGACTTTGGTATCTCAATCTCAGAAAAGCAAAATCATCAGGATGGAAAATGTACAATACTTTATGATTTCTTTTTCTTGTTACACCCAATTTTGCAGATAATGTAGATCACATTTGTAAAAATCAAACATATACAGTCAATAGGGTGCAATAAACTTTATTTTTCTCTAAAATAATGAGAATAGAGCATCCTGGGCACTGAACCAAAGCTGGTGCACAAACAAAATGAGATTTGGAGGCTGCAGGGTATAATTTAAGAAAAACAAAGACAGTTTAATGCAGGAACTTGCTCCTGAGCATAGTGCACTGGGATAATTACAATGACTGATTAATGTTTTTTATTAAAAAAAAAACCCAACACCATAATTTTCCCTCTGAGATGTTTATGTTAACACTTACAAAGTGTATGCCTATAGCAGGTGCTTGTCCAGAGGGGTTGGCATGGGGCCCCTTTTAAATCCATCCCATGTGCCAACCCAAAATCCTAAACTCTAGCGGGACTTAAGCCAAAATTAGCCACTTTGCGCAAGTCTTGGACTATGGAGACACACTTTATATGCATGCACCTGTTCCTGCGGGAAAGCCATTGGATGTGATATATCACTGTGCTCTTCGTCTTATTACAGGTCACAGAATTCAAACACACCATTGTGACCTATATCGTACCATGGGCTGATCCTCATTGGGTCTTCGTAGGAAACAGCGTTGTGTTTTCTTTATTTACAGGGCACTCATAGGTCAACTCCCTTCATACCCATCTAGTCTCTTGTCTCAAAACACATCAAACTGTGCAACCAGATCTCAAAACTGGATTACTTTCAAAAATTCAAAAATTCAAAAATTCAAAAACAGGGTTGAGGCGCCGTTGGCCTAGTGGTCCAAGCGCCGACCGCACATACAGAGGCTGTATCTCTCGTCACAGAGGTCGCAGGTTCGATTCCAGCCTCTGTATAACTGCATGTCCTCCCCCAACTCTGCCTCCCACATTTCCTGTCTCTCTTCAGCTGTCCTATCCCTTAAAGGTGAAAATGCACAAAAATATGTAACTTAAAAAAACACCAAGGTTTAGAACTGAATGGGGAAAGACTGCTTTTTGTATTGCTTCTCCCATTATATGAAATAACTTTCACTCGACAGCTAAACTACCCTCTCTGATATTTTATGATGTTTTGAGGAAATGTCTGAGCTACTCAAAGAAAGTTATTGCAATTGATTTAAAACATGAAAGCATTTTAGAATGGTTTGGGTCTGCAAGTATGAATGTTTTGTTAATGTATCTGTGACTATTCTTAACTATGTTAGTATATGTGTTTTTTTTAATTGTATTTATTTGTATGTCATTGTATTGCTGCAGGGCACCCCTAAAAACAGACCTCGGGCTCAGTGGGTCCTCCCTGCAAAAATAAAGGATAAATACAATTTTAAAAATACTTAATGCCCCCCCCTAAATGAGACAGTGCCACCCCAGTTCAAATAATCTGTACACGGCCCTGGTCTATAGTATGAAACCTTCAATTGGTGATGCTGAGCACAAGAGGAATGGAGTTTTGTCTGCATTTAAACTGATGCTGTACATAGAATCCTCTTTGTCCACTTCAATTAACCCTTTAGTGTTTGCTGTCCACACTGTAATCCCACAGTATTTCCGTTGCCTTTGGCTAACTGTAACAAACAATTCAAGTCATAAAATGATTGTCAGCGCGGTGTGTGTGTTTGTGTGTGTGTGTGTGTGTGTGTGTGTGTGTTTGTGTGTGTGTGTGTGTGTGTGTGTGTGTCTGTGTGTGTGTGTGTGTGTGTGTGCGTGTGTGTGTGTGTGTGTTGTAACAAAACAAAAAAATCCATTCCGATCATGATGTTCACGAGAAGTGCTGAGCTGACACAAACCAAGAAACATCCTTTAGTATTTATGAACCTGTCACTAAAACACAATGATCTCACCACATTGATAACATATTACCCAGAATCCCCTTTAGGCAGCCCAAACATACACACATACAATGCACACACACACACACCTACAGGGTTAAACTCCTCCAAATGCTGATAAGCCAATGTCACTCACACAAAGCGTTAACACAGCACCATGTCTGCTCCATCAAGATCAATACTGGCCCCGGGGGCGAGCGTGTCGGCCATGTTTCTGCAGTACAACACCAGCAGCAATAATAATAACCATGTTAATGAGCTCCAGGGAAAGGTCAAGGCTAAACAAAAGAATTCCTCCTTATAAATATTTAAGTGCGATTAACATTAGCAGTCCTAATTAAGCCATCAGTCTTTGCCCCGTGAAAGGGCCTTTGATTAGTCAACACTCAGGATGCTGCTCTTCACTGAAGAGCGACTCTGCAGGGCCTGATGGGGAGCATGTGGAGGAGGGGGTGTGAGGGTAGAAAGATGTGTGTTTGATTATTTAAATAAAAGAGAGCTAAATGTGTGTTATGTTGTAAACTAAAGTTATGAAAAAGATCTTAGTGGTCGTTTTGTCATCATTCTCATCTTAGTCAAAATTAATGGGTGCTATTATTTTGAAAGGATCTGTTTTGAAAAATTGCTCGGGTTGGACTGCATTGCCTCTGGTGTGCTTTACGATTTATTGGTCCTGCTATGTGCTGAAGATTTGTTAGAGCATGCTGTATAGGGAGAGTGTGAGACAAAATATGGTGAAAAAGATGGAGAATAGAGCAAGGGGTGTCATGATCAAGTGCACCTTTAAGATAGATTTCTCACAAGAGCAAAGAGAATATTTTAATATTTGAAAAAGAGGAACAAAGGGAAAAGGCCCACAAATACATAGTTCCTTTTCATCCAGACGGGAGTTAAATTAAACCTCAAGACCTATCCATGTATGTTAAAGCAGGGGAAAATGTCATACCTCAGAACACCTGCCAAATTACCCAGTGCTGCAAACTGCTCAGACCTTATTTACCATCACATTAACAGATGTTAGTCCGTGGACTTCACAGGGCTTAGTGGTTGGCACAGCTACCTCACAGCATGAAGGTTTACCGATCAAATATTCACCCCAGGCAGACTACTCGGTGTAGAGTTTGTATCTTTATGAGATTTTGATTTCCACTTGCTGTCCTGGGGAGTGGTGACAAGTTATCCTGCATGTTTCATGTCTAAAAATACGATGTGAAAGACGCCCAGTGGTGTTGAAAACAGCCACACCTAAGAGAAGGGACTAAGATACGACTATTTATATATACGTATATATATAACTTTTCAACATTGTTCCAAGAGTATCAATAGTGCGGAGGATCAATCAATTAATCAATCTTTAATTGTATAGCACCAAATCACAACAAATGTTATCTCAAGACGCTTTTACAAACATAGCAGGTCTAGGCCGTACTCAATGTTGAATTATTAACAAAGACCCAACATCAAAACAGGGTTAGACCCAGTCTTATCTCATCCTAATCCACCATGAGCAGAGCACTTTGCAGGATTTAGCTAGTTGCAGCAGCAAGGAAAAACTTCCTTTTAACAGGCAGAAACCTTGAGCAGAACCAGACTCATGTTAGACAGCCATCTGCCTCGACCGAGTTGGGGTTGAAAAGAGGGATGGAGATGATGAGGGCCACATTGAGAGTTCCAGAATAAACTCCTAACATTATGAGAATAAAGTTGTAATGATATAAGGATAAAGTCATAAAGCCTGGTTTATACTTCTGTGTTAAATCTACGCTGTAGCATAAACTGTGAATCTGCATAGCTCTGTACCTATGCAAAAGCCTACGCACATAAACTTGAGTGAACCTCCCAATAAATGTAACTCCACGTAGACCACAAGCCCTGTGGTAGGTCAGCTTGGTGGCTGACATTTCCGATCCCAACACTGTCCCCATCCTCTGCCCAGCGGCCGTATATTCTGTCTCCTCTCTTTTCTTGTTTGCGATAGTCGCAGTATGCCCACAACTACTCAACCTTTATCAGCTCCAACTCAAACATGATACACTCGGATC